>NW_021703775.1:82781430-82952414 GCF_005190385.1 Monodon monoceros
GATGGCACCACATTTGGGGTCAAGAAACTGAGGTTTAAAGAGATTTATGAACATGTTCGAGATCACGCAAATAGTGTGATGATGGAAATCAGATTTGAACCCAGGTGTTTTTGATTCCAGAGCCCGTGACTGGACAGGGCTCCATGGGAAAAACCCACAGCCAGGACGGGTGGGGGCAGCTGGTTAGTGGCAGCCAGTGAGGGCGCTTTGAGCAGGTGGCCCCAGCGTGTGGCCCACTGACCTGTACTCCAGGGTTCCTGCAAAACGGGGTAGAATTGGTCATGGTCTACAGCTAGTTGTCCTGATAGCCATGAGCCCAGGCTGTGCAGCGGGCGTGGTGTGCAGCTGGCGAGCCAGGTCTGAACACCCCCTTCACCAGCCTCTATCTACAGGGTTGTCATGATGACACAGGTAGAGCACATGGGCCGTGCCTCATTCTGCTCTGCATCCTTGGCAGCAAAAAGGTGATTCTGAGGGGGGCTGTGGAAGGGGAGGGAGAGGGCCCTTTCCTGCCCTTTCTGCATCCAGGGGGCACACCCCTTTTCCACCTGGCTTCATTGGCCCCTCCCAACAATGATGGCACCACATTTGGGGTCAAGAAACTGAGGTTTAAAGAGATTTAGAATTAACACACAGGGATCGGCAAAATGCTGCCTGCAGCCAAATCCAGCCCTTGCCTGCCCCGTCTTCCAAGACAGCTGCGTTGAAAAAGGACAGTTTTAAAAATGCACGTGCAAGACTTGGGGAGCCCAGGGTGGGAGTGACTGATTGCAGCCAGACGTCACAGAGAACTTTGAGCTAGAACCCTGGGGAAAAAAGCACACCCAGGAGTGATCAAAATGCCATTCAGTGTCATATAATAATACTTATCATTGTTTACCTTCTGCCCTCAGAGTGCCAAGAAATGCTTTTACAAGAACTAGCAATTTCCAGAGACTTCCAAAAGGCGGGACGTGAGAGAGCATCGGAAGTAACTCAAACTTGGTGTGCTTAGAAGCTTATTGGACTCAAGTTCAACCTGGCAACTGGTTGTCAGGGAAAAATATTCTGGATTTTTAGAATTAACACACAGGGATCGGCAAAATGCTGCCTGCAGCCAAATCCAGCCCTTGCCTATTTCTGTACAAACCATGAGCTAAGACTGGTTTCCACAGTTTTAAAGGGTTGTGAAAAAAAATAAAGCCAAACAAAAGCAGACTCTGAGAGAGACACTACATGGCCCACCAAGCCCGGAATATTCCTATCTGACCCGCGGTGGGAGGAGGTCACCCACCTCTGTTCAGAAACATTGTTCCCCCAAGTGCAATCTATAGATGCAGGTATTAAAACAGGGATTCTGGGAAATTCTGGGCTGAGCAAAGCTAAACAGAGAACTGAGCTGCAGGGCCCGGGAGAGCCTTTAAGTCCCCAAATTTATTTGACCTATAGGAACTCTGTCTCTATGGATCACCTTGAGGACACATGTCCTAAGACAGTATTTTAAGAAACGCTGATGTAAGAATTTTAATACAAAGTCATCTCCACCAGTTAAAGTCTAAAAGAGAAAAGGACAGGCCAAAGTCGCAAGTTGTAGACAGTCAGCTTTTAAAGATGTCAGTTCTGGTAAGTTTCACATGAGGGAGAATGGTTGAGAAAGTGAGATGCCCCCCAGTGTTTTTCATTTCTGTGGACGAGTTAGTGTTTCAACTTTGCATGATAGTGGCAAAATTAAGATGGGAAGATTGTATTGTCGCCAACAAGTGCCTTGAACGCTTTCTAGAAGGCTTGGTCATCGGTCTCCTGCCCGCTCCATCGGTCCCTGAGTTTCACCTCAGGATGTGATGTCTGCGCAGAAGAAATTCCTAACAGACTGGAGCATAAGTCAAGCCAAGCTGAGCTGTTTGTTGAGCCCAAGGCCCCCGTCAAGCCTGGACTCATTTAGTGAGGAGAGGCCTGGTTTCATTATTTAGTGAGGAGTACGTGAAAGGCCAGATCTGACCAAGGTAGACACAATCCGGCCAGGATTGAGCCAGAATTGTAACAAGGCTCAACCTTCCTTCATCTTGCGGCTTCAGACATTTACAGGAACCTATTACGTGCTAGGCATTGTGCTAAGTGCCGATGGATACACGCACAACCGAGACATTCTTTCACCCCCTAGAAACTCATGTTCTTCATAGAGCTGATAAACACTTGTTAGGCTGTGACTATGTGCCATTCAGGGAAACATGAGAGCTCCAACCTTGACCTTTATGGAGCTCACGGTCTAGGAGAGAAGATGACCCTAAGCAAGTAACTGAATTACAGTTAATCTAAGTCCTGGGACCAGAGTGTTGAACAAAGCAGATGCGGTCCGCCTGTTCTTGGAGGTCACAGCTCAGTGAAGAAGACAGACATGTGCGGTAAGAGTGACAGGGCAGTGTGGCATTTATAAGAAGGATGAGAATGGTTGTTATGAGCTTACAAGAGCCATGATGCTAATTTTGAAAGTGCGATGAGGAAATGTTTAGTCTGTTGAAGGGGTGCTAAGGCGTTCACAAGACAGAAGTGGGAAGGGCATTCCTGGAGGAGGGAATCTCGTGTTCGGAGCAGAAGGATAGGAAAGAGTGTGGCGTGTTGGACACAGAGGGCAAGGAGGCCGGGACCACGGTGGCACCAGAGTTCTGAGATGGAGAGGGAGCCTGAGCCCCAACAAGGGCTTTGTTCTTACCCTGTGCATGTTGGGGGCATTTCTAAGATTTAAACTATGAACGATGACCAGCACTGCTGAAGACGTGTGAATTACATGTACTTCCTGCCGATTGCTCAGATCGGCTGAAATCTCCAGGGCAGCTACCTTGAGATGGGAGAGTGTCCCCAGAGTGGGCCTGGGTCAGTCACTCCGGCAAAAGTGTCAGGCATCACGCAGCTCCGTAATGTGCTCTTTGAGAAGAAGACAAGGGCTTCCTTGAAACCACGGACCTGAGCTGCTGAAGTGACCTGTACGACAGAAAGAGAAGTTTCAAAATTCAGTTGTTTTAAATCTTAAATGTTTTGTAATTATGAAGTCTATCTGCTCTCTCAAAAATTAAGAATGAGTTTTTGTAAAATGGCACAGATAAGAACTTGCCAATACACATATAATTTGATTAGTACAAGATATGCTGGGTCACCCATGGCCCTTGTCCAAAAGCTTCAATCTTTCAACCAAGAAACACTTGATGAGTTTCTGTTGATGCTGTTGTATCCCTCTTTTCAAAGCACCATCTTGCACAAATTCATCTTTTTTAAGAGTGAAATTTTTTCTTGTTTTTTTTAATTGAAGTATAGTTGATTTACAATGTTGTGTTAGTTTCTGGTATACAGCAAAGTGATTCAGCTATATATATATATATATATATATATATATATATATATATTCTTTTTTATATTCTCTCTCTACATATTCATTTTTAAATGCTTTTTCAGATTCTTTTTCTTTATAGGTTATTACAAACTATTATACAGTTCTCTGTGCTATACAGTAGGTCCTTATTTGTTATTTATTTTATACATAGTAGTGTGTATATGTTAATTCCTCCAAATTTGAATTAGTTTTACTTAAGGGTCTTGCAAGGCCCCTGTAGCTGAGTGAGGCATGCATGGGTGTCCAGGAAGAGCATGCACCCAGCCACAGCCACAAGCTGGAATTCCAGGTCTGGCTCCCCCATTCATCAGCCATCTCACTTGGGGAAAGTCTCAGACCTTCTCTGATCATAATTATTGAAAAGTCGAAGGGACCTTGGTAATAATTTAGTCTGTCCCTTTATCTTCTGAATGAGGAACTCGAAGCCCATCGTGGAGGAGACTGGGGAAGACCACTGCGCAAGGCGAGGGCAACACCACGCCTGGACCAGAGCCCCTCGGGTCCTTTCCCTTATTCTTTCCTGCCTGACTTGTCTGAGCTTCCTCATCTGTAAAACAGAACAGTCATTCCTGCCTTGCCTTCCATACTAGCTTGTGGTGAAGATAAATAGGATGAACGTGGAGAAGCACACGGGGAGCTGGAATTCACTGTCCTGGACATGTACAAGGCTGTCGGCCACACAGGACAGGAGGGCTTTTGTTCGCCATGTCCTTCTACCCTTCTGGGGCCTTTTCATCCCTCACTTGTACTAGTAACCTACACATTATGGTAAGAATAATAGATTAGCAATTTAGAAGTTTCAGAAAAGATTATTTACTTCTTGAACACCTACCAGGTGTCAATGTTTTGTTCGGTACTTGTTATTCAAAGAAGGAATGAGGATTAGTGTTTACTGAGTGGGGCGTTTTGTGTGTGTTGCTTTGTCACATGACTCATTTCACATAACCCTCCCTGAAACCACCTGAGGTTAGGCATTCTCTTTGTTAATTTATTAATGAATAAAGTGATAAGCCGCAGACAGCTGAAGTCACCTGGCCAGCCTTAGAGAGAAGGAAGTGGTCATGGAGCTTTTGAGAGCAGGTTTTTCTAACTCCAAAGCTCTAGTCCTTCCTTTCCATTGTGGCTGCTGACGCCTGCCTATGAGTGGTTTTGTTTTGAAGGCACAGGGTCAGAATGACATTCACAAGAGTAGCCAGCATTTCCTGAGCAGTTTCTGTCTGTGAGCCCCTGGCAGGGACAAGTGTTACCTTCTTCCAGCCTCATGAACAGCCGGCGATGAGGTCCTGTTATGAAATGATTTCAGAGATGAACGGCAAGCACAGGGAGGCAGGTGGCCCGCCTCACCTGGGGATGCAAACTTAGACAGTTCGGGGAGCCCCGGCTCTCACCACCACCACAGCCATCCCCATGTGTGCCCTGCACTGGGGCCTCTGTTCTAGCAAGAGAGATTAGTATCTGTCTGTGTTTTAAAACAGTATTTTTCAAACTGCTCAGAGTTTATCACAAGTAAGAATTTACTTAAAATTTTCCATTGCAGCCCAGTATGTGTGTGCTCACGCACACACGATGACAGAACCAAAGTTTCATACAACGCAACTTACCCTTACCATAGATCAGGATTTCTCAGTCTCAGTGCTGTTGACATTTGGGCTGGATACTTCTCTTGCGATGGGCATCCTGCACGCTGGAGGATTTTCAGCGGCATTCCTGCCCTCCACTCACTAGATGCCACTAGCACCGACACCCACAGTGTGACAACCCCAAATTTCTCCAGATATTGCCAACGTTCCCTTGGGGAAAAACACCCCTGGATGAGAACTAATGCCATAGATGGTGCACTTGTATTTTCTATTCTATTCAAGATTATAGTCTATTTATTAAAAAAAAAAAAAAAAAGCAGGTTGCAACCTCCTAAGCTGATCTGACCAAGTAACAGGTCTTGTTTTGCCATTTGAAAAGCAGTATTATAGGACTGTGGGATTGGGGGGTGTTTTGTAAAGAGAGGGAAATAGAAAATAGCAATTTCCAGAAACAATGTGTAGCAGGAATTTTATAATAAATGAGGAAATCAATAATATAAACTTGGTAATAAAAATATGGTGACTGGAAAGTCCTGGTTAGAGGTGACTGAGCCTTCTGAAATATGAAGAGGCTAGACTATTTGGGAGACCTTGTAAATTGTTCAGAGATGAATTCTTCTCCTGAACATTTGGGGAGGGGATAATGCAGCTGGAAAGAATGTGCTGAGTTCTCTCCCAGCCTCCCTAAAGAGTTGAAACACAGATGCCTTCAGGATCTGAGAATGTTAAGTTGATAAAAGGGTATTTTTCAGTGCTCTGTGACCACCTAGGGGGGTGGGATAGGGAGGGTGGAAGGGAGATGCAAGAGGGAGGAGATATGGGGATGTATGTATATGTATAGCTGATTCACTTTACAACACACCATTGTAAAGCAATTATAATCCAATAAAGATGTTAAAAAAAAGGATATTTTCATCGGATTTATTTGCAAATTCTACCCATAAACAAGACTAATGACTTTATAAAAATGTAAAATTAATAAATATAACCAGAAAAAACTATGAACAGGAGGGTTTTTTCTTCTACTTAAAGGGAGGATAGAAACGTACGCAATTTTCTTAGAGCTCAAAATCTAAACACAGGCTCAGTATCAACAATACATTCATGGGGCCGTGGTGACTGCTTTCACAGTTTAGCTATCAGTATAAATTGAACCCCATCGTGAGCATACAAGGGTCTGAGGAGGTGAATAAAACAATGGCTTGGAATCATATAGGTCTGAGTTTGAGACCTATATGATGATATCTGTCTCAAAGCTGTCTCAAGGCTTCTAACCTCTGTGAGTATTGAAAGAAATAAGCCTCCCAGTGCCTGACCTAGAGTATGTATTCAGTAAATGTCATAGAAATAAAAATCAGTATTATTATTGATGAGTAGCATTGATATTAAACAAAATTCTTGGACCTTGGACACTCTAGGCTTGCTCTGGGTAGAGAGTGAGCTGCTGGGAGCATCATTTTCAGCTGTACTTTTTAAAAAGTCTTCTGTAAAAAATGGATATTAAACAAAACAAATAGATGCACGTCCGGCAAAAGAGATGTGTTGGTTGAAGTCACAGAGGGGTAGCTGACCACTGGTGCACGTGGGATCGCCCAGTGATGTTGCCTAGAAACAGGGCGTTGTCAAAGAGAACCTCACGTCAGTTTGGAGCAGTTCCCAGACAGCATAGATAATTTGCAATGGAAAAAAGTCTAATATCTGTTCCAGCAAAGTTCTTTTCTCTTGATATAACTTGTTCATATTTGAGGAGATAATTTTGGAGGAGGAATGGTAGATATGGTTGATACTTCCCTTGAGAGGATGGCAGGTAAATGAGATAATACCTCTAAACACATTTTATAAACTGTGAAGTCACTGTGGAAGTGTAGTTTGTCAAAATGACCATTAAAAAGATAGGGAAGCCTGGGGAGAAAACGATGAAAGTTGGTGATTAAAAAATGATGCTAGAAATTTCTGGCAAGTGCAGATCGGAAAGGAGACCCTACAAATGACAGATGTATCCTCCACCAGAGTGTTGACATAGGTCAGCAAGTTCCTAAATGTTTCATCAGGACAATAGCAGCTCATCTGAATGACAGCATTCAACTCCAGTCAGGACCTTCCCTCTCCAAGGACAGTAAGATATTTTAAAACTCCCATCCTTTGTGACTATCATAGTTAGAAGGGCCTCTTTATTATTATTATTAATAATAAGATGTTTTAAGAAAGCCAGAATATCTAGAAGAAACACTAAGATGGAACAAGTAAGAGAGATTTAAGATTGAATGCTTACAAAACCACCTAGCCTAGTGGATCCCCAAATTCCTCTCAGTTAGTTAAAGGGTGAAATTCCACTTTTTTTTTTCTTTCAAAAGACCTGTCATTAGAAAGCCAGTTAAGTAAAATAAATAAAACTATAGCTTCCCCAGGGATGGTAGGGGGCAGTGGATTCCCACCACTTTCCTCTCTCCAGTCAACTTTCAGGCACCTACCCCTCAGCCTCTGCCCTTGAGCCAGTGCCCCTGATGGGTGGACTTGGAGCTCCACTGGGGGAAGGGGCTTTCTGGAGGCAGCTGGGGGTCCTCCGAGTGGTGTCGTCCAGGAACATCCCGCTGCCAAAGGGACCATCCATCCATGACCCGTCTGGTGAGAATGAACATCCTGAAGAAATGATTTGCAGCACCAAGTGCTTTAGTGAAACGTGTCACCCACAGACATCTTCGTGGAATACCAAGTATCCATTTTCAGCACATATTTTGCAAATCCAGTCCCTGGCCCATACATGAAAATTCCCAAATAACTATGAAATGCTCTAGCTGAATTTCAATCAGCAGGAATTAAAGTCTATTTCTCACCTATTCATTTACCTTCTTCTTCTCTCCTGGCACAAAGACCACATCAGGATCAGTCCCCCAGTATTTCCTTCCTGTCTGAGGATGTGCACATAAAAAAGTATGCACTGCTATTAAAATAGATTCTTTGTGAATCTGCGTGACTATGCCGATATGTGTATGTGTGTATATATATGTAGATATGTATATGTATATATACGTATGTGTATATGCACATGTTTGTTCATTTTCACTACCGGCCACCAACAATGAACAGTCTAGGGTCCCAGCTGCTTTCAGAACTGAAACCAGGGCTTTGCTGTGAATTCAAAACTTTGCACAGGGTTTGGGAATCTTAACGTCTGAATCAGTTGTTCTTGGAAAGGCTGAGGTTCAATCTTCTTACATTTAGCTTCTGGAAGACAGTGGGATTTCCCCTTGATCAACGAAGGAAAATGACTTCTGAAAGGGCAAACTGATTTCCACTTGGTCTCCATTCCTGCCTTCCTGTGATTGGCTTTTAAAGAGAGTGGAGAATTTTGAAAGGCACCAAAGGGAGATGTTTCTGCAGGAAGGCACACAGGTACTTTCCCAGTAACCTGCACGCCTTTTAAGGTGATAAACTGTCATTGTTTAAAATGTGGCTCCATTTCTTCCCTCAGTAAGAAGTTGAAGTCTGCCAAGTTGAACTTTAATGGTCTCAGCTGTTTTGGAGTGGTGTAAACACGTCGTTAGGTTCATTTTGCATCTGGACTAATGAATGATATTCATTCAAAAACCAGCTTTATGTGGTTGAATCCGAGTTTCCTACATATGCACTCACATGGGCACATATTTACTTCTGGCCTCGCCTCAAACAGGGAAACCTTTAATCCTGGAGGAAATTGTTCTTGCTATTATTCTGGTGCTCTGCACAGGCCGTGCCTGCTCTCTGAGGAGCCCTCCAAGCAGATGACAAGGGGGCTTGTATTGGGGGTGTTCTCGTACACATGGAGGATGTCTTGCCTAGGCAGCAGATTCTGTTTCTATTTCTGAGAATTTTGTCAGGAGTCTTGACAATCGACGAGAACTGAAAACAATTAGTCACAGTCGTGGGGCTTTCTTTAAGTTCACAGTCAGAACATCTTCACAGGAAAGCCGAAGGCGAAGATCCTTCACATCCGAAGGCGAAGATCTGGGCTGGGCTGAATGAATATGGTTTTTAACCAGACAATGGTGTTTCGGTCTTGGGCTCAGGAAACATCATGACATTCCCTTTGTTTAATCAAAGTTCTTTCCAACTCGCAAATGCTGGCTGATTTGCAGGGCTGCCTTATACTTCCTGTCTCAGAGATGATGCAGTTGGTGTTGAAATCTTTACAGCTAATCTGAGCAAAATGTTTTCAACCAGTAAAAACCCAGCCAAACAATGTCATTCTCATTATCGATCAAAGAAATTTCTGAATTTCTCTGAATCAGGGAGGGACTCAGTTTCCTTTCACCCCATTCAACCCACCCAAGTGAGTTCACAAAGGTTTGAGAGGCAGTAACTCAGGAACAAGGAACCAAACCCTCTGCTACTGAAAGAGGTGATGGAAAAACTCATTTGGAAAACGCCTCTTGGCAGAACAGAAAACCCATTTGGCCTGCTTTTAAGGACCCTTTCATGTGGCCCCTGTTTAGCGTGGTGTCATTTTCTTGTTGTCTCATGTCAGGGAGAGGAAAGGTGTAGTGCAAAGGATATTCATAAATGCTTCCAGAAGCTCTGCTTGTGCTGAGACATGAACACAGGCAGAGCCCCAGCTCAAGGGCGAGAGGGGAGACGACGGCCTTGCAGAGAAGCCAGAGCTCGAAAAGGTCTGAGGAAGAGCGATAGGCATTTGCTGGGGGTGTGGAGGGTGTGAGCAGTTCTTCCTGGGTTGTTTGGGGGGGGCAGGGAAATATTGAAGAGTCTTGAAAGACTGACGGGGTTTGCATGGGAAGGAAAGACATTCCACCCAACAAAACTGCATGGACACAGGCACAGAGACCTGGCACAGCTGGGTCACCAGGAGCCCTTTCCACTCCATGGACTGCATGGTGACTCTATAACCTTGGCTCATTTATTTAACCTCCTGAGTTTTTGTTTCCTTATCTGTAAATCGAGGATAATGCTCATCTTGCAGGTTTGTTAAATAAGGATTATCTTAAGGGTTAAATAAGGTAATATGCACACAGCACAAAGTTTGGTACATAAGGCATAAAGTAAGAAGGTGATGGGCTGGGGTGAAAGATGACTCCCTCCTCACCCTGGGCTCCCCACATCTCCCTACTTCCATCCATGGAACCTCAGACATGATGGGCAGACTGGAGTTTGGTTTGCTGGTCTGTTTTCTTCATTTCATTGCATTTCTCCTGGGCTCTGGACCCTCTGCTGTACTGTTTCTGGGTCACTCTGGGCTCAATTGGGTTGACGACCAGTGTGTGAAGCACCCACCCCACTCCAGCTGCCCTGAGCAGAGCTAGTTTTTTCAGGCCCTGTCTGTCCCTGCTGTCCATCTTCCCCACTGCTGCCTGGAAGGCTTCCTTATGCCTCTGCATGAACCTGCGTGTGGTAGAAAGTCAGAGGTGTGCTGTCACTCCCAGGCCCAGCAGGCTTGTGGAAGGGTGGACAGCAGACAAACACCGTGGTTCTGTGGTGGGAGGGAGCAGGAGGCGGGGCTTCCCCAGGCCCTGGAGTGGGAGACTGGCTGCCCTGCAGCAAAACGGCAAGAAGCATCACAGCAATAGCCTTAGAGAAACCCCGTGGGTTTGCCGTGTCTGATCCAGAAAAGTAGGCAAATCGAAAACGTGGCATAAAAATGTTCCCTGCTTTGCCCAAATCTTATAAAATGAACCTGGAGCAAAGCCCCCTGAGGAAAAGATTTGCTGGTGCCATTTCTCAACTCTGTCCCTTACCGTGTTCTTCTCCAGGTTGGAAAGGAAGCTATGAAAAGCCGCTCTTTTCCCTGGGGGACAGGGTGAACTGGAGGTGACTTCCCTCTGGGAAGACATTGCCTTTCAATAATTTGAAAGCGAAAAGAAGCACTGAAGTCAGGAAATGTAGGCCGTAGATTCCCCATAGGCAGGCAGTGAGGGCACCGTGGAGCCTTGGGGATTTTTCACCCCAGTTTTGTCTTTCCTTAGCATGAGTCTGGCCTGGTGCCCCGGACCTCATAGCAGCCCACAGCTGCTGCAAATTGATTTATCCTCTGATGAGAGCTGGGGCTGCTGCCTATAACATCAGAGAGACACCACTTTTCGGGCTGTTTTTTAGGCACAATGCAATTTCCTTAGCTCTTTTCAGTTCTTTTGGCCATCTGGCATTTTGGGGTACAAATTATGGTTTATAACTATTGTTTGTTTCAAGTAGGGATTGTTTTGAGATGCATGTGTCTGGGGGAGTACTGGGATGATAGGTCACATGATTCCCAGAAAACACCCCAAGACACCTGCCTCACTGGGCTGCTAAAAGCTCATTGCTGTTTTTTGAAAATGCTTTTTCATGAACTCCTTTTTTGTTCCTATTTCTTACCCCGCTAGGACAAGTTGAACCAGAAAGTGAGGAGAAATATGTCCTGGTCTAACTGATCGTATTCCCTGCCCAGTTAGGAAACTGGGCAGTGGTTCTTGGAGCTAAGCCAAGCCACGGACATGCCTTAAGCAAGGAGGTCACCATGGGATGCTCAGCCCAGGATGCAGCCTTTCAGGGAAGAGCCCGAGCTGGCCAGAATGGAAGGGTCAGTGCAGCCTGGTGGGAATAGCACAGGGCTTGGAGTCCAACGGACCTGCTTTGAGTTCCCTTTCCACCTCTTTCTAACCCTTGAAAGAGTCATTTCATGCTTTTGGATTGTGATTACTTCACTTAGAAAAGAGCAGAAATAGAGACACAGATGTAGAGAACAAACGTATGGACAAAAAGGGGGGAAAACGGCGGGTGGGTGGTGGTGGTGGGATGAATGGGGAGATTGGGATTGACATGTATACACTAATATGTATAAAACGGATAACTAATAAGAACCCGCTGTATAAAAAAATAAATAATAAAATTCAAAAAAACAGAAAAAGAGAAAAGAGTACAGCACAAGTCACCTCTTAAGAGTGTTGTGAGAATTAAGTTAAATGATGTAACATCTGCAAAACCTCCTTGATGGCAGGACACAGTAGATGCTCATGTGGCATCTACTACGCTGATTGTTTTATCTGGGATATAATCAGGCCACCTGGAGTGGCCAGAGCATGTCTGAGAGGGGGACTTGTTTTTGCAAGAATCTGCTCCCTCCTGCTGTTCCCTGCCCCTTGGGAGGGTGTTTCCCGTGGACTCGCCAGCACTATCTTCAATGTCAAGTTCAAGATTCCATTCTCAGGGGCTTCCAGAGCCTTCTGAAAAGCTCACCTGGTCCAACTTGCTCTGAGAATGCTTCCTTATACTCTGTAGCTAAACTGCTCATGAGAGCAATTTGTAACCTCACTTTGAGAGAGAAGCCACATTAGGAAAGAATGGGATAGAAGGGGACTGACTGGATTCACATAAACTCTCAGGCCACCCTGAGCTGCACCTGTTTACCTCTCCCAGCCTTGGGGTTTGAATGTCACCTAAGACCTGGTGCCCCGTGGCCCAGGGATGTCATCTCAGTGCGTGCTTTGTGTCACATAGAGTTAACCTCGCCTTCTGGCCCAGGATGGAAAGTAGCTCTAGAAATCCAGTCACCCATATTCTGCCTTGACAACAACACATTTCCAATTAAAGGCACAAGTTTGCAGGTATGAATCATGAACTTTGTACAAATTCTTCTATGTGATGATTTTTTTCCTTGACACCAAATAAATTATACACAGTGAACCTGGCCTACATTTATACCACCTCGTCTATGAATCGTGGGTTAACATCAAGGGAATTGATTAGAATGACAACTAATTTAGGGGGTGATGAGTACCCCATAATATGGACCCTGGAGGCAAATTATTCTAGAGAAGTGAAGAGTCAAAATAGTTTTTGTGAACCAAAGGGTTTTATAATTCCTAGAGGTCCTTCCAGACTCAGTAACTCACCTCACATGTGCATTACTCATCTCCCCCGTGCAAAGCCCTAAACCAGTTCCCAAAAGAGGCACTGATTATACACAGCTCTCAATGACCTACTTGCCTGGTCCCCCTTCTCTTCTGCCTGCACCAAGGAAGTACAAAGAAGGAAGATTTCAAAGCAAAGTTTGATTTTGAAATTAACTTTGTTGTGATAACCTAAGCTATCACTGGCCCATTTTTAAAGCTGTGTTTAATACCAACCTCCCTTTAAGAAGA
Organism: Monodon monoceros; assembly: GCF_005190385.1. Taxonomy (NCBI): domain Eukaryota; kingdom Metazoa; phylum Chordata; class Mammalia; order Artiodactyla; family Monodontidae; genus Monodon; species Monodon monoceros. The sequence continues at coordinate 82,794,483 of NW_021703775.1, forward strand.
AGTTATTTAATAAGCCTGGTAACATGTAACATGCTCCTGGGACCTGAGGCTATGAGCTGACTACAATTGACTTTCCATCACTTTCTTCCTGGAACAAGTGCTCTTAGATTTGGGGTCATGTAAACATAGAACTGCAAGCAACCAGGGAGGCCCTTCCTATCTTTAAGCATGCAAATGAAGGAACCAAGACCCAGAGAGGGTTAGTGTTTTGTTCCATGACACACAGCACAACTAAGTACGGTTATAACTACATGGAGCACACAGGCTCCCTGAAGACATTCTGGTCGGTTCTCCCCTCCCCCATCTCCTTTGTCTTTGCTGCTCCAAGTAGCTAGTCTGTGTACCAGCATCTTGATGTCATCTAGGAGTTTGTCATACATGCAGAAACTCAGGGTCCAGCCCAGCCCTATTGAATCAGAATCTGTACTTTGGGCTAATGGGCCACTTCCATGAAACTGGAAAAGAAAAACAAAACAAAAAACAAAAACCAGTGAAACAAACTCCTAATTTGTATCCTGGTAAATTCTGTGAAATGTTTCCCTTGGTTATTTTTCTTTATCTTCACATAATTAACTACCACCCACCCTTAAAACATACACACACACATACATCATGCCAGACTTTTAATTGGCCACTAAAAGCTTTGGGTGCTTTTTACTAAATATCTCTGTGATCTCCCCTCCAACTCCTCAGCTCCCCATCTGGAGCCCCCTGCCTCCAGGCTTCCTTTCCAGGGTTCCTCCCCATTGACACCAGAGTGACTTTTGTGAAACTCAGCCTGTTCATGCCCCTTTCTCAGCTTAAATCCACAATAGGTTCTGGTGTGGACTGAATTGTTCTCTCCCAAATTAATATGTTGAAGCCTTAACCCCCAATGTGATAGGACTTGAAGATGGGCCTTTTGGGAGGTAATTAGGTTTAGAAACGGTCATGAGGGTGGGGCCCCCATGATGGAATTAGTGTCCTTATTAGAGAACTTGCTCTTTCTCTCTTCACCACGTGAAGACACAGCAAGAGGCAGCCTTCATCAAGTGAGGAGGAACGCTCTCACCAGAACCTGATCAGGCTGGCACCTTGATCTTGGACTGCCAACCACTAGAACTGTGAGAATTAAATGTCTGTTGTTTAAATCCCCCTTAAAACTCATTCTGCGATAGTCTGTTATGACCGCCAGAGCTAAGGCAGTGTCTGTTCTGTCCAGGGAGGGAAGTGCAGACTCCTCTAAACGATTTGAGGATTGTACAGGATTGGGGCACCTTGCCAGTACTCTGTGTGGGTAAATCGAGCACTGCCACTTGTCTAGGAGTTGGTCCAAAGGTGGAAGTGATGGTGGAGAAAGGAGAACTCATTCTGAGCATCAGACAAAGGATACTGGACTTCATGCTGCCTCAGTGTTTGTGTTGGTTAATTTTATGTCAACTTGACCAGGCCATGAGGTTCCCAGACTCTTGATCAAACAGTATTCTGGGGGTGCCTGTGAGGGCACTTCTGGATGACATTAGTATTTGAATCAGTAGACCGAGTAAATGCCCTCCCAGTGTAGGTGGGGCTCATTCATCAACTGAAGACTATGAGAAGAAGAAAATGGCTGAGTAAGAGGGACTCCTTCTGCCTGACTGCACTGAACTGGTGTCTTGTTCTCCTCTGACCTTTGGATTTGGACTGAAGCACTGGCTCTTCTTGCGTCTCCAGCCTGCCAGCCTTTTCAGAATGGAACTACACCATTGGATCTCCTGGTTCTCAGGCCTTCAGACTCAGAATGGAATTACACCACCACCCTCCTGGGTCTCCAACTTGCTGACTGCAGATCTAGGGCCTTCTCAGCCTCCATTGTTGGGTGAGCTGATTCCGTATAATAAAGTGCTTTCTCTTCTCTCTCTTCCTCTCTATGTGTATATATGTGTATGTGTGTAAACACACACATACGTCCTACACACACACACACACACACACACATACACACATTCTATTGGTTCTTTTTCTCAGAAGAGCCCTAATGAATGCAGTGTCTGTAAGACAGCAGAGTCAGGACAGTGGACTGCAGGCCTGGAGACAGTCCTTCCTGCACTTCTCCAACTCCCACTTGGTCCAGCTGACTGGAGTGCCCCAGGGAAGGTCAACATCTCAAGCCCCAGGAGAAGAAGATCAAGTAGTCAGAGGATGGGAGTAAAACATGGCCTCCCCCACATAAAGCTGGAGGCTTGCAAGGGACGCCTTTGTTCCTGCTCAGATAATGTGATCAGAATATGTGTGTCAACATTACCAGGTGGATCCTGAGGCTCAGCCTCTGCCCTCTCCCTCCCCCAGTCTCACCAATGCCTTAATGAGGCTGATGAGAGGCAGCAATATGGCCCCGGGGCCCCACTTGTGTCCACCACTGAGCTGCAGCTGCAGAGTATTCATGGGGAATTTTATTACCTTATCTTCTCTTACTCAATCCAGATGTTAAAGATGATAGCAGAGCCATCTAGAAAATGAGTTGCAGAATCTGAACAAAAGGTAGTAATTCCTTGCACAGTTGTACATTTAGTTCTATTAGTTTCTTTTCAATTTAGATGATAGTAAGATCTTGCTAGGTGGAATAATGGAGGCCAGGGGCAGGTCCAGGTTGTGTGGCCTGAAGCATTTCCAATTTTTCAGGCTCTCTTTAAGAAAGAGAATACAAATTATAGATGCAAAATGAGAGTATTTATTTAGAATGAGAAAGAAAATTTTAGGAATCTGAAAAGCATCACAAAGTCTTAAAGAGCATAATATTTTCACTAATTAACTGCTTGACACATCTCTGTAATATTTTAATTCCTACATTTTTGGCTGCATACTCTATGAAGTGCTTCTTCATTGGGCAACAATTTATAATATTTTCTTTAGAGAGATGAGAAGAATAACTCAGTCTTCTTTTAGCACAGTCGATTGAAATCTATTTTAATTATTGATAGTTGGGATGCTTAAATATGCAACTCCACACATAGATGTACTCACTGTTTATTCTAAAGTCACAGACTTGTACCTCACAAACATGGATACCCATTCAGATAGAGTATATTTTTTGGGTTTCCATAAGCATACATGATGTATTTATAATTGCATATGCTACATTATTGATTGTATTCTTACAGGAGACAACTTCCATTTTCACTGGGCCTTGAGAACTGCATCCTTTGTTTGCAACTTCACATGACTGATGATTAGAAGAATTTTCCAGATTACCTTCTGGTTCTATATATTTCAAACCTTACTTCTGCTCCTTGATCCACTGAGTCAGATGTCATAAGATGCATTTCTATTGCCACGTGATCTCTGGCCCTGGACTTCATGTCACAATGTCATAGGAATTGGCATAGTGGGCAGCAAGAATACTCTCACAAGCCATCCTTGCACTGGGGCATACAACAATAACTTAACTACACATAAAAGAGACATAATCACATAAAGAAGCCCCAATAAACCCAAACTAAGTGTGTCCCCACTCAACTTCTTATCCAAAATACAAAAATGCACAAGCCATGCCAATAGAATCTGAGGGAAATATGATAGGAGGAGAAAGAACAAGTATTCCTAACTGATTGGGATTAAAATGTCTTCGTTTGACATTTTAAAAGTATCAGTTGTTAACCATATGGATGCATTGTATGGTCCCCAACCAAGGGCATGAAAGAAACCTACAAAGGACCAAAGTCCTACAATTTCAGCTTCTTGGTAAATCTGCCTCTCATAGAGACTCAAAAACTACTGTGCAGAAGAGTTGGGTTGAGCTTGTGTTTGTTCAGAAGTTTCCCTTATGACAAAATTAATATTGCAGAAAAATGTGTAAATTGCCTGGGCAAAACAAACTTTTAAAGCTCTTTAGGAGTCCTATTTGCATACAAATAAATGATATGCTAATTTAACTCATTCTCACCCATTCTTTGGAGTAAGTTCCCCAAAGATTTCTTCATTTACCTAAAAATACCGTAAAATGAAGGTTTATTTAAATGGAAACATAAAATGTTGGTCTCAGGATGTTCCCTGTCACAACTCCTTTCAACATTGTACTGGAAGGCTTTGCTAATTCAATAAGACAAGGAAAGGTAATAAAAAGTATACAGATTAGGAAGGAAAACATAAAACTGTCTTTGTTCACAGGTTACCTGGTTGTCTATGTAGAAAGACTGAAAGAATTGAGCAAAAAACTCTTGGATCTAATAGGCAATTATTGCAAGATTGCAGGATACAAGCTTAATGTATAAACATCAATCACTTTTCTATATACTAACAATGAATGTGGAATTTGAAATTAAAAACATGATACCATTTACATTAGCACCCCCAAAACTAAAATGCTTGGGTATTAAATCTAACAAAATATGTACAAGAACTATATAAGGAAAACTAAAAAACTTTGATGAACGAAATCGAAGAACTAAATAAATGAAGAGATAGCCCTCGTTCAAGAGGAAGAAGACTCAATACTGTCGAGATGTCAGTTTTTCTCAAGTTGATCTGTAGATTCAGTGCAATCCCAGTAAAAATCCGAGCAAGTTGTTTCATGGAGATCAACGTGAATCTAAAGATTATATGTAGTGGCAGAAGACTCAGAATAGCCAACACAATATTGAAGAAGAAAAAACTTGGAGGACTGATGCTATCCAACTTCAAGAATTACTGTGAAGCTATAGTAATTAAGACAGGTTGGTGTTGGCAAAAGAATAAAGTAGGTAAATAGAACAGAAGAGAGTCCAGATATAGACTCATGTGAATAGTCAGATAATCTTTGACAACGGAACAAAGAAAACAGTCAGTTAATCTTTGACAATGGAGCAAAGAAAATACAATGAAGCAAAGATAGTCTCTTCGATAAATGGTGCTGGAACAACCGGACCCCTCACATGCAAAAAAAAAAAAAAACTGAATCTAGACGAAGACCTTATACTCTTCACAAAAAATTAACTCAACATGGATCATAAACCTAAATGTTAAATGCAAAACTACAAAATTCGTAGAAGATAACATAGGGGAAAACCTAGATGACTTTGGGTGTGGTGATGCTTTTTATGTTTTTGGTGATCCCTTTTTAGATACAACACCAAAGGCATAATCCCTGAAAGAAATAAGCTGAATTTCATTAAAATTAAAAATCTCAGGCTTCCCTGGTGGCGCAGTGGTTGGGAGTCCGCCTGCCAATGCAGGGGACACGGGTTTGTGCCCTGGTCCAGGAAGATCCCACATGCTGTGGAGCGGCTAGGCCCGTGAACCATGGCCACTGAGCCTGCACGTCCGGAGCCTGTGCTCCGCAACGGGAGAGGCCACAACAGTGAGAGGCGTGCGTACCGCAAAAAAAAAAAAAATCTCTCCTCTGTGGGAGATGATATCAAGAGAATTAGAAGACAAGCCACAGACTGGCTTGTAATGAGAAAATATTTGCAAAAAACACATCTGATAAAGGACTGTCATTCAAAATATGCAAATAATTCTTAAACTCAACAATAAAAAAACAAACAATGTGACTTTAAAATGGGCCAAAGATTTTAACAAACACCTTGCCAAAGAAGATATACAGAAGGCAAATAAACAAGTGGAAAGATGCTCCACATCATTTGTCATCAGGAAATGCAAATTTAAAAAAACAACGAGGGGGCTTCCCTGGTGATGCAGTGGTTGAGAGTCTGCCTGCCGATGCAGGGGATGCGGGTTCGTGCCCCGGTCTGGGAAGATCCCACATGCCGTGGAGCGGCTGGGCCCGTGAGCCATGGCCGCTGAGCCTGCACGTCCGGAGCCTGTGCTCCTCAATGGGAGAGGCCACACCAGTGAGAGGTCCGCGTACCACAAAAAAACAAAAAGAAACAAACAAAAAAACCCAATGAGGGCCTTCTGTGGTATTCCAGTGGTTAGACTCCACGCTTCCAATTCTGGGGGCGCAGGTTCCCTTCCTGGTCGGGGAACTAAGATCCCACATGCCAACCTGCACGGCCAAAAAAAAAAAAAAAGAGAGAGATACCACTACACAACTGTTAAAATGGTCAAAATCTTGAACACTGACAACACTAAATGCTGGTGAGGATGTGGAGCAACAGGAATGCTTATTCATTATTGGTGGGAAGACACAACGGTGCAGCCACTTTGGAAGAGGGTTTGGTGGGTTTTTTTACAAAACAAAACATACTCTTACCATATGATCCAGCTGTCATACTCCTTGGAATTTGCCTGAAGGGGGTGAAAACATGTTCACACATGTACCTGCGCGTGGTGTTTCTAGCAGGATTGCCTTGTAGAGAGCAATTGTTTCATAGCACGGTGTACTTCTTAATATTTAGGGAAGTAGCAATAATACTTCAAAAATACAGAGGCGTAACGACTGTTTAAATTGGAAGAATCTCTATAAGTTTTAGGTCAGTCATGGGGGTACAGGGTAAGAAGCTGAATGAAGGTGTCTCCCATAGCTTTATCTGTCTTATACAACACAGAATTCACTAATCTGTGTTTCTCTGTTAACAGCACAGGCAGGATGAAATGCGTGTCCATGAATTCACTGTTGGAGTGCAAAGCAAAATCAGAGGAAAATCATGTGGTTATGTCGAAATGTAAACTGTGCAAGAAGTAAATTATTTCTGACTGGGTTCTATTAAGGAGCTCAAACTTGATTAATTTGTGGCCCAGATAAGCATTTACCTCTAGCAATTACATGCCACTATTACAGTGATTATTTTATAAAGGCTAATAAACACTATCTGGAGTTAATATTTGCTCCTGGGGAAAGTTTGCCAAGAGCTTAGAATACATTTATGGAAGATTTTGCCTGCTAGGTTTGTGCACAAAGTTTGAAACACCAAAATCCTTTTAGCATCATTTATAATAAAAAAAAGTTCGTGCATAAACAGTCGTATCCAGTAAAGCTGAAATATGATATAGAAATAGACAAAGCTTAGGAATTTTGCATAACTGGCCAAATACTGTCCATCCCTAATGAATTCCAGCCAACTAATTCTGCAGTTGATTTAGTCTCTGAAATGACCTCTGCTTAAATCTATACTGTGCAGCCTTGTATGTGTCAGATAGTCCTAAGTAAAATAACTCTTGTTAATCTAAAGATTAGATGGACCTTGTGCTAAAGAGACTGTGGCCTGTTGTTTTAACCTACCCAGGCCAGAGTAACAATGGGATATATGCTAATGTTCTCAACAGGGGAGAGTAAGTAACTCATTCATGACCTGTGTATCTGGTTAAGGGTCCAGTTTAATAATTTGTTTAAGTAGTGTTTTCTTTGACTTACACTCCTGGTGAACTTACATAAGCAAGTATGTTTGAATTTTAGTAAATGTGTTAGACATTCACACATCCTCTTAAATAGGCCAGGGATCCAGGAAAAACTAATATTTTCTTATTATGGTATTATAATCAAAATATTGCATCCTTCTTACATTCACATATGATCGACATTTACATCAAAAGAATAAGCCTAATCATGACCCGTGATCCCAGGTTGGCTACCGTAATTGTCTCTATTTGCCTATAGATGTCAGGCTGGCCCACAAGGAACACGGGGTGAGTGAGGGTAGAGGGGGCCACCATCTGAGTCTTTGAAGTCATTCACTTTCTGCAAACTTTATTCATTCCTAAAGCTCTCAGGCCTCTTTGTTTATTGAGAAACTTACATAAGATTTCTTGTTGGTAATGGGTAGGGAGTTAGATACAAAACTTCTTCTTCCATTCTACAATTTGGTGTCTGCCTAAAACATTTTTATTAGGGCAAAAGATTATAAAAAGATGTCTTATAAGCTAGGCTTTGTGTATGTATCTATCCTGAGAAGGTATGGAGAGAAGGATGCTTTGTAATGTACTAAAAAGTGTGTGTGTTTCTTCTATGGAGAGGATGGGTCCTTTGGGGGATTAAATGAGTAAGTGTATGAAACATGCTGACAGCTAACACATGTAGCCACCACCAAGGATAGAGGCTACCTTGAGGGGCTGAAGAGGCAGCTCTAACAGTCTTATACTCCCAGCTCAGGGGCATTAGGAGGGAAAACAGCAAGGACACAGGTGTTAAGGAACCATAGGAAAGAACCCTAAACATCAATAATAACCGATACTTTAAATGAATTATTTGTCTGCCTTAATAATATAAATTAGAGCAAAGTCTTTTTATAATGACATTGCTACTTCAAAGAAGTATTCTTCAAAGAAGAATAACAAAATTGGAGCAATTTGGGAGTGTAATCTGGGGAATTTTTCATCTGCTTAGGGCTTTGAAGCTAAGGGCCATGTATCTTCTTTATACCATAGGAGCTGCCACCAAAAAATTGTTAATGACCAATCATTATTCTTCCAGCTAAGAAAGCATTTCTCTTACTGTCTCAGAATACAGGTGTGGGGAAATAGATGAGCAACTATGATGCGTGTGTATGTGTACATGTGCATTAGTGTAGAGTACATCAACTCTGCTGTGTGCATGTGAAGACTTGAAAACCTCCCATTCCTTTCTTGTCAGAAAAGCAACCATGTTGTGTCTCCACAAAAGCAGCTTTTGGGACATAAGGACGCAGCTTGTGCTGCTTGCTGGTTCTTCTAAAAATTTGTTTGGAAGCCAGGAGTACATGGAGCTATCGAAGCATTGTTGAGGGAATTTAGGGTAAAGACTAAGACTTACTTCTTATTTCTGATCTGATCTGCTCAAACATCACCTCTTTTGTGGAGCTTCTCCAAAATGTGAAACTCTCATTTCTGTGTTCATAGTACTGACTATATTCATTTAATCATCACGTTTAGATGGTGTGTGTGTGTGTGTGTGTGTGTGTGTGTGTGTGTTTCTTCTGTTAGACTATGAGCTCTTCACTTCACAAACATGAAGAAACAACCTAAGGGATGGGAGGTGCATGAAGAAGGGTCCTGCTGAAGGGAAACCTCTAGATGGAAATCTTCTTTGGGGAATGGTAAGTGTGGACCAGTTGTCCCCCATCCCAACCCCTCCCCCAGCCCGAACAGAACAGAGTTTGAACACAAATCCTGGACAGACCAGAAGTGCACGTTAACTCTTTGCAGACAGACTTGGCAAACACTCATTTCAGAAGTCCTGGCTCAGGTAGAGAGGAAGTGAAAGTGAAAAGGTGGAGATCTGGACCAAGTGCAGGCTCTGCTCCCACAGTCTGGTACCCACAGCAGAGGGAGACCTTCATGCTGGACTTGGTGTCTTCATCTAGAAAATGTGCAGGTTGATGGAGATGCTTCTCCATCCTAAAATCCTGTGATTCTGGGAAGGATAAAATGATCATCTCTCTCTTCAGAAGGTTTTATTAGTTTTGCAAATATTTCTTAATCCAGGAGACTTCAACAGCTGAATGTATTTTCTTTTTACAGAGGTTTTACTCTGAGAATGTAATCGCTGGTACAGTTATATAATTTGTGTGATCTCTAGGGACACTATTATTGATCTTTTATGAGGTGATTTACATTTTCTTTTAGATTTTTGAATTTTAGATCTATTTTTAACTTTTAAAGGAAGTTTGAAAATTTATCTGGCGTACTGGATATTTTCCAATGGAAACACTTGCCCAATTTCTTAAGCATTAAGATTACAGTCTTAGAAAAGTTGTTTAGAACCTTCTTTTGTAGAATCACATCTCTGCTATAGTTTCTCTTCTAAAAATCCAAATGTTGCAATAGTTGAAAAATATCTTTTTGAGTTTCTCTTTGCCTGTACTTTTCTGATTATGTTTTGTTATAGTTTTATTGAGATATCTTCACACACCATATAATTCACCCATTTAAAGTATACAGTTCAGTGATTTTAGTATATTCACAGTTACGGAACCATCACCAAAAAGAATGTTAGAATATTTTCATTAGTCCTAAAAGAAATACTTTTCCTTTAGCTATCACTCCCCAAGTCATTCCATTCCTGTCTTCAACTCTAGGCAACCACTGATCTACTTTCTGTTTCTTTTGATTTGCCTATTCTAGAAATTTCATATAAATGGAATTGTATATTATGTGGTCTTTTGTGACTGGCTTCTTTCACTTAGCATAATATTTTCAAGGTTCATTCATGTTGGAGATGTATTAACACTTTGTTTATTTTTATGACTGAATAATATTCCACTGTATGGATATGCCATATTTTGTTTATCCATTCATCAGTTGATGGCCAGTGGGTTCTTTCCATCTTTTGTCTATTATAAATAATGTTGCTATGAACATTTGTGTACAAGGATTCCATGGATATATTTTCATTTCTCTTGGGTATATACCTAAGAGTGGGATTGCTGGGTCAAGTGGTAACTCCGTGTATAATCATTTGAGGAACTGCCAAACTGTTTTCTAAAGTAGCATGTAACATGTTACGTTCCCACCAGCAGTGTATGAAGGTTCTAGTTTCTCCACATCCTTGCCAACACTTGTTATAACCTGTCTTTTTGATGACAGCCAGCCTAGTGAGGTGCAAATTGATATTTAATTGAGGTTTTGATTTGTATTAATCTGATGACTAACCATGTTGAGTATATTTTCATGCGATCATTGGCCCTTTGTATATCTTCTTTGGAGAAATATAGCGATCTTTTTAAGCGTGTTCTGTTGGGATACACAGCATAGTTCCATTGGTCTTCTGCCATCTGGTGGCCTTGTGGGATAGGCCAATTGGTAAATAGGTTCGAGTCTGGAGATTTGGGGAACCACGGTACAGTATGTTTAATGACACATCAGTTTTATTACTCTGTGACTCCATTTTAAAAAGTAAGTAATATATAACTACTTTTATGAGAAAGCACTATTTGTCATTATACATTCCCAGTGAAACATGATACAGTTCAGCTCTCAACTTTAATGTCTTCATTTTATATACTTGATTAGGATAATTTTAGTTTTCATAATATTATCTTTAAACATGATGAAACACTACTGGTTCAGGACAAATCAACTTTAAGTACAAAGTTTCTAGTTTATCTTAGAAATACTAGCAATCAAATCAGAGAATTAAAGTAAAACAAATGCTCAGGATTAAGTTTCCTCTGCTCCAGAGGCCACTGCTGAATTCTAAGGAACAACATTTCTATTCTTTCTCTTTGGATCTCCTACCAAGAGTTCACTGCCAATTTACCATGTGGTTTTCATATAGAGGGAGTTCATGGCAGTGCATCAGACTGAGTTCTCATCTCTTTAGATTGATTTCTTCTAAAAGCATGTCATTAGTCATGCCTTAAAAACCTTTTCTAAGAGTGAAGCTTCCAGTTTGGGTCTCACTCCTGATCTAGTTCACACCTGGGAAGTGTAAGTAAATTAGCGCTGGATCCTAGACTAACTCTTCTTCTCTGTCTCTTTCTGCCTTTCTGAAGACTCTGTTTGCTGCTGGGGATTAAAAAAAAAAAAAATCAGTAATACCTAGTCATAGCTCAAGGAATGAGCAGGTGTGTGTACAGGGTGTTAATGCACCAGTGAAGTTGCTGTGACGGAGAAGGACACAGGGGACTGAGAAGCATATGGTGCTCAGGTGGTCAAGTCTTGCAGTGCCGGAGATATTGCGGCCAAGATTGCACAGAGGGGGAGATAACAGAGTCCACAATAATGAATAGGTGTGATCAGGTAGACAAATAAGAGAGGGCATTCTAGGGGAAGGGCCAGAAGGATGCAGGCCCAGAGGAGTGACAGAGTGACGAGTCCATGAGACTGGAACTGGGCATATGTAGGTGGGCTCCCTGGAGGAGTTGGGCTGGAGAGAAAAACAAACACCCTTCTCAGAGGCCCTGTAGCTTATATTTTTTCTTCCCGTTGACCTCAGTTTTACTCTCTGGGACAGCAAAGAGTGAATTGAATTATTCTTTCATGAGAGCTTTTCACAGATTTGACAACGGTGCTAATAGCCCTCCCAAGTCTTGTGTTTTCCAAAGGGAACATTCCTCATTTCTTCACTTTTTCTCATCTGGAAAGGTTTCCAAGACCTTCTCCGTCACAGTTTTCTCTGTTGGATAGGCTTCAGTTTGTAAAATTTCTTCTGAAAATGTGGCTCCTGATGCAGAATCCAGCACTCCAAATGTGGTTTACATAGTGTGGTGTCTTGGGGCTATTCTTTCCTCTGCCGTGAGTGCTAAACATTGGCATCCAATCATATCCACACAGGTGTGCTCATTTCTAACCTCTGAACCTTGCTGACCTACTAAACTAGGTTCTTTCACCCTTGGTCATGTTACTCATTGACTCAGAAGCAGGACTGGTTCTTTCTAAGTATTTATTTTTATCTAGTTAACTTTGACTCTTGTTTCCCGGGAATGCCAGAACCTTTTAAAATCCTGATCCAACTCTCTAATAATGTCTTGGTGATCTCTCTCCACCTAGTGTCATCTGAAGATTTCAGAGTAATGAAATATTCTATTTGTCTCTATCCAACAATATGATAAAAATATTGGTAACAATCAGGTTGAGTACAGAATCAGCCAATTAAGAATTGATGTTAGTTCTTCAGGGTTTACATGACTGTACTGAACTAATATTTGTGAAACTGACAGTAGTTTAGAAAGTGGTGGGGCTTCCCTGGTCATGCAGTGGTTAAGAATCCGCCTGCCAATGCAGGGATCACGGGTTCGGAAAGATCCCACATGCCACGGATCAACTAAGTCCTTGCGTCACAATTACTGAGCTTGCATTCTAGAGCCCACGAGCCTCAATTACTGAGCCCGGGTGCCTACAGCCCGTGCTCCACAACAAGAGAAGCCACCGCAATGAGAAGCCCGCGCACCGCAACGAAGAGTAGCCCCCGCTCGCCGCAACTAGAGAAAGCCCACGTGCAGCAACGAAGACACAATGCAGCCAAAAATAATAAATACATAAAATAAATAAATTTGTAAAAAAAAAAAGAAAGTGGTGCTCACTGATTGATAAACAGACAGACCAGAGCAGCATTTCTGAGTTAAATCTGGGGATTTCTTCTACCACAATAAACTGAGATGCTCTTCAAATGCAAATTCCTGAGCCTCCATGGAGATTTATGGCACAAGGCCCTAGAAGATGTGTATTTTAACAGGCGATTCACCTGAGCACTGGGGCTGGATGATGGACAGTGGTCTAGGACAGGCAGTTTGCATCTGGTTTAGTGTAATGAGATGTGACATTTTTTGGGGGCAAATACGTTTGGAGTGATGTGTTGGTTGAGTGATGCCGAAGAGGTTTTTGTTGCACTTACAAAAAATCCAAAATCTATGATTTCCTCCCTATGATCTAGCCTTCAGCCCAGGCCAAGGAGCATCTTTGCCTCCTATCGGGGGTGCCAGCGTGATTTCAGCATTATTGCTGCTTTAGTCACCGCTATCTTGGGAGCATGACTGTTCTGCATTGGCTGCATGAAGTGGCTGATCTCACCCTTGAGCACAGCATCTCCAGCCCCATCAGACTCTGGAGCCCGGAGCCTCAGTGGGGCTGATGCACAGCTCTTTCCATATACCCTGCAGCTCTGACTTCACGCCAGGGTAGACTAGACATGCTCAGGAAGAGTTTCCTGAAACACATATTTACTGAATCATATCTTTTAGATGCCTGCTCTATATTTACTCATCTAACATGGCTGCCAAGGTTCCACCTAGTCTCCCGTGACCCTGACACTACTGGGGATTTAAAGATCACTATTTTTAAAGCTATTTTAAAGTTGTGAATATCACACCTTCCTTCTCCTTAGAAGATTCTAATTACCTGTTTGCTAGACATACCTCTGTTCTCTGCAACTTTACTCAACTCCACAGGCTCTCTATTTTAGGAGTCAGTGTAAATTGTTCTTCAGGATTTCTGTAGGGAAGTCTCACTGTCTAGACTCTTTCCTCTCCTGGTCAAGTCAAGAGCATCTAGAAGTCACTCTAGAGCTTTCTGACATCTAGCTACTTCTCCAATTTCATGTGCTACTAAACTTTCGTATGTCAATGTCTCTTGAAATAGATCTCAAAGACTTTTTCTTGCTTCTTATTTATAAAACTAGTATATCTCCATTTCTACCTCTTTTGACTATAACACCAAGAAGAAAAAGCTGTTTAAAAAATGAAGATTTTTTTTTTCGATTGTGAAAACAAGCACGGTCATAGTTGAAAATTTATTAAACATAGAAATGTAGAAAAAATCAATTATACCACCAAAACACTACCACATTTGGATTTAGTTTAATTAAATCTTCCTCAGTGCGCATTTATTTTCACAGTTGTCATCATCCCTTATCTAAAATTTAGTATCCTGTTTTCACTTAGCTTATTAGTTCCCTGTTTCATGTCATTATATAAACATCAAAATAAAAATTACTATGTAATTGACCCTTTTGTTGATCACTTATGATGCTTTTTATAAATAACATCATGAGGATTATCTTTGATATCAAGGTTTTTTCTCTATATCTCTCTTGGGTAATTTCCTCAAGATAAAGTGAAAGAAGTGCTATTATTATACCAAGAGGGCATTTTTAAGGTTCTTGATACATATTTCTAAATTGTTTTCCAAAAGAGTTGAAAGTATTTATTAGCATGATTTATCCTAGGAAAAGCATGGTTACACATTTGAAGGTGAAAAGCATAGTATTCTATATTAGAAGAGAGATGAAAGCATTTTCATAGTTGAAGCAGATCTCAGGACAGGTTCCATGAATATAGGGTTTAGAATGCTCAGCAAATCCCTTATCCATTGGGCATGCTATGGTTGCCTTCCCAAAGAGAGTGAGGAGCACCAACAATATATACAAAGGCTATTATGTAGACCTTTTGCTTTTTGGTTTTGACTTTTTAATCAGTGAGTCATTCTCACAGCTTCCTTTTAAGAGCAAAGAATGCCAAGTGTAATACATCTGCTTGATGCTTTATGTGTATTACCTGGGAACAAGTTTACATAGACAAATTCCTAAAAATCTCAAATAGAGGTGATAATCCAAGAAGTTTGCTCTTTGGGGGTAACTATTTTGGTCTTGTAATATGATAAAAGGTTTAATTGCTGCCTTTCAGAGGACTCAGATATTTTTTTCAAACCATAAAAGTATAAATGAAATTCAGGTAGGGTAAAATGGAAATAACAGAGAACTGAGGACTTGGGATAGGCTATCAAAGTGGCTATTCCAGGCTAATTTGCACTATGGCCCTACAAGCTATCTGCACATCCAGACTTCCCCAGCCAGGCTGGAGGAAGGGAAAAGATCTGGGGCCAAACAAGGTGGGATTAAGATCGTAGTCCTGCTACTTTTGTAGGCACTTGAGAAATTTACTTAACTTCTCCAAGCTTCATTTTCCTTATCTGTCAAAACAGAAAAAAATTAAAATAAATAGCATTTACTTTTAATCTAGTGGATTAAATGAAACAACATGAGTACTTCACGTGAATTGTAATGCACACATAGACATTATTTAACAAACGTCTATTTCTTCTCTCTTCCATCTCTGTACAGCTCCCAAATGTATGACATAATAATCCTACCTTGCCCTGCTGTTTCCAAAGTTCAGAAGATACTTCAGTGCAAACTGATCTCTTTCTTTTCTAATCTGCTAACCATCATGGCTTGGGCCATTAATCCTTTGCTTTTATAATTTTTTTTTTTTTTTTTGCTACGCTGTGCGGCATGCGGAACTTCAGGACCAGGAAGGACCCGCGCCCTCTGCAGTGGAAGCACGGAATCTTAACCACTGGACCACCAGGGAAGTCCTAATCCTTTGCTTTTTCTTTGGAATTTTCAAGCACCAGCCAAATCATTCTCACAGATCCCTGGAAGAATGTTTGGTGCCATAGTAATATTTTTATTATATGTTTCTGTGTCATCCCAACTAGATCCTCTACTCTTCTAAAGGTCAGGGAAATAACATCTTTGCATTCCCCCAGGATCCTAGCACTGTTTCTGAAATTCAGCAGACCATGGGCAAGTGCCTACGGGTTAACTGAACGTCCAACATTCATTCAGTATCCCACATATCTTTTAAAAACTTATTCTCTTGGGTGCTAGAAATGTAATCATGGATGAGACTGATAAAATACTTACCTCCTGGTGCTCCAGTGCATGTCTACCATCTCCATGCAGGAGCAGCTCAAAAGTAGAAGAAAGCAATAGGTATGGAGCTTGAGGTGGGGGATTTGAGGTCTGGAGACTGAATGTTCATTGTCGAGCAATTAGGAGGAGACAGAAATGATCAATTATCTGTATCAAAGGAAGGGATTCTGATGGACGTTGTTAATACTCAGTTATCAACCCTTCACCATGTTCCCCATCTCTCTTCCAATGCCTCCTAGAGTGGTAGAGAGAAGAGACGTACTAGTAGAAAGCTACAGTTGTGTGGTAGGTGCTACTTACAGGTCATGCAGGATCCTACAGAAACACCTAGGGAGGGCCCAAGCCCAGAGGACCAGGGAGGCTTCTCATAGAAGATGACATACCAGCTGAGCAAGGAGGTACATAGGCCGTGTAAGAGGACTGAGAGTAGGTGCTTCACAATGAAAGTGCCATATGTGAATAAGCTTGGCGCCCCAGAGGGTGTCATATCTTTGGAGAATTGAAGGTGGTTGAACATGGTTGGAAAATACAGGGGGTGGGAAGTAGTGGGTTACTTGGTTGAAGGCTGAGCAGGTGAGGAGCCAGGAAGGGTACTGTAAACTTTATAAGAGTTTGAACTTTATCCCGAGGGGATTAGAGAAAAACTAAAGGTTGGGATAACATGATTGTAACAGAGCATCCCACTGATGTGCAGAGAGTAGATGTGAGCAGGACAAATGCAGGCGGGGAGACCTTGGGACTGTTGACACCATCCAGGAGAGGTAAGAGTACCTTCTGGGCTACAGCAATGTGGGTGGGCTAGGAGGGAATTGGGCGTATTTGGAGATAGTTATAAGGTAGAAGCACTAGGGCTGGCTTAGATGAGGACATTTGAAAATTGTATGGAGTAAGGATTACACTTAGGTTTCTGATTTGGGTGAACAAAATGGGAATGATTTTTTTCACTGAGGGAAGGAGCACAAATAATTGAATTCTATCAGAAAGATCATGAGCTGGAAACATTCTGAATTTTAGATGTTTGTGGGATATCCCAAGTGGAGGTATGCAACTAAGAAATCACATGTTGGAGAATGAAACTCAGAAGTTTACTCTCTGACCTAGAAATGAAGATGTTAGAGGCATGCATGTATAGAAGAAAGGAAGCCAAGGAGGTAGATGAAGATTCCCGAGAAGATGCAAGCAGTTAAAAGAAGCACATGGTTACAGTATTTATATGCAACAGATAATCAACCGCAGACATGGTCAAAAAGGTTATGCTACATTGTTACTCATTTTAAATTACTCATTTTCCAATTATTTATTTATTCATTCATGTATTCATCTTTTTTTATTTCTCTATTCATTTATGCATTCAATAACCATTTGTTAAGCCAGGCACTGAATTAAACTCTGAGGATTCACAGATCAATGAGGTACAGTTTCTGCTCCAAAAGGGGAGTGAGTCTCGTTCAACAGCAAAGAACTTTAACGACTGTTCAAGTCATAAATACTTTTATGTTCCTAAGGAATTATTTGGATCCAGGTCCCTTACCTACTCTGGGAATGCCTTCAGAAGAATGTAACCCTTGAGTGGCAACTTGAAGGACAAGGAGTAGTAGCCTCAAGAAAAGAGTGAGGAGGTCGTGGGCTATTTCAGGCTATGGGAACTAGTTGCCCCAAGCTCTGATGTCTGAGACACATGATCCTTTGAGAAATTCTAAGTTGTCTGGTGTGACTCAGCCAAAGGGTACTGTTGGCATGTGGCAGGAACTGAGAGAAGAAGTGGCCCCAGGAGCCTGTGATGAAGACTCCATGGTCCAGAAGCAGTAGTTAAAGCAAATCTTGGAAGCAGTGGGAAGCCACTAGGAAGTTTTAATCTGGGAGAGATGGATTAAAACAGAGAAAGGTACTCTCTCTAAGAGCTGGCAGTCCTTCTGCAACAGGGCTATCACTCTAGAACCAACCACTGGAACAGCACAAAATGACAGAGAGTATCCATCAAGTATTAAATTGTGGGACACATACCTTAAGGACATTAGGGCCTTAGAAGAGGAGCCATCAGATCAGCTAAGAGAAATCGGGGTTTTCTGGAGGCAGGACTTGAGCCGGGTTTGGAACGGTGTGGGTTATACACTCAGGGTTTCAAGAGTATTAAGTGGTGGAACCAACTGTCAAACAGGCCATGGGCTTGGAGATTCTGCATGTCTTCCCAAACCATCATGCCCATTTAGGAGTTTGGTTTAGGAGACTGTCATAATTACAGGCTACTTGTGCCCCATGACTGCCATCGAAAAACTCCCTGGCACATCTTTCACTCCCTGAACATTCGATGGTTTCTTTTGATGGTGTTTTAGAAGGTTCTGGCCCCTGGGAGATTCAGTGCAGGGGACACTGGCCTCCTTCTCTAGGGAGTGCTGAGCCTGAGCGGCAGGGGAGCTAAAGAAATGGGGGCATGGTCCATTGGGCTCTGCTTCATATCAGGCCCAGACCCGGCCATGCTGACAGCCTCCCCTTGCTGGGGGACCGGTGTCTCACAGAACCTCAATCTAGAGCCAGGTTTGTGATTAGAGGGCCTATTACTGAACAACTGCCCATATCACATCTTGGTTGGAGATGCTTTCAGGCTGAGGACCAACAGCTCCACCATCCCCAGAGAAACTGACTCTATATTGTATGTCTGGTTTTTATTTCTTGTGTTGACAGGGACGTTAAGATAGAACATAAAGGTGGCCCTTGATGCTCATTCCAAAGCTGCAGCAATACTTGGGGCACTGCAGGCTGCCACAGAGGCATGGAGGCTATTGGCCAGGAGACCTAATGGAGTCATAGCCCCTCTGTTGTAAAGTGTATTATTGCTCAAAAGTGTTCCTATAGCTGAAAGCTCTGGCTTGACAACTGGCTTCAGTCCCTCAGTTTGAACGACTTACTATGACCCTCCTCTTTGGTGCATTAGGCTTAGCTTCTCCTTTGGAACTCAGTCCTCAGCTCTGCTCACTACCACTCACTTTGTTTTCAATGTCCTCATAAATCCTGGTGTGACGCTTCTCCCTCCAACCCCAGTGTCCTGGAATCCCACCTCTCCAGAACAAATCAGACTGGTCTGTTTTAGGCGGGCTGGATGGAGGGAGTTATGCTAAAGGCTCTAATTTCACCTTCATAGAGATGAATTTGATGCTTGGACATATCATCTAAAAAGGCAGTCTCAGTAGCTGGGGTTGCCATACCCTTGCCCACCCTGGAGATGTTGGCTGGAGTGTTGGTGTCTGGGTCTTGGGCAGAGCAGTCCTAGACAGACCCTTCTCTGGTAAACCTTCCCTGCCTGGGGAGTTTTGAGGGCCAACCACCTATAGATGAGAAGGGAGTAGCAGCAGAAAGTCATTTCTATTCTGTCCCAAGGGCCTGAATCTTTGTAGGGGGCAGCTGAACTGCCTACAAGACTTCTCAATCCCAGAAAGAGTTGGGACATTATATGTTCTTCCTGCCGACTGCAGTTCTGGGAGTGTGTGGAGAGTTTTGAAAGGCTTACATTTATTTTCCACCACAGAGATGAGTCTCCTGGCTTTTCTCAAACTTGACATGCATGAACCATGCCTGCTGTGAGTCTTGCTTCTTCAAAAGGAAATAAAGACTCTTAACTGGCTAATCTGTCTGTATTGTATGTTTGCTTGCTGCTACCGCATCCCCAGGTATTCCTACCATCACTGGGTAGGGAATGTTGGCAGAAAGTAAGGAATGATGAGACTGTGGTCCCATGAAAGTGCCATTGATATTAGATTCTGACCTCTGTTTACTGCAGTGCTGTGACCTACCATGAGTTGTACACCGTAAGGAACAGAATAACATTTCCTTATAGTATTTTAGAGCCATCGTATTTTTTTTCTTCAAACAAACATATGTATATTAAATGTATACATATGCCTGATAAGAAAAAAACAATAAAAAACTAAACCAGATACAGTTCTTAACCTAGACATAGGATCCATGTAAAAAGACATTATAGATTTATGACAAGATAATAAAATATTGAGCACGAGAGAGAGAGAAATGTATTGCTAATAAAGATAACAGACCCTCACTGCAGTTGGTAGTGGCAGGAGAAAGTTGCCTGGTGGAGGTGAGACTGGAGACAAGCAAAGAGTTTCCCCATTGCATTGAGGATCAGCTCTGTATTCCTTATGTTGGCCTTTAAAGACTGCCGTAGACTGTTCCCACTACGGACTCTTCCGCACCCACCCAGCCTCTTCTCCCCACCAAGCCCTATCTCCCACCCCACCCCCCTTAACCACACAGGCATGTGGAGCCCCATCATTCCTTGGACTGGGCACCATCTTGTCCTAAGCTTCAGCTTATGCCTTCCTTCCTTCTGAGTGTCGTTCCACTGTCTGTCACATCTGAAGCCAGATGGTATTTCCATTCTTTCAATATCAGTGGGTTAGAACTTCCGGGATGCGAGACAAAGAGAATTTGCAGGTTTTACCATTCTCCCTCGTCCCTTCCAAAATGCAGTGACCCAGAATATCCAGACATCACCGGCACTGTGTTGCAAGAGTTTACTAATGTGAAGCTGCCAAAGGGTTGAGACCCTTTTTAGGACATCCTAGGCTTCAGAACTCCAGACAAATTCTCTTCTGCTTCTCCACTTGGGAAAATGCATAATTCATCAAAGCTCAGCTCAAAAATCATTTCTGTGTGAAGCTTCCTGTCATCTTACACCCTGCACCCCACCTGGGGTAGACTTAATCTTGCTTCCAGAGTTCTTACCATCTGGAGTCAAGCATTTTAATAAAGTCTTTTCAAATGTCAGTGCTGAAACTTGGGTGCCCATCTCTCCCCCTCTGTGTACTTCTGAGGGGAAGGTCTGAGCTTTGCTCATCTCTGAACCTCCATCAGGATGCCTAGCTCATCAGACACAAATATAAGGTGATGCTCTAATGAATGAATGAACTACCTGTAACTGGAAGGCTGGAGGAGAAGGCAGAAATGACATAGCTAGAAATTCTCTGTCAATGCAAACGACTGGAGAAGATTTACATAAAACTGTGAGGAGATCATGAGTGCAGAGTTAAGTAGACGTTTGTCAGACTAGAAAGACTGATCAATGGTGTCCACACTTTCCCTACCCCTGCAAGTAATGAGGAGTGATGTGAGTGAAAGATTCTGACATCAGTGTTAGCCCTTCTGGGGGGCACCCAGGAGAAGAACACAGGACTTTATTCAGCTGCTGTGTGTGTGATGGGGAGAAGAGGGAGGGAGAAAGGGTCTTGCCACAGGTTCTATCATTCGTGTTCTCTCTGATTCTCTGGCTCATCAGTCACAGAATGAAGACCAACGTACACCCCATGGGGTCTTTGTGATTAATAACTGGGCCGGGGTCATGAAAGCATCCAAGCACATAGTTGGTACTTAAGGTTTTCTTTGCCCACAGTCACATTTGAGCTGAGAAAACAAGCATTTGACTGCCAGCATCTCCACAATTTCATTCCCTAGTGAGAGCAATAGCAGCTTCAATTTATCAAGCGCCTACTACGTTCCAGGCTCTGGGCTCTTTCTTTCTGTGCATCATACTCAGTACTCCAAACCCCGAGACAAGGACTATAGGTCTGTCTTTATCCTGCTGGTGTAAAAACCGAGGTTCAGAGACAGTAACAGACTTGCTCAAGAACAAATGGTCTGAGCTTAAACCTGGCTCCGCACCACATTTTAACAATTTGTTTCCACCTCACGCTGGATCGGCCCTCAACCCACATTCACCTTTTCTACTTGGAGAAGTCAAAAAGCGAGAGCCTGTACTTCTCAGCAGTGAGGTTTTTTTGTTTTGTTTTGTTTTGTTTGAGTAAGTATTTATTCATGTTGAATAAGTATTTCTGTAAACTTTGTGTTTTTCTTTTTTTTTTTTTTGAGTATAACTATGTTTTGAAATTTTTATTAGAGTATAGCTGATTTACAATGTTGCGTAGGATTTTGAATGAGAATTGTCTCCATGCAATCAGAAATAGCTGAGTGAGATTTGGAAGGCAGCTTCCCAGCTTCCGTCCCTCTGGTCTGCTCAATGATAAGCATCCAATTCCTTGTAGCGAGTATTTTTGTGCTCCAAATATCTTGAGTAGTTTCTCTTTCCTTCACTGGATCCTGGCACCCACAATCACAGAGCTAGAGGTAGATCGGAACTCCTGAGTAATGAGCTCCAATAATTAGGCACATAATCATGACATCATTTGCATACAGTTACCCTCTTCTACATCATCTTACCTTTTCTTTTTACCCTTAACATAATAGCTTTTTAAAAAATAGATCATAGATGATGTCTGATTTTTTTTCCCTCTGCAACATGTCATTTGACCTGTGAGAGTAAACAGAGCCTGACGCTGAGATGCTGAGGAATACCCTTCTCGCCCAGTGTGAAGCATCTTTGCTCCAACAAGTCTGAGCTTATATTGCAGAAGCATGTCATCTCTGGGTCGCACACTGGACCTTGAATATAAGCACTACTCATTGAATTGACTGTGCTATCTTATGAAATTAATCAAATAATGTAGAGATGGTGATTGTGAGTGACATGAGACAGAACATGACACTTTGCATTACGTGACTTGTCTCAGGCCAGGAAAAGAGTGATGGAAGAAGTAATACTTAAAGACATTAAAGTTAGACATGTAGAGTAGTTTATGTTTATGCACGTGGTCTGTCCCCGGGCATAATCTGAATGCATGATAATGTTACAAGCTGCAGCAAAATATATATATATTGACATGTTGGGATTCTACGCTTTCCTCCTCCCCTCCCCAGCTCTGACCCCAACAGAGTATCAAGGGGTTATCTGCTCCAATTTTTTCCCTTGCTGGAGTTTTAAAGGAAGAAAACACAATGACTGGGAACGTTCTTTCTAGAAAAGCAGCCAGGCAGAGTAAGAACTCAGCTCTCGAGGGCTCTACACCCTGAGTGGTTTGGGAAAACAGAGGGATGTGGGGAAAGAGAGGTTCAGAGTGCATTGTGGAGGGGGAGATGGAAGAGGCAGCCAATAAGACTGGGTATCGTGAGTCATGGTTTTGTAGGGTTACAAATAAAAATAACATTTAAATAAGGGTTTTATATGTGGGCTTTGAGGATTAGGAAAAAAGAAGGAAAGAGAAGAAGAGGAAATCATTCAAACAACATACACTTTATAAGCATCAGTTTTGTTCTGGGCTGAGCATTGGATGCTGGAACAAAAAGATGACCAATATACTGGTCCTTCTCTCAAGTAGCACAGGAATGATAGAGATAAATATATTTGTACTAGGAACTGAGAGGCATAAGTATTAATAGAGGAAGCGTTACCGAAGTGCTTAGAGATTCTGAAATTGATGGCATTCCATGTCATCGTACAGACAGTTGAGTAAGACATCTATGTGAAGACGCAAGGGAGAGTGGAAGAACAAATCACTCCACCAATATTTGGGGATTAACAAGATGAAGAGTTTGGCTATAATGAAATAATAGTTCCAGCAATACTAGGCACCTAAACAACAACACATTTAGCGGTCGTTTCCCATGTAGACATTGTACTAAATATTGACAAAGCATTACCTCTCTTCATCCCCAGGTCGACCCTGTGAACCCATGAGTTAGACACTATGTCCTCATTTTATAGAAGAAGAAACTGAGCTTTCATTGGGTTAAGTGACTTCTTTTGTGTCACACAGCTGCCAAGTGCTAGAATTGGGATGGAGACCCTTAGGCTCCACTCATGTGGAAAAGCAGGAGCAGGTTTGCCTGGGAAGATAGCTTAGGTCAAGTAGGACAGAGGTGCTGGGCTAGGAATTTTCACTTTATATGCTAGGCAATGCAGAGGTTTAAGCACTTTTCTAATTTTGAGAGTTGGCAAAATTGATGTTTTGAGAGAGGAGTCTGAGGTCCATGTACAGGCTGCATGAAGAGGAGAGACTGAGCACAGGGACTCTTGGAAGGGACCCCGGGGCTGGGGGCCTGGGGTCAGAAAAGATGAGCCTTACACTATCATTTATTTGGGGCAGTGTTTTGTTGTTTTTTTTTTTTTTGTGTGTGTGTGTGTGTGTGTGTGTGTATGTGTGTGTGCATGTGTCTATGTGTATGTAGGTAGGTAAATACATAAAAATCTGCAAACTTTAAACTATACCCAAGAGGAACTTAATTGACATTTATATCCACTAATTGAGGACATGCACTAAGCAAAGGCCCGTGTTACAGAAGAGGCTGCTATAGGCTCTTCTGCTGAGTTAGCTCCCATTATAATCAGATGGTTTGTTAAATAACATAATACATTTTATTAAAAGGTGGGAAAACGTGGGTGGTTTTTCACTGCTGAAATTAATGGTGGGTAAGATATGTAGACACATGTCAAGAACACATAAAAAACTCTTTAAACTCATTAAGAACCTAATTCAATAGAAAAATGGTCAAAAGATAAGCACACATTTTCAAGCCAATAAGTTCTTGATTATCATGTGATCAAGGTAATGCAAATCACGACCATGCTGAGATACCACTTTTATTCCATTTGGTTGACAATACTTAAAAATTTGATTATTTTTAATATCAATTAGAAATCATTGCTGGGGGGACACATCACAGAAGAGCTCTTTTACATTGCTCATAGGAGGGTCCCTGTGGCAACCGTGGTGGCGGAGGGTTTGGCATATTTCTTCCAAACGTTTATCTACCCTGTTGACCCAGTAATTCCACAGCTCAATTTATGCTGAAGATAAACTTTTGTATATGTATGGCAAGAGATTGTACAAGAATGTATACAGCCGAATTGTTCTAAAGAGCAAAAATCATCCCCAAATCTGGAAATAATCTACATGCCCATCATCTAGAAAGTGGATGAATAAATAGATAATATAAAATAGTCAAAACAAACTATAGCTACCTGCAACAATATTAAAGTTCATTAACAAGGTATTTAGGTGAAAAGAGTCATAAAGACTATATATGACATAATCTTATGTTAAAAATAATTACAATAAAGATATGCATATATGCTCTTTTTAAGGAGCACATATAGATACAATAGAAGAATCTAAGCAGAATGCAGAAGAATTTTGGGCACAGAATTCCATTACCCCCGTGAAGGTGCGGTTTGGAATGGAAGGAACACAAGCACCACAGGCGCAGCTTAGTGTCAAGATCTTAGCCCTTTTTTTCAAGTTAGTGAGGTCACTGATGCTTAATATATAATTAAAAATAATAATTAAATAAAACTGATGGAGAAACACATGTGGTCTGACTAGCTATATTACTCAGTCAATTCTGCCTTTGTGTAAACGACATAGAAAATTCCAGTAAGCCTAATTTCCAGCATCCATTGGAATAGAGCCCTAGGCTATGGATCACAAGCCTGTCTCTGCTTAGCTGATATTTTTGTCATCTGACTTGAACTCGGTCAGCTGAATGATGCTGCTAGAATATAAACATTGAGTGGATATTTCATGAAAGATACTCAGACTATTAGAAAGCACAGGGAGCTGGATTTCATCAATTCGTTAGAATAGGTCATTGGATGGATTTTTTTCCTACTTACTAATAAATAGACATGGTTCAGAATTCAGCTGAGACTTGTTTTAATTATGACATATCTGCCGAACTTGTGAGGGAAAAAAACCCAGAATCCTCCCTTATCTCCAACTAGATATCTATCAAAAAGTGTCTCATAATTGTGAATGTGACAACCTTGGGTCTGGATGGGTTGCAGCGATGGGTTTGTTATGAGTTAGTATGTCAGGATTAAATGATTGATTGAATAGCAGAGGCAACAGTGTGAAAGGATTCAGAAATTATACTGAAGTGTGGGTCTCCATGGTGGAACATTCCATTCACCAAAAAGAGGAGTCTGTAGAAAGGGCCATTTTAAGGAGGGCAATGATGAGTAGGATTTCCTACCGGTTGAGTCTGAGTGGCTAGAGAGAATTAAGAGTGAAAGCAAAGCAGTGTCTGGAAGTTCAGTGTTGAAGCAGTGGACAGGAAGGCCAGGAGAAACACGATTTTCTTTTGCAGCCAGTCACATAGAGGCATGGAGGTGATGGATGAAGCTTTAGGAGCAGTGCAACTACAACCAAACGGAGAGAGAAGAAACAGGTAGTGTAGGGTTTCGGTAAAGGAGGGTAATAAATAATCTGTGAAAGGAGGAATGAGGAGGGTGGATCAGAGGAGAGTCTAGGAGAGTAAGAATTCTTTTTTTCTTTTTTGAGATAGGGCTATTTGGGAAGGTTTTTTATGGGAAAGAATGCAGGCAGCAGCATTAACTGGAAAATGCTGGAGAAGGAGCCATACTTTGTTCAGATCCAGAAAAGAGTGTATACGTGTAGGTACTTGCATTTCAGGGACATTGGACAGAGAGACTGAAGGGGCCTGATAACTATGGATGGGCCAGCAGGCCTTTGATCTGGAAGTCAAGGGGATATGCTCCATGCCTGCAGCATTACGAGAGATAGTTAACTTGAACATCAGTGAAGTTAGCAAATCCTGGACTCCAACAACCAGAAAATGTATCTTCAAACAAAAAGTAAACAAGTTTAATACGACAGAAAGGAAGTAGCTCTTTACACAGTGACAGGAAAGCTTAGGGAGGACTCACACCATGACCAAATCAATCTGATGTCAAGTAACATCAATTAATCTGCTCCTTTGAACTACTTTGGTATTATTTTATTTTTATTTGTTTCCTACTTAATATTATATTTAATCTTGTACATTACCTTGTGGATTAGGTAAAATTATGGGTGACAGATACTTTCGGTTGAACACAGACCTGGGAATCATGCTCTCATTTCTGAGGTTCAATCAAAGTCTAACTATAATGGGCCTTTGAAGTCTAATATCATAGAGAAAGCACTGAACACCATGGAGAAGCAATTGATTCAGTCAGTCAGTAAAGATTTAGAGGCAGACAGACCAGAAATTTGAATTTTCACTTCACTCCTACTGACAAGATGGCTTGGGGAAAAGCCCCTGGGCCTTTGCTCACCTTCAAAATGAGGTCAAAAAACCCACTTCTCATGGATGGTATGAAGATGAAAAGATTTCACAAAATTGTAAACCACCTGGTGAGTTGCTGAAACTCAATAAATATCAGTTCTTCCTCTTTCCTTATGAATTGTGAAGAGAGAAATGTATAAGACGTAGATGTAAGGTCAGTAAGGAAATGTAGAGGCTTGGAGGAAAATGAGGGGAGAAAAGACATGCACACACATATACACAGAACAGGAGAGAAGGTCAAGCAAACAAGCAGGTAAAGTATATTGAATGTCACAACTTATATACCCAGAGCCCATGGCTTTTTCTAGCAATGGTCTCATTTTTCTTCTCTTAAAGAACAAATATCACTGTCTTAGGGACACATGCTGTCAACCCTATTCTGGCAGACTGGGTGGAGCGTGGACCCAAGATACAGCTACATTTCATAAATGGAAAATGTTTAGTTACTCAAGTCAATTGTAAGAAAAGATTATTCAAGCCTTTCTAAAACATAGCTGAACAACTCTAAATTGTATGACTACTGTTACGCATCTTGAGATTAGTCATATTTTAAAAATAGTCTTTATTTAACCTAAAATTAGTAGATACTATGTAAAAGTTGGAAAATACACCTCATTAAAAAGAATGGAATAAAATTCACCTATAACCCATTTCTCTAATCTAACCACTGTTATCACTTTGATATATTTCCTTCCAATTTTTGGTACTTTCATTTGTACATGGTTGAGATTACATTGTGCAATTTATCCTATTTTTGTCCTTTAACATTATGTAGTAAACATTCCTCCAAACCACTATAAATGTTTAGAATACCAATGAATTATGGCTGCAAGACATTACACTGAGTGTATGTAAATACCATAAATTATTTCTCCATCCACCTACAGTCGGACATTTGTGAACATTCCATTTTTATCTTATAACAATAGTAAGTAATATGATAAATATCTTATTCAATGAAAGCTATTTTATTCATGCTTTTCGGACTTCTTTTTCTTTACATATATTCACACAATTGAAATTACTAGGTCAAAGCACATTATCATTTTAAGACTCTGTGAGTGTGTGTGCTTTTCAAACCATTTTCTAAATCATGACACCACTGTACACTCAGCAGCTGTATATGAGCTGGACAAACACCTTTTAGGACATAGTGCTGAATACATATGTGACCCTTTCTATGCCAGGGTTGAATCTTAATAAACAATGGTTATATTTTTTTGCCCAAAGTCTTTGGGATTGCGTGACTTCTGGATGGTCAAGAAAGTCTACAAAATGAGAAAGAAAACATTTTCATCAAATAAGAGCTTCATTGTACAGGTTGAGGTTGGGTTGAGAGCTGCTGAAATGTACATAAGCGAAGATTGACCCTCCTGGGAAACACCCAAAGGCTTGGGTAGACTTTATGGGAACATGAGAAATTTCTTTTATCCTGTGATTAGTATTTTAGGTTTCTTTTTGTCTGGCAGCTACTACTATAGTACCATCACATAATATCTACTAATTTAATCTGTCACACTCTGAGTGACCATACATTGCTGCTAATATTTAGAATCACTTCTCTTTCTCCAAGTACCAGGCAAATTTCAAACCCTACTAAGCCAGAGAATATGTGTGTGCTTTTTCTAACCCTGTTGTTATATAAAACACACGCACTCACACACATACACACACATTTAAAAAACTCACCCTGAAAAATATGGCCTTTGCTTAAAAAAAAAAAAATAAGAGAAGAAGACAGTTTACACTGCTGCATAGCAAAGACCATATTTTCTCGTATTTAGGAACAAAGACATGTCAAGCTTTATTGAGCACATCACTAACTATATAACTAGCGTTAAACACTCTATTTGCAACTGTTGCTGTGTATTTTGTGTGTGATTATCACCCCTAGATCTGCATCCTATAAAAAGATATTTCTGTTTGCTTAATTATAAAGCTCTTTATGAACAGGCTCATCTGTAAATAGCTTGGTGCAGCTGAAATAGAAATATAATTATAATGAAGGCAGATGTTTGTGAGATACTGGCTCATGAAACTTTTCAGAATCTACAAAGGAGAAACGTTGTGAGCGTGTGTGTTTACTGTGGGTCCAGACCTGGAGCAAGGAGTCTTTGCCTCTAGACCTATTTTAGAGTTGTCTTATTTACTTTCAACCTTTGCTTTCCTAGATCTCTATAATTTGGAAAAGGAGTGGCTTACCTCATCTTATTACTGAGCTGCAGGGAAAACTTATTTATAGGAGAGTTTGAGACAAAGCCAAAAAGAATAAAACCATGAAGCTGGGTTTAGGGAAAGAAACAGTGTTTTTGGTTGTGGCTGTGTCATGGACACAACTTGGGTTGAGTTTTAGTAGCTAGAGATTCGGGATCAAAGATTTCAGTGTAGTTAAGATGACATTATTTCAGTGATTAATTTCTTTTTGTTGTTTTTAACACAAATTTTCTCAAAGACACACAAGAAAGTGCTAACATATGGAGAGGAGAAGTTTAAAAAAGTGCTGATATGACAAGCTTTTAACCAATCACCATTCTGAGAAGTGGATATATTGAGAAACCACTCCGGGAAGCTAATACCTAGGGGTTTGGGCATACACAGGAGTTCATATGAGGTCTTAAAATTAAGAAATATTCATCCAATCAAATAATTATTTCCAGGCCAATAATCAGCTGTTTTATTGAAATTTTGATTCAAACAAAATTGTCTGAATTCTTTTTAAATGAGTATGGTTTTAAATTACGACATTTGATTTGTCCAATTTTTCTGAGCCATTATTGTGTTGAAGTCTTTTAAGCACTCTGAAAACGTTAGTGCTTAATTTTTAAGTTGTTAAATAAGCAAAAAAATTAAAAAACAAGTTAATCTCCCTGAGCTAACCCATCTGTGGGCACACTCCCTGCGGTCATGCTTTCAAGCCATTTGCAGCTATCTGTGGTTATTTCAGAATTCATGTTGGAAGATCAGTAGGCATTGATAACTATGATTTTCAAATGTAAATAAATGTGAATTCGTTTCTGTGCGTACCTCAGGTGATGAAATATATGTGCCCCTGAAATACTGACTATAAATTGTACTTTTAAAAGTCCAATTAATTACATTTTAACTCCAATAGATAAAGCTAGGAGTCTTATGGTGGACCTTCTTCTTCCATGATTTTTTTCATAATGTGAACAATTTCCTTTATTTTCTAATTTCTGTATTATATATTATACATCTACTATGTATATAAATCTATCTATCTATCTATCTATCATTTATTTATCTCCTGTATCTTTCCATTTCTTGAACTCATCCACCCAAATTATTTTATCGCATATACTGGCAATTGGATATCAGTGGTTATGAGTGAAAATATCCGTTGTAACAAATCATATTCCTCCATTATTCACCATCTCAAGGGAATCATCTCGGTAAGTGAATTTTTGGTGCACATACCCTTTTCAGCGTACACTTTCAGAGTTGTCAGCATTTGGCTGGCAACTGCTCCCACAGCCTGGGGAGCCAAGAGGGCTCCCTGGGACCAGGAGTACTTGGCAGGAAGCACCACATGAATCGGTAGAGAGAAGCTACTGTCAGAATCTTGCTGGAACAACAAAAGATGGTAAAAGCAATGATGAATGATGAATTGAATGCCCACTGTGTGCCAGGCTTTGTTACAAGTACACACACGACCTACACAAAGTGGGTTATTACCCCTGATTTTCAGAAATATTAAGATATTAAGTACTGTCTGGGTTTGCAATGATAAGTAATTGATGTGGAGAGCACTCCTATATAAAGCTTAGAATCCCTATTTGGTTAGAATTGTTTCTTTAAATTTTAGTTTTATTTTCTAAGATGCTTGACATGTATTTCCAAATGTTTCTCCTGAAGGATAATATAGGTGCACCCTTTCTGCCATATGATTGCCAGTATTGTAAAGTGTCGTCTACAAACCCTTAGCACCTTGATGGGTAAAACATGGTATCTTATTTTGCCACTTGGTGGAACCTATTTTCAAGTGTGTTACCATTTGTATTGGTTCTGTAAATTTTATGTTTAGTCATTTTCATATTTCAAAAAATTTTTGAATGTTTTGAAGTCTTATTTTTGATGAATAAGTGCTCTTCCTATAGTTAGAATATTGACCTTTTATCATACTTATTTTGGATATGTTTCCAGTTTCTTTACCTTATTATCCCTTATAATGTCATTATAAGATTTGTGACATCATTCAAACTTACCAATAATTTTCCTCTCTTTTTGTTTTCATTGTTTAAAAGCTTAAGAAGTTGTCTTGTATAAAGATCAGTTGAAGATTCACACATATGTTCCTTTTTGTGCTTTCTTTTAAAGTATTTAACTCTCTAATAAATATAGAATTTATTTTTGGTGGACAATAGAAGGTAAAGTTCTCACTTGATTTTAGTTGTTAACAGTCAATATTTTAAATACTAGTCACACTGAATAATCCATCTTTTCTTTCTAGTTTGTGATGTTTTGTCTTCTGTCACTATTTTTCTCTTCTATTTATCTGTCCATTCTTCTTAAACCAATGTGACAACGTTTTTTTCTTGACTTAGTTTTAAAACAAATTTTACTATTTAGGTAACATCTCTCCACTCATCTTTTAATCTTTCATTGTTAGTGTATAGAAATGCAACAGATTTCTGTGTATTAGTTTTATATCCTGCAACTTTACCAAATTCATTGATGAGCTCTAGTAGTTTTCTGGTAGTGTTTTTAGGATTTTCTATGTATAGTATCATGTCATCTGCAAACAGTGACAGTTTTACTTCTTCTTTTCCAATTTGTATTCCTTTTATTTAGTTTTCTTCTCTGTGATTCACTTACATTTGATTATTTAGTCCTCATAGTAACCCTGCTACTTATGGACCAATTGCCCATTTAAGAAAAAAAACATTATATTCAAGAATATTTAAAGTTATCTTTATATATTCTTCAAATGAATTCTAGAATTATTTTGTTAACATATAGAATATGTCAATTGGAATTTTGATTAGATTTTTATTTAATAATTAGAAAAATAATTTTACTGACATTTTCAGTAAAAGTTTACTGAAGCAAACTAATCTATAAGAGAGCCAAAGACAGTTTTGGGAAATTGGATATATTTTGTGTGAACTGATAACAAAGGGCTGTGCTCTAGAAAAAAAAGGTAATGCACCCTCCCACCTGCTCGCCCCTCAAACTTGGCGAAGGGACTTTGCAAGAGCCATTTTCATCACACTTGGGTTTTTTTTTTTTTTATGTCCTAGATTATTTGAAGAAGCTAAGGTAGCTGGATATATGGATCTTAAGTAAGAGCACAAGATCCTAGCCCAGACATTCAATCACACTCTGGAGGGTAGGGGGAAACGCGATCGGCATCATCTCTAGATTTGAAAATAAGGCAGAAATACATACTTAAAATTCTTATGTTTTCTTCCTATATGGTTCTTATTCTTCCTTTTCTTATTTTCTTTGTAACTGGTTTAGCCGCAGCCTGCCAGGATGTTAGGCCCTAACCAGTGTGGCTGCGTTGATGCTCGGAAAATTTTCTCTCCTCGGGATTTCAAAGTTCTCGTAAGTTATGAACAGAGCTGGAGACAAAAGCCTCTCCCAGGCTCTGAGTGAGTGTGTGTCACCTGGGGTGAGGTCCAGGCTCCTCTGTTTGTGCACAGACCCTCCCAAATCTCCCCAGAGAGGCAGTTCTCCCACTTGCTGGTCTCAGGACTCCCTCACACTCTTAGAGTTTGTTGAGGACCCCATGGAAGTTTTGTTTCCTGGGGTTACATCTGCTGATATTTACTGTATTAGAAATTAAAACAGAGACATATTTTTTTAAATTTTTATTGAAATATAGTTGATTTACAATGCGGTAGTTTCAGATGTACAGCAAAGTGATTCAGTTATATATGTATGCATATATGTATATAATGTATATAACATATATATGTATATATGTATGTATAACTGAATATATGTATATACATATTCTTTTTTAGATTCTTTTCCATTATAGGGTTATTACAAGATATTGAGTAGAGTTCCCTGTGCTATACAGTAGGTTCTTGTTGGTTACCTATTTTATACACAGTAGTGCATATATTTTAATCCCAAACTCCTAATTTATTCCCCCTTCCCCTTTAGTAACCATAAATTTGTTTTCTATGTCTGTGAGTCTGTTTCTAAAGCAGAGACATCTTTAAAGCAGAAGAACACACACCTACCATATCGGAGTCTGCTAGCACACCTCTGAGAGACTTTGCTCCCTTGCAGGCTTGAGGAAGGGCCACCATGTTGTGAGAAGCCCATGGAGAGCCCACATGGCAGGAAACTGCAAGAGGACCCTGAAAGGGTCTACCTCGGACCACACCTGCATGGCAGACTTGTCAGACCCAAGAAGAGCGGAGGACCTTTCTAAGCCGCACTTGGGTCTTGGTCCACAGAGACAGTAAGGTAAAAAATGTGTATCGTTTTAATCCACTAATTTTGAGGTGACTTGTTACACAGCATGGGCAATGAACACACGTGTGATGGCCAGTTACATGAGGAGCATGTTTGTGAAACCAATAAAAACAATGGATTCCTTCATGTGTATAAAATAATGTGTTACTACGAAGCAAATTTGCTTCATTTGAAAGAAGCCCAATGGAGGGAACTCAGAGAAAACTTAATCACTCATAACTTTTTATCATACGATTTGATTAACATCAACTAATTTCCAGGTGAAGTTACAATACGATTTGACCTTGAACAATTTGGTTTGTTCAGAACTTCTTTGGGACATCCGTCATATGTAAAGGGACATGGGCCACAAACATACTTCTGATGGAGAGCTCAGAGCATCTCCACAACAAAAAATATTTCACGTAATTTTAGAAAACCTGGAAACAAATATTTTCTTGTCTTACCATGTAGAAGTTAAGAGGTTGGATGGCAAGTGACTTTTCACGGCTCATGTCAGTCCGTGGTCTGGATCTAAAGGAAACTGCTGCCTTTCTGTGAGGAATCTTCTGTCTCATTGCTACAGATAAGGATCCTTCTAGATTCTTTCCACCTGTGGGTTTTCAGTACTAAAATCAAAATTTTGGGATTTTATATTAGGAGTCACTTTACTCTGCCAATCAATTAAGTGGAGGGGTTTTTAGCAGCATTAACCAAATCCATTTGTTTGTGTTAAGATGATATTGTGTGCCCGGAGATGGAAGCAACCTAAGTGCCCATCATCGGATGAATGGATAAAGAAGGTGTGGCACATATATACAATGGAACATTACTCAGCCATAAAAAGAAACGAAATTGAGCTATTTGTAATGAGGTGGATGGACCTAGAGTCTGTCATACAGAGTGAAGTAAGTCAGAAAGAGAAAGACAAATACCGTAGGCTAACACATATATATGGAATTTAAGAAAAAAAATGTCATGAAGAACCTAGGGGTAAGACAGGAATAAAGACACAGACCTACTGGAGAACGGACTTGAGGATATGGGGAGGGGGAAGGGTGAGCTGTGACAAAACGAGAGAGAGGCATGGACATATACACACTACCAAACGTAAGGTAGATAGCTAGTGGGAAGCAGCCGCATAGCACAGGGAGATCAGCTCGGTGCTTTGTGACCACCTGGAGGGGTGGGATAGGGAGGGTGGGAGGGAGGGAGACGCAAGAGGGAAGAGAAATGGGAACATATGTATATGTATAACTGATTCACTTTGTTATAAAGCAGAAACTAACACACCATCGTAAAGCAATTATACTCCAATAAAGATGTAAAAAAAAAAAGATGATATTGTGTGGCCCTAGACTAGAGAAGTCAAATGGATGTGTCCCTAATTAACCCCCTCATAGCTCGTGCGTCTCAGACGATAGACAGAGACGTGCCATCCTGATGCCTCATCTCCAGAAACTCGAATTGCCTCAGAAACCACTGAGTCTTTGGTTTGGACCACACTTAATATTTGGTCCTGAAACATGATTTTACATGTGACATCTGCTTCAAGGGCCAGGCATTTGCTTCTTTTTCAAATTTCGGAGAGTCAGTGGTGGAAAAATCTTGTGTCCTACAGAGGCAAAGGAGAGCCCTGGAAAGAAGTGACCCCACTCTGAGGGGAGCAGTGCTGGTGGCAGGTCTGGAAAGAGCATCAGTTCCCCGGTGATGGAAGAACCCTCTGCCTGAGACTGAGCAGCAGGGGATGATACAGCTTGGACTTTGAACTTTATCTCACAAAGGCAAGATAATGTGATCATGGACAGTACTTCCTTTTGATTTTCTTTTGTTCCTAGTATCTCTGGGATAACTTACGAGAAACTCTGATGAGCTGTGTTGGTTAGAGTGAGACAGGAAAGGAGGATGGGTTTTCATTTAGGATCAGAGTGGCCCTGGGGTTGCTGCTAAAATCCTCCTGGGCAAGATGCCATGAGAGTGCAAAGGGGTCACTCTGGAAGAAGAAGAAATTTGGCAAGCAAAGCACCACACCTCTATCTTGGTTGGGATAAGAAAGAATCCAGGATGAATGAATAAAGAAGACGTGATGCACACACACACACACACACACACACACACACACACACACACGGAGGAATATGACTCAGCCATAAGAAGATGAAATCTTGCCATTTTTGATAATATAGATGGAACTTGAGGGTATTATGCTAAGTGATATAAGTCAGATGGAGAAAAAAATACCATATGATTTCACTCATATGTGGAATATAACAGACAAAATAAATGATCAAACCAAACTAAACAAAAATAAACACATAGATACAGAGAACAGAGTAGTGATTACCAAAGGGAAGGGGCGGGGGGAGGATGAAATGGGTAAAGGGGGTCAACTGTATGGTGATGGACCAATGTTACATCAATTTAAAAAAAATGATAGTTCTCCAGAAGGGTGATGAAGATTAATGTGGCTTCTCAAGGAAAAAAAAAAAAGGAAGAAAAAAGAAGAACCCAGGGAGTATGTAGCTGTGATTGTACAGCCAACTTAGAACCTTGAGCAGCAGACACCAAACAGAATGAAGCTGATCTTCTCACCACAGAACAGATGCAAAAAGTTCAGGAACCACAGATCCACTGAGCCTGAATCCTGCACTATCTCTAGACTTCCATTCAGACTAGGCCATGTCTCCATGATTTTTATAAATACTACTATGCTACTACTGCTGCTACTACTACT
The DNA here is from genome assembly GCF_005190385.1 of Monodon monoceros. Lineage (NCBI taxonomy): Eukaryota > Metazoa > Chordata > Mammalia > Artiodactyla > Monodontidae > Monodon > Monodon monoceros. The sequence continues at coordinate 82,830,578 of NW_021703775.1, forward strand.
ACTACTGCTGGTGCTACTACTGGTACTGCTGCTACTACTACTGCTACTACTATTGCTGCTACTACTACTGGTACTACTACTGCTGCTACTACTACAACTACTGCTACTACTGTTCATTTCACTTAATCCTTAAATATGGAATTGAAGGAAGGATTGTTAGCCTCATTTTAGAGACAGAGAAACAGTTGGTCACACAGCTAATGAACAGACAGACAGGAATTACCCAGTTGTGTCTGATTAAAGCCAGTACTCTTTCCATGGTCCCTTGTGCATGCTCTCCCTCGATAGTTATTATGTTGGTTATTTTAGAGTAGAAAGGAAATGTGAACATTATCTAGTCAAATCTGCCAATTATACAGAAAATAAAATGAAGACTTGATTGGTTAGAGATGGCAACTATTTCTAATTTGGGGAATAAGGATATGAAATGTGGAAATCTGAGGTATGAGGTGTTAAAATGCTGCAGTAGTTATTCTCTTTCAATCCGAGCATTTGATTTTACATTAAATAAACTCAAACTATTTTGTATAAATGAGTATGATTTATATTCTTAAAGGTAGGAAATCTTCTAAGAGAGACTACCCCCTTGTATTTTTTAAAAGCTTGATAGGGAATGGGGAAAAGGAGTGTTCACTTATTTAAAAAAACAAAATAAATAGTGTGCTATCAGGACCCCCTGCATTTCTTACATTGTTCTAAATACCAGGTACCAAAAATCTACAAACAATAAATGCTGGAGAGGGTGTGGAGAAAAGGGGACCCTCCTACACTGTTGGTGGGAACGTGAACTTGTACAACCACTATAGAGAACAGTATGGCATTTCCTTAAAAAGCTAAAGATAGAACTACCTTATGATCCATCAACCCTACTCCTGGGCATATACCAGGAAAAAACCATAATTCAAAAAGATACATGTGCCCCAATATTCATAGCAGCACTATTTACAATAGCCAGGACATGGAAGCAACCTAAGTGCCCGCCAACAGAGAAATGGATAAAGAAGATGTGGTACACATATACAATGGAATACTACTCAGCCATAAAAAAGAACGAAATAATGCCATTTGCAGCAACATGAATGGACCTAGAGATTATCATACTAAGTGATGTAAGTCAGACAGAGAAAGACAAATATCATATAATATCACTCATATGTGGAATCTAATTTTTAAAATGATACAAATGAACTTATTTACACAACAGAAACAGACTTACAGATATTGAAAACAAACTTATGGTTACCAAAGGGGAAACCTGAGGGGGGGAAGGATAAATCAGGAACTTGGGATTAACATACATATACTACTATATATAAGATAGATAACCAACAAGACAAGGACCTACTGTATAGCACAGGGAACGCTACTTAACATTTTGCGATAACCTAGATGAGAAAAGAATCTGAAAAAGAATGGATATATGTATATGTATAGCTGAATCACTTTGCTGTACACCTGAAACTAACACAACATTGTAAATCAACTATACTCCATTAAAAAAAAAGAACTATGTTGTATACAAACATGTTATTATTTTATGATCAAGGAGAAAATTGTGGTCAAATGGTTCCATGAAAGCTGAATAGGTCTGTAGTTTTGTTCTGCCCCAGACTTGCACTATAACACATTTAGCCTGCTTAATGTAATTCTTTTACAATACTTGTCACATCCCTTGTACTTACTTGCTTATGTTTTTCTTGAGAGACTAGGTCCTCATTAAAAGCAGGAAATACAGTTTGTTTATCTCTCTATTCCTGTGTCTTGCAGAGTGCCTGGCACACACTGTATGCTCGATATGGGTTTGTGGAATTGAATCATGTTTTTAAAATACAACACTGAAGTTTTCTGCCACAGTCTGAAGACACAGTATGCCCTAGCTAAAAGCGTAGGTAAGTATTGAAGAATTTGACCAAGCTCTGAGGATCTTAACTTCTGAACTTTGATTGCCGTAAACATTGCCTGAACCCCCTGACACCCAAGAGAGCCCTGGCTAGTCAACTGGCATCATAGGTGCTGAAAATTCTTTCCAAAGCACACGGGGAGTTTGGCTGTCAGGCCACCGACAGCTACACACAAATGCATCGCCAGGTTTTGCGATTTCGTATGAATAGTCCCCAAGCTGAAATGATTGTTGCGTTTGTGTGTGACTCCTCAGCCTTCTTGTGACAGTACTGCCACGTCACCATGGCTGTAAAATGGCGAGAATGAGATGGGGGTCTGAAAACTTTTAGAGAAGTTTTGTGTTTTGTATCCACATGAATCAAGCACTCCTCTCCCTTCTGCTGAGGTGGAACTAGAAGGTTCCTCTCTGAAGCTTCAGTGGAGCTCCTGTGGTTTTGTGGTGTATATGCCCAGGTTTGGGTCAGCTCTAAGTTTTCTTCTGCTTCTGAGGGCAGAGGACCAACTGGAGTTCCCAAAAGAACTTTCTGGGTTAGAATGCACATGTCTCCCATTAAGAAGGTCATCCTCTCCTCTATGCCTGTGTCCAGCCACTCCAAGCTTTTCCCAATCTCACCTAGCTCCCCTTGGCCTGTGCTCACAGTCTGTGACACACATGCGACCACCAAATAAATTCTTCTCTGAGTGTTTGTTCTCTTACAGTTTGTTTTTGTGCTGTTCTCACAGATTATAATTTCTTGAGAGCAGGAGTCCTGTCTTAAAATTCTCTTTGTCTTGAAAGGCCAATTATAGAGCAGATTAAAAAGTGGGTTCTTATGAAACATTTTCTAACTTCACCCCTAGAGGTTGAAAGTATTTCACATGAAGTTTACACCATAGTAAAACATTCAGAGAGTTGAGATTCACTGATTCCACATACCTATTTCACATACCAAATTCAAGTTCTCCTTTGTTAACGCACTGTCTGCGGCCCCGGGTATTCCAGGGTTGAGTGGAGATGAGCTGCTGGAAGCGGTTTCAGATCCCCGCGAAAAAAATTTTTGACCTGCCAATGAGAGTAGGTTTGTATTTATGCAAAACGGTCCAGGCTGTACCACAGCCTAATAATTTATACATTTTACGCTTTTCTGAGTTGCCTGGTGGTGGCAAAACTCAGATATTTTCAGTGACTGATGATTGACTAAACTGGTCTCTCTGGGGACCCCAATATCTTTACTGGGGAGACCCTTGGTTTTTATTTTGTTCTTTTGAGTTGAGTTTGAATGTGTCCCCACCCTTCTTCATGAGTCACTGAGAATAGGAAGGTAAGTGTGGGTTTAGGAGAAGGTCCTAAGGAAGAAGAGGTAAAGCCATGGCAGATTGAAGCCCTCAGAAGGCAGGGCTGGGTCTGGTTATCTCTCTCTCCTCCTGGCATAGTTGGCAATCAGACAATATTTACTGAATCCAAGATGAAAGACTGGGTTGAAGGAGCAGGGAGAGATTTCTTTGCCAATGAAAGATTCACCATACAGAGAAATTTAGTTGTGGGGGATAGACCTCTGGTGTTCTGTCTCACCATGATATACCATGATTTACTTGGTAATGAGCACAACTTAGCAAAGTGTGCTTTATTCCCAAACCTCACTCATTGTTTAAAGATGCTGGCCAGGTGTCAGCACAGGCTGGGCCAGGGAGAGGGTTTGGCCAGTTTGTTATCATCTGTCATGCCTGTGGACTCCAGGGACCAGGACATTTACACTCAGAATCACAAAGAGAATTAGCACATTAACGCTTTTGTTCCTAACCACCAAGGCCATTCATCCTGTCTCCAGCCTGTCTTCAAGGTCTTTGGAAGCTCTGCCAGCCTCCCCACCTGCCCACCACTTTGCACTAAGACTCCTCCTCAACAGTATCTTGTATTTTGTGCTTCTGGGTGGTTTTGTGATTGTTCAGAAATCCATGGCATGATTCCATCTTCCCTGTACACAGGGCATCATTGGGTATAATGAAGGCTTTCATCTCCTTTTTCTATTTTTGCTATATGCTTTTCAATAAAATTGGAGTTTGGTTTCTATTTAATTCAAGAAATATTAGTCTAGTGCTTTTAGTGCATCTTGATGGAGATAAAGAGAGATGCTTCATTCACAATTACTTACTGCACAAAAGATGCTTCTCTTCCCCTCTATTCTAGGCTGGGTGTGAGAGGAGAGTGAATTTTCCTTAAGCTCTATCCTTCCCCAGTACTTTCCGTGCTTGGTTATGAGTTACATTTCTTGAAGTAGTCTATGAGCCAGGTGCTGTGCCAAAGCCCTTAGTGGCATTCTCCCACAGATCCTCTTCACTACACCCTTTACCACTCTACAGATCAAGAAACTGAGATTCAGCCTCAGAGAGGTTGGATGACAGGCCCAAAGAACACTGCACAGACGACAAGTAAATTTCTCAAGGATATGGAACCAGTAAGTGATGGAGACAAGACCTGAGCACAGGCCTGTGGGACTCCTCCATCCTAGCCATCAACACAGAAGGCTGTCTAAACTCTTTACAAACTGAATATATGGATGACCCATTCTATGGCTGGATGATTTTACAATATATTTGGGAAGATGAGATAGACAGACCTTAAAAATGGGCAAGATAAAATAACATATAATTAAGTACTAAAGGAGATCAGGGATAATTAATTGCATGCTCCAAGAAACCTTTGCCATCCAGTCCAATCCTATTATTTCACATCATCAGTGAAGAGGTTGAAGATTATTGACATTTCACATCATGTCCAAAGCCCCAAAATTGCTACCATAAGGCTGAGCCAGCACACAATTCTAAGTTACCTTAATGCCAATCCACGATCCATTTTGATGCCTCTTCCTGCCTTGACGGCTTCTCAGAATCAAATTTTATTACGAAAAAGTGGCAGTTTGGGGCAAGTACTGTCCGGTTGTGCATTTCAATTTAGGGAAATAAAGTTGGCCTACTTATGGGAATTCTGTTAGTTGTTCTTCATCCTGAATTATGCAGCCATATCTGGGTGAATCTTCAAGGCTCAATGTCTTACCAAAAATGTGTAATGTCAATCTGAACTGGTATTCACAAATGAAGAAATGTTATTACTGGGGTAATTTGGTTAAATGAATATTGTGCCAAATTATCTCAAATTTATAAGATAACACTTATTACAATTCTATGGAAAATTGCTTCCAGAATTATACCCTTATAAAGTGCACACCTTAATAACACCCCACAAGGACATGTAAATTATATGAGAGTCATATCTTTTTGCACTTGCATACGTTGAATAATGTGATGTTTTTGCACGAGTCAAGGATATACTATGATGTTATTAAAGCATGCTGGCATTTTAAAATGCTACATTAATATCACTGTAGACAACCAGAAGATACCAAAGTAATAAAGACATAGTATTTTGACAAGATGAAATTTATTCCCCCTCTATAGGGAAAAATAAATAAATAATAATACCACACATATAGAGAAAGATGAGCTCCAAATAAGAATTGGAAAGGGATGGGGTCATCTGCAGTTATTTGGTATAATTTGTAACATTGAAATTAAAAGATGACTATGATCATCAAAAGTATGAAGAGTTCAGTTATCCAGCAACAAGATAGAAGCACTTGTTTCCATTAATTCCTGGGAACTGTGGCTGCTTTGCCAACGTAAGAAATGAATAGCACTCCTAAGTCTAGAATTGGTGTCTGAGCACCCCTGTTGCTCAGATAGACAAGCGTGCAGAATGGTACAAACGTCCATCAACACACAATTCTGTCTGTGTGTGTTTCCATATCATGCTTCTGTTAATCTTTTATTATGTTTAGTACTCCCATCCTTCTTGCCCCATATTCTTTCTTCCCTTTGATGCTCTGGGGAACACAAACTCATCTTTCAAGATTTGGTTTGACAATCACAATCTCTATGAAGACTTTTCTGACCCCTGTCATGCAATTATTGTTTCTTCATTTGGCCTCTCCTTGAATCCACTTGTTGGTCTCCATGGTGGTGTCTCCACTAGACTGTAAAGTCTTTTTTTTTTTTGAATTTGATTCTATTTTTTTAAATACAGCAGGTTCTTATTAGTTATCTATTTATACATATTAGTGTATGTATGTCAATCCCAATCTCTCAATTCATCCCACCACTACCACCCACCCCCGCTTTCCCCCCTAGTGTCCATACGTTTGTTCTCTACATCTGTGTCTCTATTTCTGCCTTGGAAACCAGTTCATCTGTACCATTTTCTAGATTCCATATACATGCGTTAATAAACAATATTTGTTTTTCTCTTTCTGACTTATTTCACTCTGTATGACAGTCTGTAGGTCTATCCACATCTCTACAAATGACCCAATTTCGTTCCTTTTCATGGCTGAGTAATATTCCATTATATATATATATATATATATATATATATATATATATATATATATACCACATCTTCTTTATCCATTCGTCTGTCGATGGGCATTTAGGTTGCTTCCATGACCTGGCTATTGTAAATAGTGCTGCAATGAACACTGGAGTCAATGTGTCTTTTTGAATTATGGTTTTCTCTGGGTATATGCCAGTAGTGGGATTGCTGGGTCCTATGGTAATTCTATTTTTAGTTTTTTAAGGAGCCTCCATACTGTTCTCTATAGTGGCTGTATCAAGTTACATTCCCACCAACAGTGCAAGGGGGTTCCCTTTTTTCCACACCCTCTCCAGCATTTATTGTTTGTAGATTTTTTGATGATGGCCATTCTGACCAGTGTGAGGTGATACCTCATTGTAGTGTTGATTTGCATTTCTCTAATAATTAGTGATGTTGAGCATCTTTTCACGTGTTGGTTGGCCATCTGTCTAATACCTATTTTTGACTTACTTCTCTCCATCCTCATTGCCACTAGCTAATCTGTGTACCATCTTTCCCTTCCAAGTGACTCCTAGGGATCTATTTGCCTTCACTCCTAGACCTTCACACTGACAACCCCAGAGACCATCATTCATGCAGTACATAATTCTGTGTGTCCTGGTGGCCTGTGCGGGTCATGCCCCCTGTCTAATTCACTTCTCACACTGCAGCCAATGTGACATTTTAAAACACATCTGCTTGTCACCTCAACCCTATTTAAAAACCTTGAGTGTTAGTGTATATATATGTCCTCCTGATAAAACACACCTCATAGTCCCATAGGGTATCTACTTTAACTGGAAAGACTATGCTGTTTCGTTTTTAATTCTCAAATAAATATTGTATTACTTCTTTTTTCCTTTGAATATAAAATTACCATCCTAAATATAAAGGAATACTTAACAATAAACAGTTAAAAAGAAGAAAGTAACAGGCCTAAATACTGGGTTGGGCAAAAAGTTCGTTCAGGTTTTTCCATAACAGCTTACGTAACGAACTTTTTGGCTGACCCAATATTATCTCCCAGATATAATTATTGATAAGCATTTGGTGATTATTGTTCTATATTTTTCTCTCTCTGCACATACACTCACATGAATTCACACAAACACACACACAGACACACGGGTATTCTTCACTATTGAAACATACTCCAAAACCTTATATATTCAGGTCATTTTTTTTATGTTGTTTTTTGAGATATGATTGGTATCCTTCACTGCCTGAGCTCTAATTACTCACTTTCCAAATATAGAACCAAGTAGATTTAAATAACATGGCAACTCTCACTAACCAAATTTACGATCCCAAACCAGGAAATTAATGATACTTTCATATATGTGTATATATAGCTCAGACTTCACATGAATGGTTATATGGTCTATGCTATTTTACAAATTGTGCCCTTTAGTTCACTGGTATGTTCTATTGCATCAGAGATGCCTTCCTGTTCACAAACATTTACACCCCTTTCCTGATGTGTCTTAGCTGATAAACGGCTGCCAATCCTGGGACTGTTTTCCCAGCATCTTTGTGTCCAGGTGGGACCCTGGGCCTGAGTTCTGGCTGGTGAATTGTGGGTTAAAACGATGTACATTACTTCTAGGGTCATGACGTCAAAATTACCCTCACGATCCTCTACTTTTTCTCTCCCTTCCCCTGTTTGTCGGATGCTTGTCAAATCTAGAATAACTGAGAGCCATGCGGTAAGGATGAGGGACCTCTGGAAACCTGGCCTGCCATGTGGCTGAATGGGGTTCAGACAGGAGCCACCTGAGGCCTGTTTCCACCTCTGCAGTTCTGGAACCTTCTCGGATGTGCTGCTAGCTCAGGGCAGGTGTGAATCTCAGTGCAGCCTTAGGGGGGAAGTGATTCAGTGCCCCTGGTTTCTGTTGAGACGGTCACAAGCTACTCCACACCGTGCTTCATTCTGATGGCTTGAGTCCTGTCTTGGCCAGAGCAGCTTGGGTGTTGCAGCAGCAGGGCAGGTGTGAGGGGCACCTGGCGAGCTGGCCCAGTGCTGCTCTGCTTGGGACCTGCAAAACCCGAGGCTGTCAGAGCATCATTTATAAAACAGCTATGCTTGCAGATGTAACAGACGGAAGGAGCCTTCAGGCGCAGTGTTTGTAATGAGGATGAAGCCACATGGATCTGTGCTGAGTGGAATACATGAGGAATATAGCTTTCCTGCCTGTTGTGAGCATTGCGTGAGCAGACCTCCCTCCCTGGGAGGCAGTGATAACCTGCCTCCACCTTGTCCTGAGCGTAAAGCCGTCCCACCACTGGGACCGGAGGCAGAGTGCATTGCCTGGCCCATATGAGACTCACTAGCTGGAAATACATGGGCCAATTATTATATGAAGGAGCAAATGCATTTGGGGAACAAAATAAAAATAAGTGCTAGGATAACAAATATCAATGGTGAAATTCTGACACTTAAGTGGTAAGTAAATGGGTTTCCTCATTGCTCCAAACACGGGTTGTTTGAATGAAATGTGTGCTTTCTTTTCTCTCCATCCTTTGTGTGACTTGAAATTTGTCTATCACCTTTGATAGGGGATTTTCTGCTGATCTGTCTGAGAAGGGACTTCGGGAATCTTCACACACACACACACACACACACACACACACACACACACACACACACGACCTTTTTCAAGGGGTTTGACAATCCTTAGTCATTATTTCCTTAGGAACATTGAAGGCTGTGTCCTGTTCATTAATTTCAGGAAGAGAATAATAACACAGATTTTCCATAAAAGGACTAGAAAGAATTTGAGATGATGTTATCAGTGGTTTCCCCCAAAAAGGTCCTCAGGTGTGGGAACCCACAGAAAAGAAGTGGCTTATTAGAAAGACCTTCAGTAGTTGAAAACACCTTATGGGAATCAGAGGTTTACTCACATTTGGGCTATAGACTAATAAAACCATCGCTCTCTGCACTTGGATAGAACTACATACCCCTGTGTGTCCCCCCTGCTCATTGTGGAGATAGACTAAGGGCATCTCTCAGGGCACAGCCCTTTTCGTCAGACTTAAACTTGGAACCTGAGTCCACGTGGGAGAGATAATTATTTCCCTGGTTTGAATGAGGATGCTGAGATTCCAATAGGTTAGACAAGGTCCAAATTCATACAGCTCGTCAGCACTGGGGCTGGAGACTAATAAATACGTCCTGCTCTGAGCCCAGCGCTCTTAGACACGCCATGTTGTGTCTACACAGAGAGCATCCTTCAAATCTAGAGGGAGGCCTTTTTAAGGTACTTAGATCTTTTCATTCACAGTACCTGGGGGTTGAGGTGGGGAAGTTAGGGAGGACATGCCCGTCTGAACTAGTAAGAGGCTGTAATCATAAAACATTTCTAGTTGAGAGAATACAATTTTACAGCGTTTAGGCATGGAGATAGAATAATGAGAATCTACTAACAAAGAATGAGGTGCTCAAAGTCATTATGGGATCTTAATGACCAAATAACAATGTATGAGTCTCAGTATGTCACTCATGTGTGAATAGGTGTTTCTGCAGGGCTCGGGCTGTTGAAACATCTATCGGTTTGACCACAAGAGAAACCAAGCTTATTCATGTCACTAGCTTTCTTGTAATGGGTTGGGAGGATAGTAGTTTCTTAATAAATAAGCACTGGTTAGACATTATTAAGAGTTATCCCCAAACACATATCAGAAGTGAAGGGTTTCCTTCTTTAGCTCCTCCAGGGACAGCTGGCTGCCCACAGGATAATCCCCCAAATCCTCACAGGGGAATTCAAGATCCCTTGCAAAGTGGCCACAGCTAAGCTTTCCAGCCTCCCCTGCGTGCTCTCGGATTCTCAGGCTAATGTCCAGCCAGGCTCAGTTGCCCTTTACCCTGCATCACACCTTCTCTGCTTCCCTGCCTTTGCCCCATGTGGCTGCTCCTGCCTTGATGGCGTTTTTGCTCTCAGATCCTCCATCAGGAAATTTCTTCCTAACCGTCAGAGCTAAGGCTAAACAATGCATCTTACCTATAGCCTCCCTTCAATCCACCCACTCCCCCACCTCACACCTGCAAAACCAAAAGTAATTGTTCCTCCTTCAGTGTTTCCGCAACCCTTTAAGGCCAGAGAACGTGTCTCATTTGTCCTTGTGTCCTGTGGAATTGGTAAGTGGGGATGTTCTGAGGTTTTCTTTGTAAGATAAGAATGGTACCCTGGAGCAGAAGGTTGCCTGGGAGGTCTTGCGGGGCAGAGGGGTTGGAGAGACCAGGATGTCTAGGATGTCAGAGACAGAAACACCCCGACTTCTCCCCACGGTAACAAATCAGTGAAAACTCTTGGGCTCATTGGGTTGGCCCTGGCCTGGGAGGCAGGAAGGGCAGTGAGTCGCCCTGAGGCTGAGGCTCTTGAGAGTTGGGGCCGGGGGATGCTAGGCCTCCTGGCGCTCTAGGGGGAAAGGTGATGCTGCCGCTGTGAGGGCAGTTGTTATTGGCAATGGGCTCAAACCAGTCAGGAAGTCCTACCAGACCCACAGGGAGGGGATTACATAAGGGCACGAGTACCAGGAGCTGGGCACCATGGGGGTCCCCCAAAACAAGAAGTGAGCAATGATCGTGCCCCAGGAAATGGGCTAATTTCTGAGGATCAAGGTGGATGGAGAAGTGAGGAAAAAACTCAGGGAGAAAGTAGTCCTTGAGAGGTGCCTTGGGGACCTTGTGACTCTCATTTGCCCACTGAGGACCCATGAGTTGCTCGCTGTTGCTTGAAGAAATAGATGAAGAGGCTCAGCTCCACTTTGGACCAGCCTCTACCTGAAAAGCCCTGTCTTTTGAACCTCAGCGGTAACGATTCCTGGGGTGTGTCTGTGGAACAAAACTGTCCTGGTTTGGAGCCCTGTGACCAACAGCAGAAGCCCAGCCACTCATGGGCACGTGCTTCTGCAACAGTGAATCTACGCGCCCTGATCCGCATCTTTGCAGCTGCCCCAAGAGTATCAGGTCTAAAACACAAGTAAACTGCGCTCAGGGCCAGTGTGCACTTGGCTAACAGCCTAGTCTTCCCAGCAACCTCGTTCCTTGCGTGGTGCCCCTGCACGCAGAGCTGTGTGTCCAGCCCACGTGGTGAAAGTCCTCCGACTCGCAGCCATTAATCTGCTCACCTGGACCAGGGTCGGATCTCCGATATGGCTTCACTGGAGGCGGTTCAAAGTGGTGCTAAGTTGCAACGTGGCTCAAAATAGACTTCGGAGCAGAGATGGTGAGCATGTGGGCTGTGGTTTCCCAGCGGCTTCACCGCATGTGGAGCTGACCCTCTGCTCTGTGGGCACACGCTCGTGGGCAGCGGCAAGACCAGGATGTCCTAAGGGCTTCTTGCAGGAGCCAAGTGTGCAGACACTGGAATGACTCCGTCCCTCCTTCCCAGAAGGGAGGATCGGTTTTAGACAAGGCTTTTGATTTCTGCTCTTCTGCTTTCAGATCCCATCCTGGTATCAGAACACAGCCACAGGTAGGGGTAGGGGGGGTCTCTAGTGTTTAATCATCTCACTGCCCCACATTTTCCAGGAATCCCAGGTAGTGGACAGGTTTGCTCATTGCACCAGAAGCCGGTTGTAGGGGATAAACAAACCTTTTGTCTCCAGATTAGTGAAGCTTTCAAAAAATGCTTTTCACATTGTATTAACAACGCACTTTTCTCTGAGGCCATTGCGTCCTACCGTCTGACTCCCCGTAATGGATCACGTCTTCAGTGTAACTCTAAAGTTTTACTTATTACAGCTCATTTGGGGGAAATATTCTGTTTGTTTTGGCGTCAGCTTGTCAACCTAAACAATAGTCACAACCTAAAAGTTGAGAGTTGACATCCTTTGTTTACTGACATGGCAGGCAGTTCCACTTATCAAGCTGAAAAGCAGCTGTCCTGCTCCTGGTTTGTGTCTGTTATGGAGAAAATGACCAGAAGCGCTTTGCCTGACCTAACATTTGCAAAATGTTCTTGGGAAATCCTGGGTCTCATACAGGTCATCACTACCCTCCTTTATGTGAGGAGAGTCTTCTGATCTGGACGGTCTTCTCTTGAATTGTATTAAGTATGTAATAAAATGATCACGAATAGATTGGTATCCATCAGGGCAGTCAACTCAATGCCTTCAGTGCAGGGAGGGTAGCGGGAATGAGGGAAGCTGTAGGGGGCAGGAAGGTGGGGACAGAGCAAGAAAGCACACATCCTGCCTACAAACGTTCACGTAGACTGCCCAAAACCTGTCTGCAGGCCAGAGGGCTTCTAGTCAGTGGGCCCCCATTTGATTTCTTGCACTGTATTCCTGCCTATTTGGAGCAACACAAATCCACAAAGTAGAGGATGCCTCTGCGGACCCCCAGACACATGTGTCAGTAGACGGGTCTGGTCCCAGTGGCACAGCTATGTAGCCTGCTCTGTGGACCCAATTAAGCACAATCAGATACCTGGGGCCCAGTAGTGAGGGTCCTTCCAGGGGTGTGAGAACTAAACTAACAGCATGAGAATTGTTAACTAGAGGTGAGAGTGGGGTGTCTGTTGACCGGTACCCCAGGCAAATTTCTGAATCTTGCGTATCTGCAGCTCCCTTATTTGGAAAGAAAGCATGACATCAGTCCTTCCCTGGAGGGCTTGCCGGGAGGGTCAATGCGGAGAACTGGAGCATGCCCGGGGCTCAGCCAGGGGGCGCCCCTGCTCCTGGGGTCCTTCCTTCTGTGATCCCAGGAGACGGGGGGCGTCCTGACCAGGACATCAGAGCTGATGGAAAGGCACAGGGAGAAGTTCACTTTTAAACCAAAGGACTTCCGACATGCTTTAGATGGCTCCAACCCTCGTCCTGATGCCTTGGCTTTTTCAGGGGGTCTCTGAGCCCCTGCTTCTCGGTTTTCTGTCTCTCATCTCCACCCCACATTCCACATCCTACCAGGGTCTGGGATGGTATTTGTTGAGTGAATCGGGGAGCCGAACAGAGGCTCCACTGGGTGATCGTGTGCTCACTTTAGAAACAGGCCTTCTTCCTTTCCAGACATCCGGGCTTGGCTTTCTCACCCTCTTACGAGGTGACATCTCAGCCTGGTTTCTGGACCCCTCCCACCTTCATGGCTCCTTGAAAAACCCTCCTTTCCCTGTTATCCGACCCCCAGACTTCGCAGTACTCTGCTGGACACTGCATGTGCCTCCACTTCACCACCCTGTGCCTCAGGATTCTTCCCCTGAACTTCTGAAGCTGCATGTCTCAGACGAGTCACGCAGATGTGCTCCCTTCTGTCCAGCTCTGCTGGTGGCCATCCATGTGGCCCCAGCTACTATCACAAAATGCCACAGACTCAGGGGCATAAACAACAAAGGCCCCACCTCCAAATACCATCACACTGGGGGCTAGGTTTTCAACATGAATTTGGGAGACACAGTCTGTAGCATCCATCCCATCCTTCTAGACTGTGTCAAGCCCTGGTACCATCGCCACTCCTCTCTGCTCCTGTGCAGAGACACTCGGCCAGCCTGCCACCCACAGAGCTTTCCAGGTTGACCTCCAGTGTCCGAGTCAGGGCCATGTCCTCCCCGCCCCCAGCATTCGGGTCTTTTCCTTCTGCACAGGAATCGGCATCTTTCTCTGTCCGCGTGTCCTCTCCAGGTGTACCCACCCTGCTTCTCACAGGGGGAACAACACTCATCATCCCTGGGAGGAACTTAAACTACAGGCAATGTGCCACTGCAGCTTCACGGAGAGTCAATTTTACTTTAATTTGGGGGAAAAGCGGTGACGTTAGTTTTAACTTAAGATACAGACACATATGCATGCATACCTACACATGTCTATATGGACTATACTAGATTCAAGCAATGTTTAAAAATACAAAAAAAAAAAGTTTGAAGAAATGTCACGCATGTTGTTTCCGGTTTGGGCTGTGCACCCAGATTCTTACGGGTGGACATTGTCTCTGCTGAGCAATTAGAACTATTCTGGGCAGGGAGTGTTTCAGAAGAATGATGAACAAGACACTTCATCTTGAAAATTAATTTCAAAAACCAAAAACATCATTTTCCTGCTGGAGAAGGGCTTCCTCACCCCGTCTAAGTGTCTGTCTGCCGTAAACCCATGCTCCCAACTCTGAGTATCTGATGCTTTCCCTTTTTTCTGCTAATAACATGTGACAAACACTAATGATTCTTTACCTTCTAATAGCTCCAGGATCTGCCCTTGTAGTTTTTTTACTCTCAGAACTGTGGCCATAGTTCAGGCCTTCAGACTCATACCCAGAGATTATTTTCACCTCATATTGGCTAGTGTCTCTGTTCCTTCTCTGTTCATTTCATCATAAAATTTTAATATTGTTTTGTTTGAGGTTGAAACACAAAGACACACAAAGAACAGAAATATGTACTTTTAGATCTCTTGAGGAAACTGCTAATGTGATGTTTTTGTTTCTCAAGGTTATAAAGTCCTACAGATAAAGCTCAGCTTTTAATAAAAAACATGGTAGACTCCAGCACAGCTTATTACATTATGATCCCCCAAAGCTGCTGATTAAATTTTACAACCGTAGCAGAAGAGAGTTACGTGGGAATCTGCGTTAAGGACCGAGGAAACCATGGCGGCCAAGACAACTCCTGCTTTCACGGAACGATCTACAATGGTACCAACCACACTCCATGATAGCTGTTGTGTTATTGTATCCAGAAAGCTGAGGCTTAGAAACGTTGAGTCATGCATCCCAGATCACACAAACTGTTCAATTCCAAGTCCATTATCTTTCCTTGAAACTGTACCCTCTCATGTCGGGTCAGGAGAGTTGTCTTAGCATCCTGGTTAGTGCCTTCCCACGGGAGTTGCCAAAATTTGTTTATTGAATGGATAGTTCAGTTAACATGGTGTCCTACATGCATATGGATATGTATATTTACGTATTTCAATTTAAAGATCCTTCTAAAAAAGATTTGAAAGCTACATAAATTCAAAACTAACTCAAGAACTTTTTTTTTTTTAAATTACCAAAACGATAGGAAAATGACAGTAGGGACAAATTTCATAGAGACTTGTTCGAGTTATTCTTTGCTTTGACTTTTGCCAAAAGCTGTAAAAATCTAAAATTATGTGCGTGGACCTTTCTATCCTAACCAATATCTGCTTATTACTGTAGGGAATGGAAAGTAAAATACAGCCAAAGAAAAGATTACTAACCAGCTCTGATAAACAGCTCGTGACAGTCAGCAACTTTGATTCCAAGTGCTCTCAGGCCATAATCTGTGTGCTGTTTATCTTTGTTAAGTATGGAGAACTTGTTAGATTATTCAACCTGGTCACTTACACACTGTCATACCACACTATTGGATGCAATGTATCTCTAATTTAGCAGGAAGAATGAAAGTTTCCAAAACGTTGGAAAGTAAAATCTTCGCTAGAAAACATGTATTTCACTTAACCTGCCATTCTTCAGGGGGATGAGAAAGCAGTCATGAAGCACATACTTTCAAAACCAAGATGGAACAATGCCTCACTTTCCTGGCCCACTGCTTTCCTGAGGAGACACGCCGGGGGTCTCTTAGTTGGATTGTGGGGCGAGTAGCGGGAGGTGCCCTGGGTCACACATGTTTCTAATACTAAGTGCTAATGCTTGACTTTCAACTGGTTCCCACCCTTTAAAATCACAGACAGATTTAGAAGAAATACAGAAATGTTGTAGTAGTAAAGGGAAAAAATAACTTTCTTCATTGCAGATTTATGGTGCTTGCATGAATCACATACCTCCGTGTTCATTTTTTTCAAAGTGAGGTGATCTGATGAAGTTTGGTTGGTTTTGCTTCAGGCAGCCCCGCCGTGCCCAGGAGCTCCGTCCTGCATCTCTCGATGAACCAGCATCCCCAGGAGCACCATGGCTGGCTTGTCCCTGCGTCTCCCTCAGCATTGCTCCAGGCGGCTGACGAGTCTCGGGCAACTCCCCAAAGCAAAAGAAGGGACACGTCTTCCCCAGAATTACCGTGGTCTCTATACCCTCATCAGAATTCCTCCAAACAACCTGTCCTGGTCCCTCCACACTTCTTCTCATTCCTTTGTCTTTTATTTTATTTCTTGGCATTCTCCCTTGGTCTTTGCTGCTGTCTTGTCGAGTGGTACTGACCCAGGTACGAGAGGCCCCTGCTCTGGGCCTTGGGTTTTAGAGAAGCCCCCTTCCCCCCTCTTCTAGCTGTGCCCCTCCCCAGAGGGCAAGGCCACCAATATGGCACGAGGAGCCTGGGCCCACGTGGGGCGCCCCCTGCCGGCCCCTTCTAGACAATGCTCTGAGTACTCGTGACTCCAGAATTTCCTAACTAAACAGCTTGAGTCTTACTTGAGGGTCTGCATCAGCTTGTCCCAAGGGCAGACCACTCTGCTGCTACCGGGAAGCGCACTCTTTAGCACGAGGGGGTGGCTGGAGCTTGGAGCTGCAGGCCAGGGGGTCCACACACGTGCTCGTGGGAGCCCCTGTGCTGGGGGAGGGAGCCGGGGGGAGCCAGGAGCAGGGGAGCAGGCTGGGGGCCAAGAGCCTTCCACTGCACTGCCGTCCCAGGCTCCACAGATGTGAGGGGCAGGCGTGGGCCGGAGCACCCCGCTGAGCTGTCACATCTCACCACATTGCACCTTCAGCTGTGCATACTTGCTGGCAGCTTAGAAGGGCTGGGCCCTCTTGTCTCCCTGACGGTTTCCCTGACACCACCCACCACCAGGGGGTAAGAAGCCAGGCCTGGCCCTAAAAAAGCATCTAAACAATGAGGGCTTTCAGACTCTGTGATCCACCTCTGGCCTGGGCCTTCCCCTTGGGTTAGTGCCAGGTTGACTTAAGGCTCTCTCAGTTTAGTGGTGGGAGTGTCATTATTAACCTAATATGTCACCATTTTCCAAACACTCTTTACCACTGGGGAGCATTTACGTACCTTGAAAGAGCACTGCTTGCTGGGTGGGACAAGATGACGCCCCAGCTCTGAGCTCCGGTCCCTGCACTTCCCCTCCGTCACCCCCATCCCTGCGTCCCACACAGACGAAGACCTGGCATTTGGAAGGTCCCTAGAGGAGGACACGGTTGGGTCGAGAGACATCTCAGAAGGGACCCGGGGCCTCACACTTCCTGGTGGCAACAACACGGACTCAGAGCGGCCCAGGAAATCGGTGTGTAGTGCGCACTCCGTGAGCATCACGTGCTCCACGCACACGTCCCACTCGCTCTACACAACTCCCGTCAGGCAGTGTCTGCTCCGCCATCTTGCTTTCGACCGACTGGAGGCCCAGATGGTGTCACACGCTTCCCAAGGCCACACTGCTGTGAATCACTGGGGTTTGAATGCCACTCTTTCTCATCCCACGTCCCTGCTCTTCTCACTTCTTCAAACATCTTCAAAGGACATCATCTTTCCGAAATTCTACGTGTCTCAAGACACAGGCACCGTCTCTTTTCTCGGATCCTTCTGTGGGCCACACAGGAAATTGGTGGGGGGGGGCACCCACTTACAGGATAAGGCAATCTTAGGAAGGACAAGAGGTGTGTTGTTCTAGGGTTAAAGCACAATAATCCAGGGCATGCATGTGTGCGGGCACACACGCACACACGCATGTGCACACACGCACACACACACGCGCACACACAGAGTTTCTGGACAAAGTAGCCACTGATTCTGAGGTTAGAAATATTGATCTTTATTTGGCTTTAATCAGCTTATTTACAGAAGCCCCAGACTTCTTGGACTAGAGGGGCAGTGCGATCAGGTTTAACCACACTTTTGCTTGGCTCCATTTATTAAGAACCAGTGTGCATCTTTGATTGTCCAGAAAAGGTCGCAGATACAACATTCGCCTTCTCTGCGTTCTGGCTCTTCCCGGTCCCACAGGAACCAACATGCTTCGTTGATCTGACCATGGTTTTAGGAAACCTTGAACGTGTGCTTGCCCCCCGTCACCGCGGTGAACGCTGTTTCTGTGGCGCACTTTGGATTTTGCCCAGACGGAACACAACTGCACATTCCACTCCCTCCCCTCAGGCTGGCCCACCCCAGACACCACTCTAAACTGTGCTCCCAAAGCTGTAGTCACGTTGTGAGTTTCAGGGTACAGGATGGCCGCCCTGGGCCTCCTGGGGTTTCTTAGAGGGGTGTCACTGCGTGCAAGAGCCGTCTGGGCTCCGGTTTCTCCTCCCAAACCCTGGGGTTTGAACGGCAGGTCACTAGCCAGCTTTTTGTCCTGCATGGGTGAGACCTGCTGCTTCTCCTACAGATCTTCTGAGTACAATAAAGCGGAAGCTCAAATTTCTTTCTCCCCACTTGTCAGCTGCCAATTCCCAAGCCAACTCTGATCTCATTTGGATAATAAAGTCCTTAAAACCTCTACTTACTCTTCAGTGGGTCTCTGGTACCTCATTTCTCACGCAGCAACGCAGTTGCAGTGTGGCCCTCTCTGGCCATCAGCTCCAGTCCTGACCTCAGCCCCTTTCCCAGGGGGCACACACAAGCCATACAAACTTCAAATCGTCAATTTTTATATTTGGTAGGGATCTTAGCAATGATCTAAATAAGCCCTTCCATTTTTACACTTGATGAAGCTGGATTCAAGGGAGGTGAGATCCTCTGTCCAATGTCACCACCGTGCAGTTGGTCATCCAGTCAGAACCAGAACAGAGGTGTCTAGCACTCCATGTGGTGGTCCTTCCCTTGTCCCATGTTTGGGTTCCAGTCTCATTTATATCACAGGTTGTGGCTTGTTTATTTTCAAATTCTGCTAGCCTGCCTCCATGTATATGCTCCTGCCCTGCTTTGTTCCCAAAAAAAAAAAAAAAAAAGAAGTGGCTTGCCAGACTCTAAAACAATAAAATAACAATAAGTAGATAAATTTTTAAAGGTTGATGTGAAGAAAAAAGATAGATACAATGGTGTGATGGAACCAGAGGGAAAGTTAGTCATGGGAATTTATGCCGTAAGGTCCTACTCACTTAATGAAATTCACTTAATGAATTTGGATTGCAAGTTAAGACATAGGCTTCCTGGCAACCAAGGCAAAAAGGGAAAGTGTACAGTTAAAGCTTCACACTGTCCCTAAGAGAAAATATTAATTGCTCAGAAGTAAGCCCTTCCTGGCCATATTTTGCCATACATTCTGTATTTGTTTATTTTGTCTGAGACATAAATGTCATGTCCCTCATTAAATGAGGTGTACGTTTTTGTTTTTTTTTTTTCTGCCATGCATTCCCTCCAGGTTGCTGTACCATTCCCTGGTTTCCTTCCAACCAAAGGCCGATCCCCTTCTTGGAGTGATGGTTTGCAACTTCTCTTTGGTAACCAGTCTCCTGAGCTTTCCTAGCTGTTCGCTCTTTGCTTCTGCCCAGGGCTGTCGTCTTTCTTCAGAGCAGCTGCTGCCTGAGATGTTTGCAGTGGCTCATCTGCATTTGCCTGGTGCCTGAACAGAGCATCTGGACACACAGGCAAGAAGTCCTCAGTGTTGTGCTGTTCTTCGGCTCGCTGGCAGCTGTAGAGGAGACACAGCAGGGAATTGGGGTCTCCTGTCACATCCCCCCTCCTGCCACCATCCACTGTCTGCAGACCAGTGCTGTTGGGAAGCCTGGTCCCCTGCCTGTCACCTGGAGCCAAGGAATGCTCCAGGGCTCAGGTAGACATGGCAGCTCAGAGACCGGGAGGAGAACACAGTCTGCCTCCAGCAGAAACTAACCGAGAGTTGTTTTTCTAAAATTTTGACATATCATCTCTTTTTGTTGCCTTTCTTTGCCTATTTGCAAAGTCTTCACTCATCCTGGCAGCCAGGACCCGGATGCCAGGCAAGTAGGCTTAGCCCGTTTCCCTTAGATACTCATGCCCATCTTTGCATTTCTTGCCTGTTTCTGTAAATTATGTGAAGTGACATAAAATATCAGACATTGCGAAAGGGTAAGGTGAGTATCTAAGGGAGCCTGGGCTAAGCTTACTTGCCCAGCACCAGGCTCCTGGCTGCCAGGATGATGGAGACTTGGGGATAATTTGAGATCTATTACCTTCTAATGATGAGATACTACTGTTCCTTCTGTAACAACTTCAACTTTGAACTTCTTTTTCTGCTGGGTGTCTTGTGAATTGACAAGCCGTCTCTGGACCACAAGCGGTCCCATTAACATGCTCAACAAGCACACACCATACAAGCATCCAGTCATAGTACAACATTTGTGTAAAGCTTTACAGCACAGACTAATTGATTCTCAGGGGGGGAAAGGATTACTTCTAAGAGCAGGGATTTTTGTGTCCTGTTTTGTTTTTAGACCTCTGCTGCCGTCACCAAAATCATAGGACAGAGCCAGAAGACCTCACAGTTTGACCACCATGTTTCACAACTCTGCCTTTCTTTTCAGATTTTCCATAGCTTGACCAAGGATGGGGAAGGGGGAGATGGTATTTGAGAAAGAACGCTGGTGGTGGAGGGAGATACTTTAACCCTGCTCAGCATGCTGGGTGATCTCAGGGAGGTCACTTCACCTCTCTGTGCTTGTTTCCTTAGCTGTAAAAGGATGAGATGAATTAGATGATCTCTGCTGTACCTCTAAGACTAAGCATTCAGGAGTCTACATACTTCCTGACAAAGACTTTTCCTGGAAAAACATCACATTTTGCCCAGCTTACAAATCTCAGGATTCTGTTTCATATTCAGTTCTCAGTTCCAGGTCCTCACACCCCTTTACAGCCCATTACAAAAGCTGAAAGGGCAAAAACAAAGATCAAGAAACACAATGCAAAGAGTGAATCAGTCACTAAATCCCTCATTCCATACTGAAAATTATCGCCAGCTGTCGCACAATTGAATGCAGCAGTCTTGCAGAGCTCCAGCAGTTCAAAGGGGGAATGCACATGCTGCACGTCCAGCCCATCCACTTCCACAGAAACTCTGAGGCTCTGAACACTAACACACATTTGTTCATCAGCTACATTTGTGTTTTCGTTAGAAGCTTTCCAGCTCAGGACTTGGTGAACCGGCAATGAGCTCTATTCGTTTCTGCACTGGGTTTTACACACACTGAGCCTTTAGTGTCCCTAAGAAGGTAGCTTGAAATGGTTCTTTTATGACAAGTGCTTCAGGACTATCTTAAGCTCTTATTGGTGCCCTGTATCAGGAACAGATAAAGGCAGCAGCATCCCTTTCCGTGAATTCACCGTACACTGACTGTACATCTTCTGTGCCAGAGAGTTTGCTAAGTTTCTGAGTATAGAATCAATTAGACAGGTTTCCTGCCATGAGGGAACTCAAAGTCTGGCATAACTGACAGGTATGGAAACTATAATACAATATTACAACATCATAAGGCTTTTCCTAGGAGCTTGGACCAAAAGAGCATCATGATGCTTGGAGGAACCAGAGAAAGCTTCTAGAAGGAACTATGTTAGGGCTGGGGCAAAGGCAAGGCATGCATGGCTAGTTTCTAAATTTAATATAATCCTCTGTGATTAGGGATTTTTTTTTTTTTTTTTTTTTGGTCTTGGGTAAGAAACTTTTTCCTACCTTAAAATCACAAAGATATTTTCAAGGGATGAAGATGATCACTTTGCATTATCTTCTAAAACCTTTATAATTTTGCCTTCCACATTTAGATTTATAATATATCTGGACTTGGTTTTTGTGAAGGTGAAAATTAAAGGTCTACTGTAATTTTTTTTCCAATATGGATGCCCTGTTGGGCACCAGTACCATGTTGAATGCACATAGAGAGAGTAGGAGTTCCATCCGGTTGGCAACCTCAAAGGAAAAGCTTTTGGTATTTCACTACAGGTTTTAGGATTTCTGTAGTGTTTTGACTGATGTTCATTATTAATTAAAGAAGTTCTTTCAAATTTCCCTTTGTTCACAGTATATATATATTTTAAATCATGACTGATTATTAAACTTTATCAAATTGGTTTGATCCATTTATAAAGATTGCATGGGGTTTCTCCACTAATCTGTTAAAGTGGTGAATTACACTGATGGAATTTCTAATGCTAGAACAATCTTGAATTCCAGATATAAACTTAGTTTGGCCATAATGTATCAACTCTGGTATATATTGCTGGATTTGGAATACTAAGCTCTTTTTTTTAGGATGTTTGCACTTATGTTTAAATGTCAGATTCTTCTATAATTTTCCTTTTTTTTTTCAGACCTAACTGAGTTTTGGTTATCCAGGTTCTTCTTATATCTTATTTGTTGAGAGTACCTTTTTACCTCATTTTTTTTTTTTCCTTTATCCTCTGGAAGACTTTGGGAAAGATTGGTGGAATTTGCTGTTGAAGCTGTCTGGGCCTGATATATTCTTTTTAAGGAAAAAGTTTTGTTATTAATTTATGTAAATTAATTGAGTCAATTCTGGTAAGACGTTTCTCTAGGAATTCGCTCATTTCATTTAAATGTTTGATATTGGCATAAAGTGATAAATCCACTCTTTCATTTTGGATCATGCTTTCTCCTTCTCCACTTTTTCCTCCCTCTTTCTTAACCAATGTTGCCACAAGTTTATCAATCATTTTAGTTTTTTCCAAGAATCAACTTTTGGCTTTTTGACTTTCTCTATCATGTCCCTTTTAAAAAATTTTATTGACGCCTGTATTTAAATAATTCTGTTCTTTCAATTGTGTATGGGGTATTAGTCTAGTCTGTTGACATGGATGTTTAGCTCATTAATCTTCAGGGTTTTTTTCTCTTTTAATATATGCATTTAAAAAGAGCCCCCAAAGAAAAAAAGGGGGAGAGATAAATTAGGAGTTTGGGATTAACAATACACACTACTGTATATAAAACAGATAAACAATAAGGACGTATATACAGCACAGGGGATGATATTCAATATCTCATAGTAACCTATAAGAAAAAAGAATCTAAATCACTTTGCTGTACACCTGAAACATCAACTGTACTTCAATAAAAAACAAAAATTAAAATATAAATTAAAAAAAGAGAAAACTTAAAAAATAAAACTAAAAAGATCCCCCAAGTTATGATAAGTAGTATTTTTGTATATTTTATTTAAATATATTTTCCAATTTCCATTATGAATTACGATTTCCCCTTAGGCTCATGGATTGTTTAGAAATGTAATTTTTAATTTCCAAAAATATATATTTGCACATATTCTAATTGTCTCTGCTTTGTTTATTTATTTATTTATTTGCAGTACGTGGGCCTCTCACTGTTGTGGCCTCTCCCGTTGTGGAGCACAGGCTCCGGACGCGCAGGCTCAGCGGCCATGGCTCACGGGCCCAGCCGCTCCACGGCATGTGGGATCTTCCCGGACCGGGGCACGAACTCGTGTCCCCTGCATCAGCAGGCGGACTCTCAACCACTGCGCCACCAGGGAAGCCCTGCTCTGTTTATTTTTGACTTCTAGCATAATTGCATTGCCATCAGAGGACATACTCCATGTAAATTCATTCCTTTAAAAATGGGTCATTGTTTTATGACCCAATACATAGTTAAATTTTGTAACTGTCTCTGATATTCTTTAAAGGATTCTGTGTTCTGCAGCTTGGGGGATAACATTCTAGGTCTTTATAAGTCAAGCATATTAATCAAGTTGTTTAAATCTCTGTAATTCCACTGCTTTTTGTTTTGTTTTGTTTGCTTGGACCACTAATTAATGAGTTGTACCAAAGTTTCTGAAATAATAGTGGTTAACTCTATTTCACCTTGTAATTCTAGCAATTTTTTTCCTATAGATTTTGAGACTGTGTTATTAATTCCATACACATTTAGAATTCTTTTTATCTTCAGGGTTATTTGAACATTATGTTTTATGGATTGACCTTCTTTATTAATGAGTTTTGGCTTAAAAATATATAATATAGTTACACTAGGTTTCTTTTGGTTAGTGGTTCATGGTCTATGTTCTTTCTTTTTACTTTCAACAGTTCTATATATTTTGTTTTAGATATGTTTTGTATAAACTGAGTATATTTGGATTTTGTTTTCTTATTCAGGCAATTTTTATCTTTTAGCTGGACAATTTAGCCCATTTATAGTAAATACCATTAATGATATAGTTGGTTTTCAGACCTTCATGCAATTTCATATTTTGTTTACCGATGTTTCTCTTCCTTTTCTTTCCTCCATGTTTTTAGTGGTCATCCTAGTACTTACAACAACAATATTTAATTTATCTAGATTAATAAATTCTTTTGTCCTCCTTTTGGACAAGAGAGTACCATGGAACACTAACTCCATTTATCCCCCTCCTGACTCGTTGGCTGCCATCTCTCTTGCCCTTGGGAATGACGTGCTCTCTTAATCATTCCTGTAGCTCTTGGTGGATCAGAGCCCTTGGTGCCCCTCTGACTTTGCCCTCCATTGCAAGAGTCACACCTACCTTTCTTCTAATGGTTAAGCATTGCCATCTGGCTTTTGCTCTTTGGTGATCCTGTTCTCCTGTTGGTATCAGGAAATACAGCTCTGTATCAACACTTCCTGTGGTCAGTCATGATCTACAGAGAGCAGTCACCACTGAGCTTTTTTAGGAAACTGATGCTCCATTCACCAGAGCATTCCTTCTTACTGTGGCAAACAGAGTGTCTCCCACCCTCCTGCCATAGTAATTGGCAGGTATGCCAATCATCCCTGCTAAAATCAAGTGGCTTCCATAGAACACCTGATCTAGCAATCCCACTTCTGTGATAATTTGATCAATTCTTCCATGTCTGCCAAAGAAGCTCAGGATTTCTGCTTCACTTAGTGTAGACCATGGCTTTCTCCCAGCTCTCAAGTGCATCGTAGTGTGTTAGCACCATCTCTGTGTTAAATCCTTGATCATGGGAGAGCCCTCTCTTTTCCTCCTTTACATTTCACCCTCACCTGATACCCCACCTTCAGGACCTTCTCCCTTGTACACTCTCCTAGCTCTTGCTGATACATGTTGGCGAGGTCTTGTGGCTCTTTCGGAGTCTGGTCCATTTCCTCCCTCAATAGACCCAGCACTTCCCCAGCCATGTTATGTTGGGACTTAACCCTAGTTATTGACGTGGTGCTTAGAAGGGTTGACAGGATAAATGCTAATCAGGGGCAGGGGTAGAATGGAGGAGGCGTTGGGTACCTTTTACCTAAAAGATGGAGGACACTTGATTTTAGCAGGAAGGAGAGGGTCACTTCTGCTTGACAGATGAGTGGATTTGAAATGTTCAAGTGCATTGACCTAGATGCCTGCACCCCACACCTGAGGTTCTACCTTCCCAAACAAGGACCTGACTCTGGCATAGCAGCCTTGATGATATGAAGAATTCAATTCTTATCTCTTTGAGATAGTGATTTCATTTCCTTTGGATATGTACCTCAAAAAGGGGTTACTAGATTGCATGATAGTTCTATTTTTAAATTTTTTGAGGAAGTTCCATACTGTTTTCCATAGTGGCTGCATCAATTTACATTCCCACCAACAGTGCACAATGGTTCCCTTTTCTCCACATCCTTGCCAGCATTTGTTGTTTCTTGTCTTTCTGATGACAGCTGTTCTAACAGGTGTAAAGCGATACCTCATTGTGGTTTGATTTGCATTTCCCTGATGATTAGTGATGTCGAGCACTTTTTCATGTACCTGTGGTCCATTTGTATGTCTTCTCTGGAAAAAAAATCTCTATTCAAATCCTTTATCCATTTTTTAAATCAGATTTTCTTTTTCTTTTTGCTATTGAGTTGTGTGAGTTCCTTATATATTTTGGATATTAAGCTCTTTTCAGATAGATAGTTTGCAAATATTTTCTCCCATTCTGTAGGTTACCTTTTAACTTTGCTGATTATTTCTTTAGCTGTGCAGAAGCATTTTAGTTTGATATTGGTTTTATTTTTTCAAAGTGGTCATGTTGCCATTAACCCAACCATCCTCTCTGCCCTGGACCCTCTTATAGTGAGGCTGTTGCTTTTGTGAGGTACCTGGGGTTATGGCTGCAGAGCTTGCTCATGCAGAGAACATACCTGCAAAGTATGATGTCTTAACCAAAAGATGTATGTTTCGGGCTTCCCTGGTGGCACAGTGGTTGAGAGTCCGCCTGCCGATGCAGGGGACACAGGTTCGTGCCCTGGTCGGGGAATATCCCACATGCCGCGGAGCGGCTGTGCCTGTGAGCCATGGCCGCTGAGCCTGCACGTCCGGAGCCTGTGCTCCACAACGGGAGAGGCCACAAGAGTGAGAGGCCCACGTACCGCCAAAAAAAAAAAAAAAAAAAAAAAAAAAGATGTATGTTTCAGGTAAAGGTTTTATCTCTGCCTCCAGACCAAGGATCAAGGAGATTTTCTGCTGATTCCATTACATCGTCCTTGCAAAAGTTTTCATGCCCCATGGTGCTTAAAATAATACTAATTATACCTGACATTTATTAATTGCTTCATAATTATCAAAGTGATTCCAGGGGCCTTAATTCCTCGCTAGATCTAACCACCTTAAGGAGATTGTCCCCCTTGGGCTGCCGCTGTCCCAGAAGGAGCACCAGCCTGGGGACCCAGACATCACTCCCCAGGAGGCCCAGTTGCAGGAAGGCTCAGAGGAGAGAGGCATAGTTACCCAAGTGGCAGAGGCTGTGCCATATAGGATGTGATGGTCCAAATACACCTCCATCTTTAGTGAAATTGCTAAGCTTATTGGATTGGATGATAAAGGTAAATTTTAGCACGTCTGACACAGGGCATTGTGCATAGATAAATTGAGCTGGTGGGACTCACAGAAATCCAGGGCATTGAGCTTGTACTCCAGATTCAGAGTTTAGGCTGATTTTTTGTTTTTCATGTGGATTTTTTTTTTTTTTAAGTCTTTATAGAATTTGTTACAACATTGCTTCTGTTTTATGTTTTGGCTTTTTGGCCATGAGGCATGTGGGAGCTTAGCTCCCTGACCAGGGATCAAACCCGAACCCCTGCATTGGAAAGCAAAGTCTTCACCACTGGACCACAAGGGAAGTCCTATGTTTAGGCTGATTTTAACCAGATTTCAAATGCAGCGAAAGACCCATCCAACATCTGGTCACATGAACAACAGCGATGGGAGGAAAGGCCCCATGTGAAGGTTGGGAACAAAAGCCCAAGTGGGTAAAGGGACAAGTCACAGCCCCCAGTGGTGATGTTAGTGGTTAAACTAAGGCCTCCCCCTTCATAAACCCAAACGACCACTGCGGACTAAGCATGGATTGTGAGAACCTGTCTCTGAGATGCACGTCCATCAGCAGCAGAGAAACCTCTTGATGGAAAAGGGGAGGAAAGAAACAGACGGGGCACAAGTATTCCTGGGATTGTAGGGTATAAGGGGATGGTACTGCAAGGTCATTTTTCTCTCAGGTTCTCCGGGTCTCTTGTGGCATTTTCCAAGGCTTTGTATTATCTGCAATAATCAGGGTTAATTACAGCCTTTGCTGGGGTCCTGTGCATCCTGACTCAGCACCAGAGACGCGCTGAGTCAGCAGGAAGTGACCTCATCAGCTCTGTGGGAAGTTCCCACACTGTAACGGAGAAAAGAGAATCCAAATAAATTGGATTGAAAGGAAAGTCTTCATGGGCAAGAATGGGAGTTTGAAGCATCAGAAGTAACTGTTGTGGGATGCAGTGGTGGGGGACATTTTGAATAGTAAAAGTTATTAACTTTGGTTTAGGGGAGATAATTTGGTATAAGACAAAATAGAAAGAGGCAGTCAGATCAAAGTCTCCTTCCTTTACTTTCATCACACTTGCAATGTGTATTTCTTAGAACTTATAAAATTATATGTCTCTCAAATAAGGCTGGGAAACTCCTTTATAAGTCTTTTACTAAGGGAAACCAGCAACTTTCCTTAATAAAATAGGTAGCTACTGGGCCTGAATTTAATTTGTATGCTAAAAAAAAAAGAGTGGTCCCTTAGCTTCTTGTTTCCAAGGGGATTTTTTCTCCCCAGAAATATATTGCTTATAGGATGGTGCTTCTCTAATTTTGGAGACCATATGTTCTAGGTATTCTGGGAAGGATATGGGTTTCAAATACTGTGTCCATTTTTCCCAGAAGCACAATATACTTGAGAATCTCAAGGGTGATATTTATCTCTGAGTGAACACTTTCCACATCCCAGGGATTTATGCGCAGTAAGCCTTTTAATTTTCCATGGCAGTACTTGAAGTAGACATCACTGTTGCTACATTCTTATCTATTTGGAAACTGAGGTTTGGGAAGGTGGCTCAGCGTCTCCCAGCTGGCACATGGCAGAGTTCTTTGGGTTCATAGTCTGATATTTTAACCAATATAGGAGAGTGATGATGATCTTTCCCTTGGTTGTCAAATCTGGTGCGCTCCTGCGGCCAGCAGAGTTCCAAGGCAACCCCAGGGCCCTTGCACACCCATCCAATGCCCTTCCCTTGACTGCCGGTAGAACCTGGGAAGATGGAGGTGTCTCAAACTCCTGTGACTAGATTCCTAATCGGGTGACTTTGGGTTCACCAAAACAGAGATTATCCAAGTGGGCCTGACTTGATCAGGTCATCCCTTTACAGGCTTTAAAATGGCCCTTCCTGAAGTCAGGGAGATGGGAAACCTGAGAGGACCTATAGGTGGGGTCACCTGGCTGGGACGTGACTTCACCTCTGGGAGCTTTGTTCCCCAGGCTGACAGCTAGCAAGCAAGAAAAGTGTTCCCTCCGTAGCCTCCACATAAGGATAAAGCAGGGGTCAACTTGACATCAGTCCTGTGACCCTGAAGAAGGGACCAGCTAAAACATGCCAGACTCCCAAAGAAGCTGTGAGATGGTGAATCTGTGTTATTTGAGGGCACATGCCTGTGGAACTCTGTTATGCACCGTAGAAAACAAATACACCTCCCCCTCTTCCTAGACCACCTTTCGTCATTCCTTCCACACATATTTGCGGAGCGTTTATTATGTATTAGAATGTGTGCCAAGAGTTGCAGCTACAACAGTCAGCAAAATCAGATGAGGTCGCTGCCTCTGTGAAGCTTATGATATGGAGAAGAAGAGAGATGTGAATCAAATGACAGCAGGGTACATGTGAAACTGTGCCTGAGATAATGGGGAAGAACCCTCGCCCCCTACAAGGCACTGTGACAGTATGACCCTGACCACAACGGTCCACCTAGCCAGAGAGCCCAGAAAGATGCTCCGCCCGGCAGTGGTGGTTAGGCAGGAGCCGCGGTGTGAGCAGGGATCATCTCGGCCAAGGTGCAGAGAAGGGCACTGCAGGTGGAGGGAATGACAGGACACGTCCCTGCGCAGGGGAGACCAGGCAGGACGGAGGGCCTGAGGCTGCAGGTGGGGATGGAGAAGCCAGACGCGTGGGGCTACACGGGTGGGGCCTCACAGCCATACGTACTGAGGGGTTTCCTTTGTCAGAACAACAGGAAGTGAAGGGAATGTGAAACGGGCATGGGCGGCAGAGCAGGGGGAAAGCACCAAGGACAGCCTGTAGGAGGAAGACGGGGGTCTGCCTGAGACCATGGCTTAAGGGGGAGGGGCACAGGCAGAGTGAGGCAGGACATGGGGTGTGGGATTTGAGGAGAAGAGGAAGTCAGCAAGGCTCCGGTGTGTTTGGGTCTCGGAGGCTGAGGGAAGCAGCCCGTCAGTGAGCAGACTTGAGAAGGAAGGTCCGTGTCTGGCTCCACGCTCCTGAGTATATCTGGGTGGGACTCTCTCCCTACCTAGAACCAAAAGTAGAATCACAGACGTTCAATCCACAGCAGAGGTGGCTGAAATTATGAGAGCGAGTGGAATCTCTGATGATGAAGGAGCAGAAAGAGACCAGGGACGGAATCACCTGGGGACCATCTATTTCCTCCTCACCTGTTTGGGCGACTCATACTTTCTGTTTCTTAAAAAAAGAAAAAGTGGATGATGCACTCCATTCCTTTAAGTATCCAAATAATGGAAAATTTAAATAATAATAAATAATATAATATAAATCATATTGTAACCATCATATGTTTACATAAAATAACTTAAATAATTGACTTTCAGAGGCTATCACGTGATTTATGGTTGAGGATCTATAATCATGGCCTCACACAATAGAAATACTCAGATACATTACTACATATTCAATTTAGGTACCTTTAATAAGTTTAAGTTCACCATTTAGCCAGCCATGATCAGAGGACCTACGGCTGTACTGAATCTACTAGATACTCTTTGTTTGGTTTGCTTTTAGCCAGAATTATATGTATTGTAAATTTTTCATTCAAGCACATCTGGAAAAAAATTTTAGTTTTGATTTGAAAGTGAATAAATAGAAAGACTTCACACTGAATTATGTACTCACTGAACTAGATGAGAGAATTTAAGTTTTAGGAATAAAACAGAATGCTCTTTTCAGCCGGGGATGCGGTGGTCAGTATCACTTGCATCCTCAAGTCCACGCCAATCCTTTCCCCAGGATATAGTCCATCTGGAATCAGGCAGGATGGCTTTAATCCCAGCTCTGTCACAGACTTGTTCTATGACTCTGTGGAAATTATTTATCATATAAAATAATGATCCATTCATCTGCCGACGGACATCAGCTCAGTGCTTTGTGAACACCTAGAGGGGTGGGATAGGGACGGTGGGAGGGAGGCTCAAGAAGGAGTGGATATGGGAATATATGTATGCATATGGGTGATTCACTTTGTTGTACAACAGAAACTAGCACCTCCTTGTGAAGCAATTATACTCCAATAAAGATGTATAAAAATAAATAAAACAAATCAAATTGCCCTGAAAAAAGAAATAAATAAAAAATTAAAATACCTCTTAAGAATGTGGTGAAAGTTACAGGGGATAAAATAAGCAATGTGCCTAGAAAATAGTATCTTATTGATAAGTGGAAATTTCCTTTGCTGGTTGTGTCTTTTAATCAAAAGGGGCTGATTTAAACTCCAGTTTTAGGTCAATTTCCCTCCAAATAAAATCTTATCCTCTCAAGAAGTAAAGTCACAAAGAAGTGAAATTTTTATAATATTACCTAAGTCCCTCCTGGGATACTGTGGATTGAGTGGGGGAGTTCATAAAAAAAAATTCTAGCATTTCATTCATTTTCAGCTGCTATCTCTGACATATGGAAGGCTGTAATTTCACAAGGAAGTGAAACCTTACCTCCTACCAGGTGCCAATATATTTTAAGCAAAGAGATATCACAACTCTGGAATTATTGAAAACCTATGTTCTTTCTCTCCAATCGCTTGAGGCCGACGTAAAAAGCCACATTTTGGAAATCAGCATATGACGTCATTGGGACTGGTTATCAAGGAGGTGACATTGGATGTGGCAGACCGTGAAAAACATTTGGGCTGAGCAGATCTGGGGGGCAGAGCTATCTTTAGAATTTTGTAATGCAGGGCTACTCTGATGCTCTAAAAAAACTGTGAAACTCTCACCTCTCAAAGTACATTGATAGTTCATTGCCCTGCAGTCTAAAAGCTTTTCTTAAACTTGTTTTCTCTCTTTTCCTCGGCTCTCAATCTCTTTAAAGGTTAAAAATCAGAAGGTAAATTGCACGTGTCCTCTCTGTGCACCCAATTTCATCCGATTTTAAGTATCTAATTGACTTAAATAGCCTTCAATTCGTCTTGGAACTATTTCAACATAGCAAGAAAATATAAGGATGTATATGACTTACTGGCATAATAGCATCTTGAGAAGTATGTGAGAGTGTGTGTGAGGGTGTGTGTGTGTGTGTGTGTGTGTGTGTGTGTGTGTGTGTGTGTGTGTTTACCTCCCCCAAGGAACACCAGTGCCCCGTATTTACTCTGTTCCTATTTTGGTCCTTTGTCATCATTGCTGTAATGGAGCCCACTGTCATCTGGTAGGAATATTTACCCTCTGGATCTCACTTGCCTGGTAACAGTGAGTGCACATCTGGAGTCTAGACCCGGCGGCTCTGCGGGCAGGCTCCTATCCCAGAGCTCCGTGGGCCCCAGGACTCCATCGCCGGGCGCCCTGCTCTGTTGACATTGGTGGAGGGCTGCCTCATCTGTCTCAGCTTCCTTTCCTTCCTGGACTCCCCTCAGCCTCCGCCGCCTGGCCGTGTCCTAGCTCTGACTGTGCACTTCGGAGGACAGACACTGGAGGACCCCTCCCTGCTCCCTTCAGTGACCACCCCCCGTCATGCTCAGGATGCTTTGCTGGGTGGGGGTGGGCAGGAGGGAACTTCTAACTGAGGAATCGAGCCAATGAGAATTCTGAGGACTAGTGATTCTGCTTGTTAGCTTGTTAGAGTTGATGGCTGTGTTGACTTGGAGAGAAGAGCTTTGATAAATGAAGCAAGGATAGGAGAGAAACAATCTGATGTGAAAAGGATTCAGATGTTGGAATATATGCTTTGGGTTCAAATCTGGTGCTCAGCCATCACACCAGATGTGTGACCTTGAAGGTCTCTGAGGTTCTAATTCATTATCTGTAAATTTGGGGGAAGTATGACCACACCATAAAGTTGCTGGGAAGAATACATAGGTCCGTAAGGCAAAATTTGTTAAAGTGGGAAATAAAAACTAGTTCCCCTCTTTCTAACATGTATATCACATATATAGATGAGAAAGTGATTCTTTGACCCAAGGCAAGAAAAATAACTTTGATATTTGCTGAAAATATAGGGTGGTCGTTTGTCTGGGGTGGGGTAGGGGTGGAGCAGGGGGTGCTGAAATCTTCATGCGAGATGAGCAGTTTTTGAAGTTGGTCCAACAGCAATACCTACTTTTAGATATAAGGTAACAGAGAAAAAGGCAACCACATTCTTGTGGCTGCAACATTTCCCATGTGGGATCTTTAATTCTCTTGCTTCTTTTTATAAAGTGAAACTACTGTTAGACTCTGATAATGGTTTGTGACTTCTACAGAATTAGGCTGGGGCCCCTGAGGAGTTAAGCTCCCCTTGGCATGCCATGCTTGGCATTTGAGAGATCCTTAATGCATGTGCATTGCTTTATTTTTTTAAAACCCTGGGTCACTTTTTAATGTATTTCCTGCACAGAAATGCTATATTAAACTGTAACAAAGAAGTTAGCTATATCTGTACCTAATTAATTATATTTGTAATCAAGTGACACCTAAATAACTTTCCTGTAAAAAAAAGTGATCATTTGTATGTCTGCCCAGCAAAGAAAAGCCAGCATTTGAGAAATTAGAGTTTTCTTTCAGAAAATGTATTGTATTATATTGAGGTCAGCAAACCATGACCTGCAGCCCACAAGATAAAAACTGTATATCTTCTGCCAACCCTAAAATATTTACTCTCTGGCCCTTTGCAGAGAACATTTGCCCATGTTTGTAATTACATAAATAAAGAGAATTTTTAAAATGTGGTTTTCTCTTTTAAAATAAGGAACACCTATCTGTCAGTATAATCTTATCCTGAGACTACCTGACTTGAAATCCAGCCAACACTCTCATTGACTACTGTCTCTGTCAGTTTGGACTGATATAATCAAAGACCACAGACTGGGCAGCTTAAACCACAGATACTGATTTTTCACAGTTCTGAAGCCTGGATGTCCAAGATCAATGTGCAAGAAGATTCAGTTTCTGTTGTGAGTCCTCTTCCTGGCTGTGTTCTCACATGACAGAGAGATAGAAACTCTAGTGTCTTTTCCTTATTTTGTAAGGGCACTAATCCAATTATAGGGGCTCCACCCACATGACCTGATCTAAACCTAATTACCTCCCAAAGGCCCCACCTACAGATACCATCACATTGGAGGTAAGGGCTTCAGCATATGAATTTGGGGGGAACAACTTCAGTCCACAGCAACTACACAATCAATTCCTTATCATGGTGTAGAAAGCCCTTCTCTACTTGATATTAAAGTGACATTCTGACTTCATTCCATGGCACTCAATGCTATGTGACTTACGTTCCAGACAAACGATCAGGTTTCTATAAAGTTCGATGGGAATAGACACAAGGGAGCAGGTAATTTTGCCTGAGGTCATCAGGGACATATGAGGGTATTTGACTTGTGCTCTGAGGGATATTGGAGAAGGAGCCACAGGAGTTGGAGCTGATTAAAAGACATGGATCACTGTGGTGTGTGTGCTGCAGGGAACCAGGGCATCCGTATAGCAGAGACTGGGCATGTGAGGTCAACCTGGAGTCACTGTCTTTGGGAAAGCACTTAGGGTTATAAGCTTCAACGTTCTCATCTGTGAAATGGGAATGCTGACAACACCTATTTTGTAAGGCTGCTGGGAAGAAGAAATAGAAGTGAGGTGGCACAGTGCAGGGACCACTCATGAACATCAGAAACTGCTGCCCTGGCCATGACCTTGTCACGTGCCAATTCGTCCCGTCATGCTCCTCCATGCCCCCACCCCCACCCCAGGATAGACCCTGTGCAAGCTCTGCCTGTTGGTATAAAGGTCCAGCTCTTCACTACAACCCTGTGGAGTGTGGTCTCTCTTGAAAACTCATACTACCGAGGAAAACATCTGTAATTACAACCAGCAAGCTGTTGGCCTGCCATTTCAGTACACACGTACGCTGTGCCCTTCAAGAGATATTTTGAGCCTTTAAGAGACCAGCAATCAAAGATTTATGTTTGGTTTGGGTTTGGTTTTTTCACCTATCATTTTCCAGTTTGGTAACTAGTAGCAGAAATCTACCAAGTTGAGCAGAAGTTTTAGCAACATTATGAAAGCACAATCACTCAAAGGCCTAACTTACTCCTTACTGTGTTTTAACATCACCGGCCTGTACAATTAAGTGTATGAATAGATTTTAAAAATTAAGTGTTTTTGTTATAAGTCCATCCATGTTTAGAGCTCTTGTTCAGACCAATAGGTATAGTATATTTTAAGTCTGGTATATTTTTTAACAGTTATAGTGAAAATCCCTAGCACCCAAGCTAATTATTTGTTTTGATTTGTTTCTTTTTTGTGTAAGTGGAGAATTGAGCCTAAGTAAAGACAGAGGGATACATTAGGTTTTCTTTTCATAGTCACCAGAATTTGCCAATGCATACAGCGAAGTTTGCATCACAGGGGTTTTGGTGTGTCATCAACCAATTCAGAAGCAACAGCTGGCATTGTTCAGTGGTTGTGTGTGCATGCAAGAGTGTGTGCACATGCATATGGGTTCATGCATTAGTGTATGTGTGTGTGGCGTGTACATGCATGTGTGTGTACGAGTGCACGTGTCAGTGGGTCTGAGTGTGATATATGCTGATGCTTCCAGATGAGGAAATATGTGAATAATAGCATTGACTGCACTGAAGGTTTGCTGACTCAAGGGCTGGAAAGAAAGTGGAAATCTTGTCCCTATTGATTATGACAAGTCCCAGTGTCCCCTGATTACACTCTTGCCTTTGGATGGAGGTCTTGCTGGGTTCACAGCAGGGTTCA
Organism: Monodon monoceros; assembly: GCF_005190385.1. Taxonomy (NCBI): domain Eukaryota; kingdom Metazoa; phylum Chordata; class Mammalia; order Artiodactyla; family Monodontidae; genus Monodon; species Monodon monoceros. The sequence continues at coordinate 82,866,137 of NW_021703775.1, forward strand.
CACTCTCCCCAGTCGCTGAGTTCCTCCTGGGCCTGATGGACAGGAGCCAGAAGTCCACAGAGATCTGGTTCGCACCACACTGCTCTGCGACAAGCCTGTCTGGCACATGAAGTGGGGATATCTTCATTGTCACCAGCAGCAGAATCTGCTTTCTTACAGCATGCAGCATGCAGCATGCCCATCCCTGAACTAGGATTTCTTTTGTGGAGCCCCAAATGAAACCTCTCTTTTCAGGGGCCAGTCCAAGAGAAGGTCAGTCCTGGGGGGTGAGGTTAGGGAAGGGCTCATCAGGTACCATTGTTTTATAGATAAAGGATTTGAGGCTCAGAGAAGGACTTTGCCCCACAAAAGGCCAGACTGCCTTTGGTGGAGCCAGAAATAGAAACAGTGTCTCCAGACTTCTGCCTAGAGCTCTTTCTACCACCACATGCTTCCTGATCTTCTAAAGAGACTGGTAAGAAGGTCTCATATTTTAGTTACATTTTACACTTGGTGGGGGGAACATTGTACATAGTATCTGACATAGAATATGCCTTCAAAAATAATTTTTTGAATAAATTAATAAAAGAATGAATGGAATTAAATTCCAGTGATCTAGAAAAGATATCAAGATGTAGAGAAATGTCCATGCTATCTAAGGAGAAATAATTTAGATCTTGCACCTAGCATGGTACTCAGTTAATTCTAGCTGTAATTATCGTCATTGTCAAGACTGGTCACATACCATTCTTTTCTGTTGCAGTGCTATCCTGCCTATAGCTAGCTTTGCTGTTGTTATTAGAATAAGAAGATTCTAAACAAGGTTGGTAAAATAAAGCAGTTGGAACGAGATCCTAGATTTCTTCCTGAGGGAAGTTTTAATGGAAGGGGTGGCATTCTGCACACAGCCTGAGGCTGTACTTCCAAGATTCTACTACGTCATCTTCCTACATGGGGTGTGATGACACCTGCTACCTGCAAACCCAGTGCCCACTGAGGACCTCATGTTATCAGCCCTGACTTCCCTCCATCACCACTGCCATTAGTGAACCACTGCCTCTCCAGAGCATGTGACCAGTTTTCAATGTATTTTGATGAGTGAAATCAAAAGATCTATAAGCTGATTTAGAACATACAGTTTTCCAAATCCTGTACTTCTATAATAATAAGTCCAAATAATAACAAAAATGAACTTTTGACTTACTCCATAGTTTAAAAATACTTTCATACAAATCATCTCATTTATTCATAATTTTTCTGGGAAAAATATTCCATGCTATGGAAAGACTCTGCTTTGTGACTTTGGGGAAAGTTTCTGCTCCCTGATAGCAGGGTGATGTAGAGAAAGAGTCCTGGAGCCTCAGCCCCTCCTCTCTGAGGCTGCTCTGTGAGGATGTAATGTTAGAAGCTAAAGCAGCTGTGATCTGGAGAGGAGCATTCCCACACCACTGGGATGGGAGAGGAGGAAGGAGAAAGGACCAAGGTCCCTGGTACGTGTGTTGAGCTTCAGAAGCAACTCTGACACCAGCTCTCTCCAGCCTTATTTCCCATGAAATAATCAAATGCCTTTGTAAGTCACAGTTGGTCAGTTATTTTGTTACATGCTTCCCAAAGCATTCCTAATACCGTCTCTCCATGAAGTAAACCTGTCTTTTAATCAATTCAGACATAGCAAGGATGCTAAATGATGCTAGTATAGCTGCTGAGAACAAGCACTAAGGTGACCTCTGTGCCCCCTGAAGCCAGGGAATAAAGAAGGAAACATTCGCCTAATGTTACATGACACACAGCATCAGAAAGAAGGAAACAACCAATCTGAGTAGATACTACTGTTTTGGCAATAAATTTGAGAAGCCATTTCTCACATTCAGTATCATAAAGGTGATACTGAATAGCATCATAGCAGAAAGGTGATGCTGAATAGCATAAAATTGTCCTTTTGGACAATTTTAATCAAATTAAGTTTGTTTTTTAAATGGCTGCTTCTTAGAAGCAACCTTTGACTTAAAGCAGAGCCAAAACAAAGCAAGGACATAATATTAAAGTGAAACTGTTGCTGCTTTCTATGTGTCTTCATTTTCCTTTCTCGGTTCTGATTTTCTATCTACAATTTACCAATTTGATCCTCACTTGACTATGTCCTTAGATGGACTTGCTTCAGATCCTTTCAGGATCAGAGAAAAACGTGATTTAGTGGCATAAAAACATGCTAAGCAGAGCTGCGTGGATTTGTGTCCGCAAGTGTAGACAGCAATGTGTATCTAATGAATGGACCAAAAGAAAGTGATCATGGCCTTGAACCCTGTGCCCTCACTGTTGCCAGTGCATGTGGGTGCTGGGCTCTGGCAGCAGCTACAGGACGACAGGGCAGAGGGAGCTGGAGGGGGGGTGGCGCTGAGCTAAGCCTGGGCTGGCTGTCGACGTGGGTGGTATGCTTTAAGAATCCAGAGGAGCATCGACAGGAAATTCCTGTGGATTACGAATGGCCAGTTACTTGGGCAGGGACTACCCAGCATGCTTTACACTCATACTTTCTCTGTAAATAATTATCACAGCTTCTAGTTCAGGCCAGTGTTTGTTCCTGATGTGGCCACCATCTCTGTCCCCTCCCAGATCAGTTCGGAAAATGTTAAGGAAACACAGGGGCATTTTAGCGTTTGTAACCTGTAGCTCTTCTGGTAAATTCTGCAAAAGACATTTGACTTTTATCCCAGAATGTCTGACCATTTATGGAGAACTTAGGAGACAGGAAAAAGAATGTCATTTGTAAAAAAAAAAGGCCCAGGACATGGTGCCAGAAAACAAACCAAAGAAAAGGAGTCTTTGAGCAAAGTGGCCTTTATGTGGTAGAACGTGGGCCAGTCCAGGCAGGAGTTTGGTGAGTTTAGAAGGGAATAAAAGGCCTCCGCTGGATTCTGAACTAGGAAATGCATCAGAAATCTCAGCCAGATGAAAGAGCTGGTGAGGTTGATGCTTGCAGGGCCTGGAGCTGACAGATGGTCAGCAACTCAAAAGGCCGCAGGTGTTAAATGATGCATTGGTCAGAAAGAGTCCGAGGTCTCCTGTGACTAGAACCCAGGGTCCAGGCAGCCCCAGTGGTCAGCGCCTCCGGTGGATTGTCTGAAAGATGGAGGGTGTCACGTATCCCAGCAACCACGCCTGTCCACAGAAAGTCAACCCGTCTCAGCATCTCCCTCTCTGTCCTTGAAAAGGTGGGCAAAGTAAATTCTTACAGTTATTTATTCAATTGCAGTTGGCACAATGTTTGGGGAGAAAATGTGAATGAGGACAAGCTCTGGGAGAGCTGGTAAGAGACCTTGTTGACAAAATTGGACTAGGAAGCAGTGTGGAGAGGGGGTCCCAGGGGTAAACTCAGGGATGATCCTCAAAGGCTACTTGGCCCCAGGTGCGAAGGGTCAGTGGTGAGTTTTGCATATGGTAGAAACAGAAAGTCTTTGCTGGCAGAGAATTTGCATCCCTTTTACTAGCAGGGTGACCTTGGCCATGACCCCTCGCCTCTCTGAACGTCTCTTTCTCCATCTCTTAAGTCAGGCTAGCCACGTCCGCAGAGCAGAGTTGTCCGAGGGAGAGAGATAGTTCTCCCATGACAGACAATGTGGTGCCTGCACGTGGGAGGCTCTCAGGGAAGGAAAACTGACTCCTTCTGGTGGTGGCTGAATTTGGCTTGTCCTTTGGCACATGAGGACACAAGCCAGTGGAGGTGTTTGCTGTGCCGGGGTTGCTGCCGGGCAGGGTCAGCAGAGTCTCCTGGGCCCTGCCTGCCCCCGTCCCCCGTGCTCTTCCCCCCTCTTCTCATGCCACCTCAGCCTTGATGAGACCATAGCCTTAGGGGCTGAGGGTCTGGGGCAGAATGAAAATATAATGAACATCCGGTCTTGTCCCTGGCTCCTGGCACAGAGCTCCTGAAGCCCTTGTGCTAACAAGGTGACTCCTGAGTTGGGAGTTGGGTGAGGCTACACAGCCTCTCACCAGAAGCACCAGCCACAAGGTTAGAAGGTCAAGTCTTTGAGCTCCACCCCTGACCTCTGGATGGGATGGAAGAGAGGCTAGAGTTTGAGTTCAGTCAATAGTCAGTGATTTAATCGAGCACACACATGTAATGAAACTTTCCTAAGAACCCCCAAATGATGGGTTTGGGAGTCTCTGGGTGGTAGGACTGAGCCATGAACCCACGAGATCTGCACCAACTCCAGGTCATGAGGGCCAGGACGGGACTGAAATTTGGGGAACCCGGTTGGAAGAACACAGGTGCCTGCAATAGAATGGGCCCTGCATGATCCAGGGCAGACGTCACGGGAGTGAGATGAAGCCAGTGAAGGAGTGAATTAACCCAAATTCAGCGCTCAATGCTCCTTGCAGCTCCATCCTCATGGGTGTGGGGCGGAGCACCGCTTCGGCACTGATGCTGGATCATTTCGATTTTGTAACAAAGACCTGCCATGCCCATGAGGTAGGACGGGTTAATGTGAAACATCTTAATCTTGAAAAAATACATCTACATGGTTTGTCTTAAGGAAGAAAATAAAATATTTGAGAATGTTGATGGAGCTCTTGCTAGGCTTCAGGCCCAGTTCTAAGAGCATAACGTGAATAAACTCATGTTATGCTCACAAAAGTCACTGTGAGGCCGGCACTCTTGGGGTCCCATCTTACAGGTCGTGACACGTACGCTCACAGAGATTAAGTGATGTATCCAAGTCACAAGGCCAGTGAGGGGCAGTTAGCTTTGAGCCAGACAGACTTCTGTGCCCATCTGCTCAGCAACAGGGTCCTCGCTGAGAAATGCTGAATATTAGAACAAGGAGAGGACATGCAAAATGTGATAAGATGTATAAGGAGCAAAACTAACTCTTTCCCTCTAGGTAAAAGGCACATAACTGGATTAGCTTATTTCCCCCATAGGATCTGGGGTATCTTAGTGTAGAAACATATAGCAAACGCCTAATGGGGCAAGTGTTAATGTAATTAAAGTAACGAAATTGAGCAGTACAGGGATGCTACAGGCCTACAATTTATTACAAGACATTTTCAGGAATGTACAAAAAAGCCGGAGCCAGGAATCTAGCGATCTGGTTTTAACATGAATACAAACCTGAACCTCAGAAACTAGAAATGTAGCCAATTAGTTATCTGAAAGACACAGAACTACAGGAACATTCTCATGGGAAATCATGTTTTAAGATGTGAGGTTGCCGAATTGGTACATTTTGAGCAATGGTTATGCCTTTTCTGTTGCCCTCTGTGCCTTACTCACTTGTACATCGTCTATTCCTGTTTGTCTGGAAGTCTCAGCTCACATGCTGCCTCCTCTCCATCACTTCCTGACACTTCTGGGTGCCTTCATCCTCTGCCAGTAGCCTTCACTTGTACCCCCTTGATTGGACTGGTGATTTTCATTGCAATCGTTAGGGACAAGCGTGTCTGTCAAGACTTCCTTGAGGGTAGGACTTCATCTTTGCATCCTTGGCACCTAGCACACTGCCAAACTTATAGCAGTTGCTTAATTATTATTTTTGGAATGAATGGATGACTTTTCCTGAAGCAAATAATTCCCCAGATGTGGATTGTGTGTAATAAGTAACATGACCATGAGGAATATAATGACTTGGGACACATTCCTTGGTTTCTATTGCATATTTCAAAGCCTAGCATGCAGAAGTCCCTCCGTGTACTTGTTTTTATTTCAAAGATTTTGGATCTAACACCACAAATAAGGCAGAATCTGGAGCATGCATGAGAGCATGAACTCTAGAGACTGATAATTTATTAGCTACAGGAATGAGGTTTGAGTGGATCTTAGCATCTTGATGACATCAGCATGCAGAACAGTTAAGGAGACTTGGAGGCTGAGAAGGAAAGAGCCCAGAGCCCTCTTCCTTGTCACAGGTTCCCAGTGAAAGGAGCAAGACTGGCATGAATGTGTGCACAGACTGACCAAGGGGACCACAAACATACAGCAAAACAAAAGCTTAGATGATTGAGCAAGAGAACATGAAGAAAAAGGAAAAATTTTAAAAAGCAGCACAGGTATTAGAAAGTCACGTATCCAAGAAGATGGAGTTGACGGTGAAAAGTGTGACAGTGAGCTTTGCGAGGGTGAGTTGGCAGCACTGAGTGGATGGGAAACCCAGGGTGCATGGGGGCACTGCCAGGTCTGGAAGGTGGAGTAGACGGAAGATGGGGGTTGAAGGGACCAACTGCAAACATGGTGACGCTTAAATATTGAATTTGTTGACTCTTGATTGGTTTGGATATAAGTTAGGATTTTGAATGCCTGGAATAAAGGGAGAAGAAACAAAAGGTGGTCGAACAATATATGAAGAATCAGAGTGGGAAAGTGAGGCAGGGGAGAACACAGAAGTATGTCTCATTCAATGGCAAGTGAGAGAATTGAAGAAAAGGCTGAAATACTGTCAAAGTGAGGGAAAGCATGAACTTCCGTAGGCACTGAAGGGAAAGTCCTACATGTATGATAGTTCCATAAATGTCTGAGATGTGAGAAATGGACAGACATGATCCCCATGTCTGGGTGCCTGAGCTATTCTTTCCAAATGACCAGTGGGAGTTGTATCTCTCTCCACACCCTCTTATTGAGGAAGTACAGAGGGAATTATTAGTGAGAATAAGACTACTTCAGGGGTTGCAGAAACATATAAATAAGAATTTCAACCAAAGCCAAAAGAATCCCCTAGCTGCCAAGGAATTAGTTAAGGCAGAGAGGGATTATGATTCTCATTTACCAACTTCCTACTCCTAATGGCTGTGTTACATTTCTAAAAGTTATAAGAAATATAAGTTGAGTAGAGTATAAATAATATTATGTATGCCATCTATTATAAATATAAGTTGGTTTAAGAAATATAAGTTGAATGCAAAGGGGTCTGAAGAAATGGGGTGGGTGTCCTCCAAATTTGCCATTAGAGCTATGAAAGAATTCATCCAAATACTAACTGGGAAGATGCATGCTTACTCATGCAAATTAATGAAGACTTCCTCATCTCAGATATTTTGGTGTACTAGCTGAAAGTTTTCCCAGTTTCAGGTTCAGAAGAACTGCATGACATACTGTTTTTACCTTCAAAGTCTTGGTTACATGTCAGAAAGTTCATTTTGCAGAAAATATTACTATATGTACCTTGTTATTCCTGCTTAAAGCTTAAAACTGAATGAAGTTACAGGGAATTAGATGAATAATCTTCGAATGAGAAGTAACAGAAAAGATCTGTTTGCAATTACTTTATTCAGTTAAGGATAGCTTTCCTTAGCAACTAAATACAAAACATCCCAATTTTATGTAATCCACAGATTTTACTGCAGTCAATTTTTAAAAAGCCAATCACAGGGTACATTCACAGCACACAAGCTGGTAATCCAGGGCATATGGTTTGATCATGTTGATGTCTCACTCTTTTTGTAATTCTGCAGTTGAAACCTTATCAGGTATTTTTGAGGCAGAAACTGTGCATAATTAACTTGCTGTGTCTTCTCTTAGTGACAATTAGAGTTGCATTCTTATCCATCAGATAAGTGTGTCTGTCGGATGACAAGAAAAGGCAGCATTTACATATTAGAATCCCTTGGTCAAAGCTCCCGCTTTGCAGAAGAGGACGGCAGAGAAATGCCGAATGGGATGGTGCCAAACACCTAGTAGGCTTCTTTGGAAACTGTGGCCCCATTTGGAAGATAAGAGCAGCAGAAATTATAGCTGAAGTTGCCTTAGACATCAGTTTTTAAAAAGTGGCTTTTTTAAAAAGACTGGTTTTTGTTTGTTCGTTGGTTGTTTTATTTGCTTGTTGGTTTGTTCATTTAGAGCAGCTTTAAGTTCACAGTAAAATTGAGAGGAAGATGCACAGATTTTCCATGTACTTCCTGCCTGAAAAACACATAGCATCCCCCCACAAGCAGCGTCCCCCAGCAGGTGGTACCCTCGTTACAGCTGATGAACCTATGCTGACCCATCATAGTCACCCAAAGTCCATAGTTTACATCAGGTTTCACTCTTGGTGTTGTGCGTTCTCTGGTTTGGACAAATGTATAAAGGCACGTATCCATCATGTGGTATCATACAGAATATTTTCACTGCCCTAAAAATGCTCTCTGTTCTGTCCATTCATCCATCCCACCCCCCAGCCCCTGGCAACTAGTGACCCCTTTAGTGTCTCCAGAGTTTTGCCTTTTCCAGAATGTCATATAGTTGGAATCATAGAGTATGTAGCCTTCTCAGACTGGCTTCTTTCACTTAATAATACGCATTTAAGTTTCCACCTGGTCTCTTCATGGCTTGGTAGCTCATTTCTTTTTGGCACTGACTAATGTTCCATCGTTTGGGTGTGCTCAAGCTCCCAGAACTCCCTTCTCTCCAGATGCTCCTATTTCCTCTACAGTCAGTGAAAACCCTCTAATCATTTGTTCTACAACACAGACTTGCACACCCAGAAGTTTTGCCTTTCTTTCCCTCAAGAGTTTCATAAAAGGTTGTAGGAGAGCAAAACTTGCCACCCCAAAATCTCTTTGGCGTGCAGATTATTTCAAGCTGAAAACTATCAAGGCCCAAAAGACTCAGGAAAAAACTTTGACCTTCCCCTTCACTGCCTAAAGGAAGGTAGCCAGAGGACCTGTTCCAGGAAGGGAGCTGTTATCATAGTTAACTAGAGTATGAACTGGGTGTGGTAGACAGAGAGGAACCTATCGAAGTCTGCTAAAATTCCTCTCTGTGTCCCATGGTCTCTGCGATAGCCAGCAAGCATTTGTTTACCAAACATTTGTTTTTCCATCTCTATGTCAGTTGCGTTGCTCACCTTGAAGTCCCAGACCATTGCCCCGGCATCCTCTCTTATCTTTAGCTGAAGATGGTATTTAAGGTGAGGGCTTCAGCCATTTTGGCGAGTTACCCAGTGTTCCTGAGTCTCTCCCATGTATACACGCTATTAAACCTTTGTTTGGCTTTCTCCTGTTAATCTGTCTCATGTCAGTTTAGCTCCTGGACCCACCAGAAGAACCTGGAAGGGTAGAGGAAAATTCCCTCCTCCCTGACAAGGTGAGGAGGTGGAAATGGCCAACGGGAATTTCTCCTCAGAAAGGTGGTTGTCGGGGGAAACAGGCCCCTTCCCTGGGGCTTCTCCAACTGCACGCCTGGAGCATTCCAGGCCCTTGGAGGAGGTCTGCACCTCCCTGAGGAGGAACCAGTCCGCACGGCTCACCCCCAGGGATGGCCACACAACCACAGCTCCTGCAGGGGGCACACCCTGCAGTGAGTGAGGTCAGGGTCTTCCCAAGAGTGGCTTCATTCTCGGAGGGGAGGCTGAGACCTGGGAGGAAGGCCATCTCCACTCTGCCAGGGTCAGGAGTTTTCCCTGAGGCCCAGAGCATCCTGCTGACCCAGCGTCACCCGCTCCTTGAGTGTTTGCTCAACGCCTACCTCGGAGCAGAAATTCTGCTTGTCTTGGGGGCGTCGGGGTCCGATTAACACGGCACCTGCCCTTAAGATGCTCACTGTCTTTGGAGATTCTGAGAGATGGGAGGCGCCTGGTGTGTAGTACGTGCTGTGCGGAGACCTGGACCCCATGCTGCCCTGAGCATCACCAGTCTGTCTTTTTCCTGGCTTGTGTAGTCCCTGGAGAAGCGAACCTGTTCCCTAGCCTGAGATGCCGTGCATCACGGAGCAAAAGCCCAGAGAGGAGGAAGCTTGTGTGCAGGCTCACATGGTACAGCGTCTCCATTTCCCCCATGTACCCACCGCCTGTGTTCTATATGAGTGCACAAGGGAACGGAACACTATTGACCAAAGCTTTGGAGCACAGTTCATCTGGAAAAGGACCTTTACATTATCGAGGACATCCTTGCTGTTAAATAGTAATGTCAAAGCAAAACATGCTCATGGTGAAATATTCAAACAGTAGAAAGGATTCAAGCCCAGGGCCCCGAATGCCTTACAGACAGTAAGTGTGGGCACAGATCAGTTCTTAGATAAGGGAGCACAGGTCTCCCAAGGCTGTGAGCTAGTGGGGTCAGCCTGAAGCCTTTTCCTGCATGCACGCACCCAGGTGGACCCTTTTTATGCTCTCGGGCTCAATTGCATCTCCTTCCTCCCCTTTAGTAAAAATTAAAAAAAAAAAAAATTCTTGGCTGTAAATTATTTATTAATTAACTTATTTGAATGCTCCCCAGTTCCCTTGTTCAGCTAGTCCAAGAAGGAAAGTAGGCAGTCACTGACCCACAGCCCCTGCGTGATTTCTTTTATTCTCCAGAGGAACGGGAGGTGGGATTTATGGAAGAAGCATCCTTTCCACATTGGAGGAAAACATCACTTCAGTGATTTTCTGAATTTTGTGCCTTAAAAATAAGAGCTATGGGAACCATCTTGGAATGGGAAGGAAAGATTCCAGAGGAAAAAAATACTCTTTTAAAATTTTTTTGGCACAGGAAAGTTGGCTACTTGTTTTGAATTTATGTGGAGGTCTGAAAGATAGGCACTCTCCCTTCCCGCCTTCCCTATTGCAGCCCTTCAAAGTCCCTCACCAACCTGCTCCTTCCAAATGTGCCACCACCACGTGCCAAGGCAAATGTGGGCTTTGGATTAGCATTTGGACCCGTGGGCACTCCTTTGGCCAGTATTGATAAGGTTATACAGCTGTGTTCACCCAACACAATGGGCACCGTGGTGAATTAGGCCATGAGTTGGTATTTAGACAAATTGGGCAGTATTTTCTAAACTTTCTGTGCCATATGTCCACACAAGAATGGGATAATGAGTGTTGTGCAGAGGCAGCGGCAGTAGACTTCAACAAAAATAACATTTCCAAGCCAGCAAAACCACAAACACACGGAAGGCAAACATTTCTAAACCAAATTTTAGCACCCCCCAATCAGCTAAGCTATAATAAGAATAGCCATTATTCTCATTGTTACACTATTCCTCATTTGTCTTGCATCACTAGAAACAAGGGAGTCTTTGTAAAGTACATTTTCAGATAAACGAGATTTCCTATTCTAAATATCAATGAAGAGCTTTCTAAGTCACTTATTGTCTTCTCTGTCTGCCTAGTCCCTGAAGATCAAAAGCTAGTGGGGTTCTCTGAATATTCTGGGGTGAGTAGCATCCCCCTAAATTTTATGTTCACCCAGAATCTGCAAATCTGCCTGTTTTAGTCTGCTCAGGTCCCCGTAACAGAATGCCACAGACCAAGGGGCTTAAACAGCAGAAGTTTATATTCTCACAGCTCTAGAGGCTAAAGTCCAAGATCAAGGTGCTGGCAGCGTCTGGTTCTCTGGGGACTCTAGTCCTGGCTTGCAGATGGCCCCGTCCTTACTGTGTCCTCACATGGTGGAGAGAGAGAGAGCCCTGGTATCTCTTTTTCTTCTTACAAAGACACCATTCCTATCAGATGAGGGCCCACTCCTATGACCTTCTTTCAACTTAATTACCTCCTAAAGGCCCTAGCGCCAAACATAGTCACATTGGTGGGTTTGGTTTCAAGATTTAAATTCTGGGGAGGCCTCATTTCAGTACACAATAGTGACTTATTTAGAAGTAGTATCTTTGCAGATGTAATTAGTTGAGATGAATCCATCCTGGATGAGGGTGGGCCCTAATCCAATGACTGGTGTCCTTATAAGAAGTGAAAACAAAGAAAAGAAAGAGAAGTGAAAGTAAATGAAGACAGAGTCAGAGATTGAAGTGATGTCCCTACAAGCCAAGGCACACCAGGGATACTGGCAGCCGCCAGATGTTCCTTTTTTTTAACCAATAAGATACTATTTCTTTTTTTGAGTACATTAGAGTTTACAATGCGCTTTCATATTAGCTCATTAGAGCCTCATAATATCCTTGAGAGGAAAACAGGGCAGGTGTTATCACCCCCATTTTACAGATGAAGAAACTAAGGCTCTAGGCGTTTGTTCTTTGGTTAAAGTCACTTGGGTCATTGTGACGCTACTGAGACCCAGTTGTAGACACCAAGAGCTCCTTTCTCCAGCCTGCATTAGCAAGAGTTTTAAATGAGAAGTGTGAGGTTGAGAGCTCTGATTCTAGCTCCACCAGAAAGTCTCTGGGCTTGCTAGTGCTCTAACTTCAGGTCAACACATCACATTTTTATTAATGGTTTAGTGTATTTGAAATTCACTTGTTCCTACAGAAAGCACTGAATGAGTACGTGTTATATGCCAACTGCTGGGTTAGGCATTGGAACTGGAACTGTGAGAAGGGCACGGAATCCTCTCTCATGGAGCTTATCTGTCAGAGTGGAAGGCAAGCTTCCAAACAGGCGATGACTACGACGTGAGAGACAGGGGTGTTGTGATAGGAAAGCTCAGAACACAGACATCAAACTGAATCTGGAGAGGGTACAGCGAAGCCATCCCAGCAAAGGGCACAGTTGGTTCAAAGTCTGGAAGAGGCAGAGCAGCTGGCTAGGCAACAAGAAGAGTGAAGAGGAAAGAGGTACATTTTGCTCTGAAAGAAAGAAGGAAGGATGGAAAAAAGGAAGGGAGAGAGGGAAGCAGGGAGGGAGGAAGATCATTGAGGCTAAGATTTAGAGGGTGGGGTGGGGTGTAGTGAGAGATGCATCTTGTGAGGGGGCAGGAACCAAAGTCAGAAAGAGCCCAGAGGCCCCCGTTATGGATTTACAGGCCTCCTAGAGCAAGGGGAGGCCACTGAAGAGTGTGCTGCACGGCGTAGCTTGGTCAGAGTATCTTAGAAGCCTTGCTTTGGCCCTGGCTGGAGTCTGCACTGGGTTGGGACAGAGGCAGATACAGCTCGTTGGCTGCCATGAATGGGAGTGAAAGGCTATGGGGACACAGCCCACGTGGTGAGGCCAGAGTGAAGTGGACACTGTGAAGAAAGCAGAAGGGACGGGACTGGCGTTGCATCAAGATGAAGGGATGAAGGACAAGGAAACGTCAAGGATGATTCTTCTTCTGGCTGAGGAAGCAGCACACAGACACATTTCCCAATAAATTATATTTTAGTAACCACAGGAGCAAAGTGCAAAGGAATTACAGTAGAAGTGAGAATTAGATTCCATTGGGTTTTAAGTGAAGTCGTGAGTTTGTCTTTGTGAAATATTTCCCATTTTCATGTCTTCACTTGTCTTATTCACACAGTTACATTCCTGATAGCTCCGTAGGGACTTTTTCGGGGGGATTTGACTTGGAATTATCATTAAGACAGTTCCCTTACATGTAATAATTGCTTTTGTAATATTTCTTATTCAGATATCTCGGGTGCAGATGGCATGCTGAGGCTGATTTGAATGCCCTATGAGCTGAGAAACGTCTTGAAGACAGGCAAGACTGGGGACAAGAATTTACTGAGAAAAGGAGAGTCGTCCTGGGGAGGGATTTGACTACTTTAAAATGTCTTCTGGGACTTCTTGATAATATTCATTAGAAAACACACTAGGATAAAAGAAGATTTTAGCACCTGTGTGCAAAATGAGTGGTGTGATTGGGTCAAGTGAAAAGACTTGGGGTTTGAAGGGGAAATGATTTGGTTTGAGTTTTCCTGCATCATGGTCTGATCTTAAATCTGTAAAATTTCCCTGAATCTCAGCTCCTACAGCTATAAAATAGAGATAATAACATTAGTATTAAAATTTTTTAAAAATTAATTAATTTATTTATTTATTTTTGGTTGTGTTGGATCTTTGTTGCTGCGCGTGGGCTTTCTCTAGCTGCGGCGAGCAGGGGCTACTCTTCGTTGCGGTGCGCAGGCTTCTCATTGCGGTGGCTTCTCTTGTCGCGGAGCACGGGATCCAGGCACACGGGCTTCAGTAATTGTGACACGTGGGCTCAGTTGTTGTAGCTTGCGGCATCTAGAGCGCAGGCTCAGTAGTTGTGACGCACGGGCTCAGTCATTCCATGGCATGTGGGATCTTCCCGGACCAGGGCTCGAACCCTTGTCCCCTGCACTGGCAGGCGGATTCCCAACCACTGTGCCACCAGGGAAGTCCCTAGTATTAAAATTTTTAAGTTATGTATAACCTGGTGCCTGGCACATAAGCCATTCAATGCCTAAAAATAATAGCTCTTAATATGATTGTTTTCCTACCTTCTTTAGATGCCAGTAGAATCTCCCATTTAAGACAGTGCAAACTCTTGTATAAGGACTTACTGGATGCCTTCGAACTTTCATCAAGCAAACTGAGCAAAACTCTTCCTTAGGGGTGGAAACTTTTCCAGTTTGACCCAAGCCAAAAAAATAGATTTATTTTGGAAAGTTCCTGTAAAAATTCATCATCCTATTGTTTCTGGAGTTTGATTTAAACTATGGCAGTACAAAATAAATTGTGTAAGTAAATAACAGAGATACCCTTTAATTTCAGAGCTGAGGAATCTGAGTACACGCTGTGCTGAATTTGTAAACACCCAGCCGGTTTCCAGATAGAGTTACTGGAGATCAGGACTCTTCTATCTGCCCCTGTCAGAAAACCAGTCCTAGAGCCAGCGCCTGGCTGATCAGTGGTCAAAGAACGAGTCGTACAAGTCCTCAAGTCATAGTGTTACAGCACCTCTTCTGAAATATTAAAAGTCACCATCGCTGTGCAGTTGGCTCCATTGGTTGATGAAGTTGGAAGGGGCTTTAGCAATTCCTAGATGTGGACTTGTCATTGACACAGTTAAGTTTTCACAGTGAATTACTGGTAGAGCCCGTCGTGCTGTCTTTTGCTTTGCCATTTGCAAAGGGGGTCGTTTACGCGATAGCCCTTGATCTTCAGAGAGATGAGGTCACCTGCCCGCGCGATGTAGGCTCTCATTTCACGAGACATGTAAGAACCAATCTCACATATATGCCTTCATTTGATCTGTTTGAAATTGTTCCCTATTTCCAGGCAAAGACTGGAGGCACAGAACGTTGGTGTGACTTGCCTGTCGCATACGCTGAGGTGTGACACCAAGATGAGACTGAAACGCACCTCTCTTTCTGATTGCACACATGGTCATTTCCTCACTATAGGATTATAGTAAATTGCAAACAGAGTAAGTTGTTATTTACTTACTGACTTCCATGCTGCCTCCCACTTAAAAACAAGAACAAAGGAGAAAGAGGAGGGAGGAGAAGA
The DNA here is from genome assembly GCF_005190385.1 of Monodon monoceros. NCBI lineage: Eukaryota > Metazoa > Chordata > Mammalia > Artiodactyla > Monodontidae > Monodon > Monodon monoceros. Next base: position 82,881,196 of record NW_021703775.1, read on the forward strand.
AAAAACAAAAGCAAGGACATATGTTAAAAATCTACAGTAACTCACTGAGGAAGATACTGCCTTATGGCCAAGGAGAGACGTTAAACCTAACATCCCAGGGGTGGGGTTTTCTCCTCCATCACTGGAAAACCATTTGCTTTTATTTCTGAACTCTTTACCCATTTCCCAAAGTAGGAATCACTACAGTAGCTCTGTTGTAGATTTGCAGACACTACTCCTGGAAAGGACCCCTTTCCTTACTCAGAAATGGCTCACGTTATAGGACAAGGGTATGATTAGGGACCAGACGTAGCACTGGGCAGGGAGGGGTCCATCCCTGGATGGGGACCAGCATCTGACATCCTTTAATTTCTCCTGCCAACACAGAGGTAGGTGGTAGGGAGAGTGGGTGGCAGAGAGGCTCCCTGTCCCCTGGGAATGAGGCTCTTGAGATCCACTGCTTAGGTCTGGAGCTCCTGGCGCTGCCTGGAATCAGGCACAGCCTCACACACAGAACATCATGGAAAGCTGATGGGTGCCTTGCGTGGTGGAAAAAACCCCGAAGATGGGAGAGCCAAGCTGTGTCCCAGGGGAGCCCAAGGACAAGGCTTTGGGGTAGCAAAGAATCCAGCTGATGGATGTCTGACCAGGCTCCAGACTAAGGTAGCAAGGGGAAATGGACTTCCTTCGCCTGGAGGCTCCATAATCACCAGACTGGTGAGTGAAGCTGGTTCTCTACAGTGATGTGCAAGTATGAAAGCATAGTGAGCTGTAGTAGGGAAGGAAACATCTTGTTTACAAATGTCGGGCGGTAATTAGCATAATTTAAAGAGCAGAGCCACAACTGCTGGCTTTTGTTAGTTGCAAACCTCAGTTGCTTTCTTGTGGCTCTGCTTTAAGAGGCCGGGTAGACCCAGAGACTCTGAACCCAGTTCATAAATAGTTGATTTCACATTTTAAAATCTTGCACTGAAACTGTCACCCCCTCTCATGGATCACAGATGGTGAAGAGCTAATTTGTTACTGTTTGATAACTGCTTTTATGTATCAAAGCTCTTATTTACTGCTCTGTGGGGGAAATGACAGACTAAGAACGATTGTGTTTTTTTTCTCCATTTTTCTTTAGCTGCGAAGCTTCTTGTTTCCCTGTATCCTGCTTCTTATTTGAAATATAAAATTGTGAATCTTTTGCATATGCTGGCTTGATTGAACCCACTTCTGGGGGGATTTGAAGATGCTCTCCTAGCACAGACCCTCAGCCTCCTTTCCTGATCCTTGTTAATGTCCCAGTGCTACGTAATAACACGCAGATCAGGCTCTCCCTCTCTCGCAAGTCACAAGACGTTTCTAATTAGAGATGCAAATGAGGGCTTTGCTTTTGAAAACTGTCAGGGAAACGTATGAAGGTGCGAGAATAGTCATGAGGTGGATCCAGATCATCCATTCCCAGTTTCCAGACAAACTTCTCTCCTTTAACTATGGATTTTTCATTCATTTACTCATTCACTCATTCACTCATTTATGTATTAACTCATTCATTCCTTCATTTCATATTTAATTCACTTTTTCACTTACTTGACCAGTTGAATGCTTTCCTTTGTGGTAGGACCTTCTGGCTAGATCAGAACTTAGCTGCATGTACAGTAGAGGCTGACCTTGGTGTACACTCAGCTCCGCCCTTGCCCCTGACCTTGGAGTGCCTGGGCACAATACGAAATGCCTAGAAGACAATTCAACAATTAGCTAGCTCAGCTTGACAAACTACAGCCCGTGAGCCGAGAATAATTTTTATATTTTCAAATGGTTGAAAAAAGTCAAAAGATTTCTTGCTGTGAAAATTATACGAAATTCAGTTTTCAGTTTTCATGGAATTCTGTGCTGTCCGTTTGTTGACATATATCACTTATGGCCACTTTCACGCTACAGTGGCAGAGCTGACTAGTTGTGATAGGGACTATGGCCCACAAAGCCTAAAATACTTATCAGCTGGCTTTTCACACACAAAGGTTACCCCCTGAACTAGCTTATTCCCTGATTTCTTTGACACAGTGGGAAAGAACTTGAATCACATCCCTGGTTGTAATTCAGACATATAGGACCCTTTCTGGTAAAGTGTGTGTGTTTGTGTGTGTGTGTACATGCAAATATGTTAGGGTGAAGGTGGCGTGAGGTGCCAGAAGTGGTGTTGCTATGGTAGGTTATAACTAAAAGGAGAGCCTTTGTGGGAAATAAAAGCAGAGATGTGAGAGTGTGAGGTAACCCTTGAACTCAGATGAACTCATCTTCCCCACCCACTTCTCCCAAATACAGAAAGAAATCTGAGCATGAAATAATTGTGTCCTAGGACTCACAGCCCCTGTACTATAAGACCTAAACTCTGAAGCCCCATCCATTCAAAGAAGGCCTTTCCCTGCTGGCAGGTAGAGACCTGAGCCCCAGGTGAGGGGTGTGGAAGAGGAGAGAAGCTTAAGCTCTGGGGCAGGTGGCCTGAGCATGGGTAACAGTGGCAGCCATGGGTCTACGAATCCAGAAGATTTAAGAACCATGTCTTAAAGGAACATTACCTAGAGCAGGGCTAACAAGTTGGCTAGATTGAGGAGATATTCAAGCTTTCCACTCATTCATTAAACACTTATGGTTCCAAAGGTTGTGCTGGGTGCCAGGGATAAAAGAAGGCACTTGCTCCAAAGAGGTGCCTATGGCATACCCCTCACTCTAAATGCAGAAGAAAGCTAAATTCAACCCGATAACTGAGCAGAGAGAAAAAGCTCTGTGTACAATCTAGCCTCAGCCCTTGTCGCCTCCACCACCTCCTCTCACCCAGCACCAGTCGTCCTGCCAAAGGTTGTCTCCTGCCCCAGGGCATTTGCACATCTTGTTCTGTTTGCATACACAGATGTTCTTTCTCCACACCAATTTTAACTATTCTTTTCTTGCAGATCTTTTATCGAATGTAACTCCATCCAAGGAGGCTCCACAACTCTTCAGACTAAATATAGGTCTTTTGTCTTTTGTGCTTCCATTGACCTTCATTTTCTTCTTCTTTTCTTTGATAAGGGCACTTATCAAACTTTTCAGTTATTTGAAATAGTGCTATTATTTATTTAATATCCTCATACCAACTCTAAGATCCTTGAAAGCAAAAACAATGACTGTTCTTTCTGTCATCATATCCCATGTGCCCAAGAGAGAGCTGGTATGGGGCAGTAAGTACCACTTTCTGAGTGAATGAACTATACCTTCCCTTGAGGCTTTTTGTGGTCCAGGCACTGGGCTAAGTGTTGTCCACACAATAGTGTGTGGACCACTCCCTGGTAAGGTATGAATCTCATTTCACAGATGGAGAAAATAAGGATGCTTTTGAGGATTTGGCAGAGTTCTATCTGACAGATAGAATCTACTTCTATCTGACTCCAAATCTCTCGGGACTACTTTACAGATAAGGAAATTGTGTGTAACACATCATGATTCAAATCAATTCCCACTGGGAAAGAAAAATGCCATAGAAAATATTTTATTCTATACACAAAAAGGTTTTCTCAGCATGTTTTATCAACATAATCATCGTCACATTATCATCATTAAGACATGAAAGAGGAGTGCACGACTGAGAGGCTCTCCTTCCTTCTCAGTCACTCGGGGAGCAGACGGTAAATGCAATGATAAACTGTGTTTTGCTCAACTTTTAATTGTGTTTCCTTTCTTGAATAATCACAAGATGCTGTAGTGTTAGAAGGAACATTCCAGAAGATCTAACTCAGCCCGCTGAGTCTTCACACCCAGAAGTGTGAGGAGACTTCTTGGTCATAGAGCCCTCAATCGACTTAGATCCTCAGAATAAACTTCCTCCTGCAGTGTTCGTTCCCAGGACCCTTTCCTGAAAGTCTCTGACTTTTTCTATAGTTGAGAATAAATTGCTCACTTTCAACCTCATCATGTCCTATTTTGAAATGTGAGATGTTAAATACATTTTCATATAAGTTATTTAAACTACCACTCCCACAATCTGTTGCCCAGGGCTTGATTTTGGAGCACTGAACATATGAAATCAAGAAAATGGATTTTACATGTCACTCCTGCCTCATCAACAGCGGGTTGTGGGCATCACCCATGAGTCAGGGTACCCTGGGAGGTCACGCCCTTCTTAGCTTACATTTCCCTGTTACTCTTTGCCCACGTGACATCCTGAAGGGTTACGGAGTAGTCTGAAACCACTTACAACATAAATATGAATGGCGATCCAGAGTTCATCTTGTAGTTTCAGAGTGTCCTTAGCCTTCCTTAGAATAGAAAGTGGTGATGAGGGTGAGGACAGTGACAGCAATGAAGACAATAGGAAGCATTTTACATTTGGCAAAGCCCTTTGCAATGACTTTGCTCATGAAATCTTCAGACTCTTCTTGTATTATCTAGTACTATTGCCTCACTATGCCCATGAGGAAATGGAGCTACAGAGGGCTTACAGGAAGTTCTACAAATCATACAATAAATATATGACAGAGCCAGAGAACTGCTTTATTGTTTTCTAAGGAATAGAGGGACATTTCTCTGCCACCTAAAATATCTTTACATCTGTCTCTAGTTCTTAAAACCACACTAATATGAGAGAAAATCTACAAAAGGAACACCCCAGTGAAAGACTAAAATACTAACTTAGACTCACATTGAAGTAAAAATAGGAGGTCCACACACTTGCCTGGGAGAGTGCCAGTTTACACCTGTATGACTGTTAATAGTTCCCACCTTATGCTCCCAAAGTGTCCCGATTTGGACAATCAATCACACATCATGTGGACAATAAATCATATATCAATATATCATGTCACCACCCTAGATATAAAGGACTGAGCAGGCTTGGCTGGGGAGGGGGGAGGACAGGAAAGGAGGGGAGATCAGGAGTATCTGAAGGAAAGTGAGAGGAGGGGGCAGGACCACCCTCTCCTCAATTTTTCTTCAGGTTGGTTCTGAAGTTGTGTAAGAACAAGACATTCCTCACCAGTCACTGAAATCTTGGTGACGTCTTTCTTTCTTTATTAAAAATATTATTATTACACTTTTCTCCAGCTTCATTGAGGTGTAATTGACAAATAGAATTGCAAGATATTTAAAGCACACATTGTGATGACGTATGTGTACATTGTGATGACACATGTATACATTGGGAAAGGATCCCCCCCGTCTAGTTAGTGAACACACCCATCACCTCACATATTTATCTTTCTTTTGTTTTCTTTTCCTTTTTTATTCTTTGGTGAGAAACATTTAAGTTCTAGTCTCTTAGCAAATTTCGATTACATTACAATGTTCTTAACTAGTCACCATGTTCTTTTTTCTTTTTTTAATTGAAGTATATTTGATTTACAAGGTTGTGTTAATTTTTGCTGTACAGCAAAGTGACTCAGTTATACATACACTCTTTTTCATATTCTTTTCTGTTTGGTTTATCTCAGGATATTGAATAGACTTCCCTGTGCTATTCAGTAGGAACTTGCTGTTTAGTCATTCTATATATAATAGTTTGCACCTGCTAATCCCAAACTCTTAATCCATCCCTTCCCCCAGGTCCCCCCCTCCTTGGCAACCACAAGCCTGTTGTCTATGTCTGTGAGCCTGTTTTTTTCCGTAGATAGGTTCATTTGTGTCATAATTTAGATTCTGCATACAAATGATATCATATGGTATTTTTCTTTCTCTTTCTGACTTACTTCACTTAGCATGATAATCTCTAGTTGCATCCATGTTGCTGAAATGGCATTATTTCATTCTATTTTATGGCTGAGTAATATTCCATTGTGTATATGTACCACATCTTCTTTATCCATTCATCTGTTGATGGACATTTAGGTTGCTTTCATGTCCTGGCTATTGTGAATAGTTGTGCTATGAACATAGGGATGCATGTACCTTTTTGAATTGTAGTTTTGTCTGGGCATATGCCCAGGAGTGGGGCTGCTAGATCATAGAGTCACCATGTTTTACATAGATCTTCAGAACTTATTCATCTTGCAGTTGAAAGTGTGTACACTTCTGCCAACCTCTCCCTAGTTTCCTCACCCTCCAGCCCCTGGCAACCACTTTTCTACTCTCTGTTTCTGTGAGTTTGACTTTTTTTTTTTTTAAGATTTCACCTATAAGTGTTACTGTGTGATACTTGTCTTTCTCTTATTTCACTGAGCGTAATGCCCCCAAGTTCCTTCCATGTTGCTGAAAACGGCAGAATTTCCTTCTTTTTCATGGGGGAATGTCCCACCGTATATCTGGACCAGGTGACGTCCTTCTTCATAGGGTTTGAGGTTTACACAGCATCTGTGAGCTTCCCATCTATATCCTCCTGTCACAGCCTGTGTGAGTATCCCACCACCCACCCCAGTTCCACAGTGTCCTGCTAGCCTTTCACATCTGTCTGCCCACCTCCAGCCATGGCTGGATCACTCAGATTTGCTCACAGTGTGTGAAAGACACTTTCTTCCTCTCCAAGCCACGGTCTTTTTTTCTCATTCATAGTCACAACATCTCCCAGATCCTCTAGGCGTCTTCATGCTGCCTCCCTCCTTGACGATCTGCACCAAAGTCAGGGTCCCATGGGGCTGCCACCTCTGGCCACCTTAGGCAAGATCAGATTCCTCCCCCATGTCTGGGAGGGTCACATGGATCTCATAGACAACTGCAATCCCCCAGCCCCTTCCCTGCCCTCCGGAGACTCACCCTGAGCTCTCCACCCAGCCCTGCGCCACATCTTTGCAGATTTAGACACGCAGCCCACGTATATGTGCGCGTGAGTGTACGTAAGGGATGGCCAGAGAAGAGAAACCCCAAATGAAGAACACATTCTAAAGCCATCCTCCAACCCTCATGTGTTTCTGTTTTGGGGACAAAAGTGGTAGTGTGTTTAATGTTACTTTGTGCCCACATTGCAAGAGAAAGACTCGTGTTGTACATTCCTCACACCGTCTTCCCAGGAAGCCCATCTGAATGTGTATCTCAAATGTCTGGATGTATAGAAACGATTTCTGTATGTTCCTTGAAGATGTTTATATTCTAACATGGGAAACAGATGTGAATATAAAAGAGAAGGGATGTGTTTCCCCAAAGCTAAAAGTATGTGAGAAATGTTTAAAATGGTCACAGAACTGCTCTGGTAATCCTTGATGGGGGACTCCGGGCCTGTTCTTTTCCTCGATGCCCTTTACATTTCACTCCGGAGACTGAATTCATTTGACTTCTCACGTCTTTCTGCCCTGACCAAGGTACTGCCTTCTGAGTAAGGGCATCGTTAGGGCTCCTGGATTTGCTGAAGCCGGTCTCCCTGGCAGAAGATTTATGACGTTAAGGTATCAGTTTCCACGTAAGTGGAGGATTTAGAATATGCCAGGCCGAGGCATTATTTGCCAGCATTTTAAGAGTATACACAAATAAGATCTGAATTTCTGCTTGGAAACAGGAAAAGGGTCATTTAAACAGTTTAAATATTATTAACTTGCTTAGAAAAAGAAAGAAAGAAAGAAAAAAAAGAACCCTGAAGCTATAATGGCATCTCCAGCTAACTGGGTAGATTTATTGAAGTTTTTGTTCTGTGTTAGAAATATATCTACAGATGCCCCGTGGTAAAATTAGGTAGGCTTATGGCACTTAGAAAACTGAAATCTAGAAACACATGGAATGAGTAAGATGATATTTCCAGCAATCAACGCATTCTATAAAATGATTGAAGAGAGCTTCCTCTACACAACAATTTTGGATTTAAGCCTCTAGTTCTGTGTTTCTTGCCCTCAATTATGGTAAAGGCCAAATCCCATTATGGCGAACTGTAATAGATCATCAAAATTCTTGAGTTAGACCTAGAAATCTGTTATGTTAATGTGCCTTGATCTAAATGTGACTAGGACTTGGAAATCTTTTTGTTATACTAAAAATTCTGGCTATAAAGATATTTGGCGGATGTGTTCAGTTCTTCCCATTCCTAGAGCAGGAAAAGTCCTAGAGTCTGAAAAAGTTCAGATTGTTGGGTGAGCCTGCCTAGACCACAGAGTTGGGCTGTGGTCTCATGTCTGTTTATTGCAGATCCAGCAAAGGAGCAGAGGTGTAAGAAATTGTGGATCCGGTGGGTGGATTTGACCCCGGGGATCCCTTTGTTTCTCACAGGGGTAGGACTCTTAGTGGTGAAGAAAGTAGATTTGCCACTGAGGCTGGGGGCTGGTGAATCTGCCTCGAGGCTGGTCTGGAGACATTTCAGCACTCCAGGGGACACTTATTATCCTACAAAATAATTCTTCCTGCATCACCATTTCATACAAACATCAATGGGTCTACCCAAGATTTTAGTGCAGGATTAGCTAAAAAGGTAACTGGTAAAATAATCTTCTGAAATAAGAGCTTATGCTGAGACCCGTGTCCGAGAAAACCCTTCTCTTCCGGAGGGTAAGGTATTAAAGGTATTTTTAAAAAGGAGGCCAGCATTTTAGAGCCCAATAATTTCTTTCTTTTCAGTGATAGATGACCCAATTCCTTTGGGCAAGCTCAGAAAAAACAAACATGAATCAGGCAATTTCCCCTAGATGGGTAGTTTAGTGTATGTGTCCCATATGGAAAAAAAAGGTCCATTTAACCCTTCATCCACTAGGAGACTAGCAAAAAAATAAAATAAAATAAAAGCATTCCTGTGGGAGTTTGTGCTCCAAGAAATCTTCCCATCTGTGTCAAGGGGGGAAGAAATATCTCTTCATACACGTGGCACTGAGGAATCTGTCCTTTTAACTTGTGCTGTCTGGGTCCTTCTTGGAGCCTCATTCACTGGGGCATTTGTTTCCACATCTTATTCTTACCTTAAAGTATTATGTGAAATTAATAGGGTAGTTCATACTAAAACAATTCTGTCTGCAAATCTTAAAAGGAGATATCTGAGAGCTTTCTAGTGTGAGAAAAATTATCTGAAATTTGGAAATAAGCAAAAAACATTGCAAGGTGTTTTCTCAGTGCAGTGCTGGGTTTTCACCTTTGATTGACTTCCTAGTGACTGGGTTATTTTACAAATCTATAGGGGCAGAGGTTAACATGTAGATGTTTCTACGGCAGAGATGCGAATAATTTCTGCCCAATGGGAAAGCTTAGCTCCAAAGATTATGGTGTGTGTGACTGTATGACATCTATGGTGTGACCTTATAGAATATCAATCAGTTAAGTAGGTAACCTAGCAATCTTTTTCTAACAGTCTTTTAATAATATAAATTTATATTTATAAATATTTAGCTCTTCAAATTCTCCTTTGAACCAGTATTAATATCTTAGTGGCTTCCTCATTAATTAATGGGCAGAAAAAATTTCTGACGTGTTAATATTTGTAGGAGAGTTGTGTTTTCTTTAACTTTTTGAAAATTAAACTACAGCACTTGGAAATAACATGGTCCAGGGGCCTAGAAATTTCTTAAAGTTTTGCAGGATTCTCTGAATAGCATTCCATTTCTATCCCTATTCTCTACCCATGGAGCTTTTCTGAGAAGGATTCAATAGCTTCCACTCTTCCCAAGAAAATGTTCAACTATATCTGCACATGCCAGGGCCATCTGGATGGAGCACAGACTTTAAAGAAGAGAAAGATGAAGCAAAAAGGATGTCTGGTGGCTATTCCCTCATGTAGAAACTCTGACAGCAGGATATGGAAGCCCTGGTCAGAATCAGGTGCTGCTTCTGACCTTGACAAGCTGTCACTCAGAAGTCTTCCACCGACCCTGTGGTTCTCCAGTGCCCTCTATTAGATTAGCCACCTGCTTAGAATGACTTCTGTTTGCCACATTCACCTGACACAGCTTTTACCTGCGTGGACCATTTGGACAGCTTTCCCCCTGGAAGGTGTGGCCTTGATGCCCAGGGACCATCTTTGTGTCTGCCCTCTGCTCCTGTTCAGATTCTGCTTTCTCTCAGAATTGCGCAGGGCTGTAGGCACAATATTTCTGATGGTTGTTCACGACAATTTGCTGATCTAACCATTATCTACAAAATGTATTCCATGACTCATTACATGTCCCCTGTTTCCTCTTCACTTTTTCTTTCTGGGACATCTTACCCTCTTAGGATGCTCAAGCATACTCTAAATCCTTTTATTTTGTAATGTTGAGTAATTCACCTTTTCTTTTCCAGACCAAGTCTTAGAGGTTTCAACTTCCAATTCAAAAGAAGCCAGTTAAGGTATTTTGCTAAGTAAAAGGATTATGGACTCCAAGGAAGAAAATCGGTCCCTACTCTAGGAGTCAGAAATGGCCACGATCAGTGATTCCATCGGTCTGAAATAGCAACATTTTTAGCCTTCACCGTACACTAGCATAGGTGATTGGGTAGGAAGTGATACCAGCAATGGAGGAAGAATCCTCAAGAAGGACCAGATTTGGAGGGAAGGTGGGAAGTTCAGCGTTGGGACAGTTCCAAGTGAGGTCCCTATGGGGCATCACAGTGTCATGGGATGGTTTTCAAGACTTGGAGACACTTGCCTCAATGTTGGCACTTTCTGCCCTTTTTCAGTGATGGGGAAAAACTTGCCTCGCATTTTGGCTTCAAGCCATTGGAAACCGTTTGCCTCTTTCTTCTTAATCCCCTCCCATTTGGCCCTGAATTACTAAGAGGGGTCTCTTTTCCAGGTGCAATGTCTTGTAAAATTACAGGAGTTATGGGCTCCTGAGCATCCCCTCTTAGCAGACCCCCAGCCCGTGCCCACGGCAGCCTGTCCCACATTTTGCAGGCACGCCTGCTCCATTGTGTGGTCTTGGCTGCAGTGGCCGAACATAAAGCTTCAACTGCTGTCTCACAGCTTGGATTTTAAAGAGCCCAGAAGGAGAGACTGAAACCTGAATGACTAATGTGGCCTTCGGATGCACGAGCTATCACCCAAACAGTCTGCGTGGAGTGCACGTTGCTAGAAATCTTTCCCAAACATGCTTTTTATATCTCACCCTCAACCAGAATGAACACTTAACTGTACTCGTCAACCAGTGAAAGTGCGAAGATTTATCCTGTTGGACCAGAGCAAATCAAAATCGTTGAAGTCCTAAACCTGCATTATGGGCAGTGAAATTTCCTTAAGCTAGTGTGTCCAGTCTTGTAAAAATGATTGTGTGGAGGACTTGGGATATTTCCTGGGAAATATTTAATTATGCATTTTAGGGTCTGATAGTTAGATGTCGTTATTATGGACCAGACTAAGTTGACTTCATTTTCACCCACCACAGGCCAACCTGCATAGAAATCTACATTGTAAAAAAAAACCCTAATTAGTAGAAAGATAACTGAAAAGAGAACTGGAGATTTCAGTACTAGTTTGAGCTTGATTCCCACCCAGCTATGTGCTCTGGGTAAGACTCTTAGCCTTTCAAGATCCCAGTATAATATACAAGATGAGTCAGTTAAACTAAACACTTTCCTGGGCTCCTCTCCATCCTACACTTAATCCCATGTGTGTTTCTATCTACAGCCCTTTAGGAAAAGGAGGAAGATAAGCCCTCACACTTCTCCCTGCTCACCTCCTCCACCGCATCTAAAGGATTGCTCTTCGCTGGACATTGGCCTATGCCATTGCTCTTCAGTGGACATTGGCTTACACCATTGTTATGAGCTTCCCCCAACAGTCCTGCTTCTTTAACAAGATGTTTGCCGTAATGGACACCGCTTGTTTTTTTGACTGCCCAGCATCTGAGCATCTCTCCTGTCTTTGGAGATCTTTGTTATTTTCACAGGGCCCTGTGAGCCTTGATGAGTCGTAGAACCTACCTCCCAGGGCAGAAGCTTCCCACATCAGGTTCTTGCTCTGCTGGCCTCCCTTGCAGCTTGGGTGCAGACATGGGACCTGCCATCAGACAAACCTGCCATGATGTAAACACTCAGTGAGGCAGCGATGGCAGAGAATCCACAGTGTGGCATCCTTACTGCATACTGGAAGTGATGCTAACAGCAGTACCCAGGACCCCATTGGGTGGCATCGAGAGTGCAAGATGCAGAGCCTACCTCTGGGCAGCAGCATCAGGGCTGTTCCTGGCAGACTGAAACCTGTGGGAAGGGGCACAGGCACAACCTTTAAAAGAATGACATAGCCATAGTACATAACAAAGACTGGTTGGAACCAACTGAGCCCAAGACGAGGGAAGATTTGACTTCTAGTAGACCTTGAACCTCATTATACTCTCACTGTAATATATTAGTATGCTAAGTGACACACCCACCAGCACCACAACAGTACTGAGGCCAACCATAAAAGGTCAAGAAGTGGGCGGTGGCCCAAATCTTCGAAATCCCCACCCCTTCCCTGAAATAATTGGGATAATCCTCCCACTCATTAGGCTATGAAATTATCCAGCCCATAAAAACTAACTACGCCATATTTCAAGGCTCTCTCACCTTCTGAGATGGCTCACACTCTGTGGAGTGTGTTTTTCTCTAAATAAATCCACTTCTTACCTATCACTTTGTCTCTCACTGAATTCTTTCTGCAACGAGACATCAAGAACCTCAAATTCACCGGGAACAAGGCCAGTTCACGCTGCGATTTGGGAGCATTACTCCCGGTGATCTGCCCTTAAGTCTAGTGTTCAAGTCCTCCCTGTGCTTCTTGCAAGTCTGTCTACAAAATTTTAACACAATCCCTTTATGCTTAACTCAGCCAGACTCAGTTTCTCTGGCTCACAACTAAGTACTCTGACTTACATAGTTATAACTGGACCAAAAATGGGCTTTCCTTATTACAACCCTTTCCAGAGACTAAAGCTGGATTAAATCATAAAATTATTTTGTTTAAATTCCTGCCTCTTCCACTAATATTTGGTTCTTCAAGAGCAGAGGTGATGCCGTATCTGTCTCTATAGCCCTAGAACTTAATGCTCTATGTTACCTTGCACAGAATGAGTTTTTTCATAGGAATATGAGCAACATGTAAAGGGCGTTCAAAAGAGCTGTCTATGGGATTCAAGAAAAGCTTATGACAAGAGTATCGTTTGGGTTGGGTCCTAAAGCAAGAGTAAGTATATGTCAAGTAGGTGAGTCTGGAAAAAGCATTCCAGTAGAGAAACAATGAGTGTAAAGGCCAGAAAGGGACATACAACGTAGAGCAATTTATTTGGTGCTTGAGAGCTACATCAAGGTGTTTCTTCCCGCACAGAGCTGGCAGTGGAATTTAGCTCTCCCAGTGAAATGAGCAAGGTCAGGAGAGACCCAGAGGAAAGAGTACTTTACTCATCAGAATAGCTCTTAAATTTGCAAATCTTAGCCTTAATGAAGAGAATGCTTTAATTGTCTACATTAACACACCTAGAGGCAGAATTGGCACATAAAATGTGGGTGGATCTACCACAAATTGGTGTCTGGTTTATAAATCAGTCTTGCTAGCTGGTTAATGGGAGACTGTCACAAAAAGTGAATCTCTGTTTGAATGATAAATTAAGATTCCTAAAGAGGTAAGACTCAGGTGCATACTAAGGACAGAGAATAACTCACTGAGGAAATGCTATGTAGTATTTCTAGCTGAGAGATGACCAGCCAGGTATTCCATTATGCAACTTTTGGCCCTTTGTAGAACATGCCTTTATCTTGAGCTTTTATATTTGGCATAACTAGAAAGTAGGGTTTCTGGAAGAGGGTGACAGATGTGAGTAGTGGGGTTGGCAATAGAACATGGGGGCTAGATATATTGAGGAAAAACAGCCCCAAGTATGTTTGTTATCATATGCTGGGCAAGAGAGAAGCTTCCAGCCTATGGACTGCAATGAAAGCAAATTAGAAAAAATCACTTTTCTTCAACAAAGCAGATTATGGGTTTAGTAAGATGACAAAGACCTGGCACTTGCACTCCAGGGGTTCTTGGTCTAGAGACAGATAAATATCCCAGAATTGCATGACAAGTTCAACAGTAGATGCATGCACGGGATGAGGAAACCAGACTGATGGATCATCTATGGGGAATGGGAGGCCATGGAGAGCCAGTTGGCAGCCTCTCCTTGGGCAGGCTTGGGTCGGGGGGAGGGGGCACTGGTTCTGAGTAGGAGAGTGGCTGATGGTTCATGCCAGCAGTTCCGGCTCCACCTTGACCCCCACCTCCTGGATCTGTGTGTTCCCAGCACAGAACCTTCTGGGGGTGATCTTGGGAAGACAGGGCCTTGCCCCGCTCCCTGTCTTTGGACCTAGCTTTCCCTGCTGGTTCAGTTGCCAACAAACTTCCAGCCATTTTCCATCTTTCAGAAGTTGGTTGACATTCTGTACTGGCTGACAGCCAACTTCTGCCACTTCCTCATTTTGGAGACAATTTTGGTTCCATGGAAATTTCTTTAGTGTTAATTCAATGGTTCTTTAGAGAGGGATGAAAGGGCTTGTTCAGCTCACCATCTCAGCATCTCTTATTAAGAGGCAGGTGCTTTATTAACCTCATCTTAAAGATAAGCTGAACCTTAAAGCGCAGAGCTATAGAGGCAGAGCTGGAGTAGAGCCTGAGGTCTTCCTCACTGTGCTTTGTTGTACAATGTGGGCAAAGCTGGGGGCTGCAGGTGACGCACACCCAGGGGTAACTAAGTGGCAGAGTCGGTATGAGCTGCAAGGAGGTGGTGAGGGTGACGTCGTGAGTGTGACAGGGTTCCAGGAGACCCCGAGGCTGACAGTGTGCCTTAGAGCATCAGTTCTCATACCTTGCCGAACATTAGAGATCTGAAAAATCCACATGCATGGCCACATCCCAGACCAAACAAATGAGAACTTCTGGAGTCCGTATCCAGGCATACAATTTTTTTTAAGCTCCCCAAGTGATTCCCCTGAATCCGTTTTGAGAACCAGGGTTTGATGCACTTCTCCAATGCTGACATGCCCAGGAAAGACCTGGAGACCTTGTAAAAATGCAGGTCTGTTGGGACCTGCAAGTCTGAATTTCTCTCAGGCTCTCTGGCAATGCCCCTGCATCTGGCCCCAGATCACACATTGGGAGCAAGATCTCAGAGTGGTGCCAGACCCTTTGTTCCAGCACTAACTTTTGGGGAAATTGATCTGGTTTCTCTGAAGGGTCCTGTGAGAGCCTGATTCCACCCTCAGCCTCTGCTGCACCCCCAGCCCGCATCCCGGGTCCTGAGCATCAGAGCACCTCGCAGAGCTGAAGGCAGTTGAGACTACTTTCTTCCCCAGGTCCCGCTTGGTCCAGCTCTAAGCTCAGTCCTGCAGCTGGGGAGGGTGCCAGACACATGCACAGTGAGGAAAGGCCTTTTTTATGGAGAAATCCCTTCAACTGAGAGTTTTTACTGGTAGCATTTTATTACCCATGGAATGGTTTCCCTGGGAAGTAGTGGCTCGCCACTTGTTTCATTTAAAAAGTCTCTTAGATGATATACAGGAGGTGCTGGCAGAGGGATGGAGGAGGTGACCTAAGAGGTTTTTTATTGCTCCAATTTCTGTCACCAAATGAAACTTGAACAGCTTTTTCTTAAACAGACCAAATTAGACCAGTTAGGAAGGTTCCATCCATTATAAAATATCTCTGTTAATAGCACACTTAGAAATATGCCACTTGGGTCTCACTAAAACCCCAATGAATGGGATGTGGACAATCGGGTGGGAAAGAACTTGAAACACGGGGACAGGTGACATAGGAGAAGGAAGGGGGGTGTAGGGTGGCCCTCACCCAGGTCCCTGCACTCTAGATCCTCAACAAGGCAGTGGGGAGGGCTGGGCGGGGGGAACAGGGAGGGTAATGGTTTCTTCATCTTCTCATTTGTTACTTTGCAGAACGATGGTACCATATGTGCTGTTATATTTAAATAGCAGATGCGGAAAACTCACAAAGTGGGAAAGTGCAGAAGCATGGCACCATTTGCAAACAGGTTTTCCAGGGAAAGCTGACTTCCTCACAAGATTTGGAATGAATGGCATCATCCTTTTTGTTTCTAATTACAATGGTCTATACAGCAGGGGATGTTTGTAGTTCTCTCTTTCTCTCTCTCTGGCTGGCTAATGGATGGAGCATGCAGCTCTGAAGTAGGCCTATGTGAAATTGCTTTTCACACTGTCAGGAAGCTGCGATGATCTCTTTCAGTACAATCATATACAAGCACTGGTTAGAATGTTGTCATTTTAGAAAAGATGAAGGAAAAGGTCTCACTTTACATCAGAGAGATGCATGAGGAGTCCGAAGCCTTCATATTCTCCTTAACAAGGTGAGGGAAGAACTTAGGAAAAACGCAAGAAATAGATTAGACTTCACAGTAAGAAAAACAACTGTCCTGTCCAACTCAGATGTATGGATTTAATTAGGGAGAACAATCAGTTGTAGAAAAAGCAGAAAAATAACATATATGGGTTCAAATCTTGTTTCCACAATGTACGACCTATGGGATTTGGGGTAAGTACTTTAAATTGACTGAGTTTCCAATTTTTGCTAAGTACAGCAGGAATAATCATATCGGTCCTTCAAGGTTGTGGTCAGAATTCAGTGCAATTGTAGATGGTATTTGTAATGAATCCGGTTAACCCGATGCAAGCTAGTAGTTATTATTGTTAAGTAAACATGCTTCATTAGCTCAATTCCTAGAGGAAGAACAGTGCCAATTAATTATAAAGTTCATTACTAGTTTAAATCCACGTTCTAATATGCTCATTCTGTAGTATTAATATTAATGCTCATTCTATAGTTATTAGAAAAACAATTTAAGATACTAATGTTACATAAAATACCATAAAATTAAACATCAGTAAAAAAAAGTTTAGATAGAGAATGAAAAAAATTAGTCACTATTATTTGATCATTTATCTGTAATGTAAGTAAAAGCGATCATAGTGGATGTGTTTGTGAAGATAAGGCTGCTTTGACTCTAATGGGCATTTTAATATGTACATGTATTTCATTATTTATGGTAAAATCACTTTAAATTATTATTAATAAAATGGTGTTACGAAGTAATGTATGTAACAGAAATCCTCACCTCTTCCTTGACCTTCATCCCTTGTTAATACTGGGGTGATGGTTAACCTTCAGGAAGGGCCAAGAATTACATGGTGGGCTTCCCTGGTGGTGCAGTGGTTGGGAGTCCGCCTGCCCATGCAGGGGACACGTGTTCGTGCCCCGGTCCGGGAAGATCCCACATGCCGCAGAGCGACTGGGCCCGTGAGCCATGGCCGCTGAGCCTGCGCGTCCGGAGCCTGTGTTCCGCAACGGGAGAGGCCACAACAGTGAGAGGTCCGCGGACCGGAAAAAAAAAAAAAAAAAAAAAAAGTTACATGGTGATTAGGGATTGGGTAGCATGAGACTTAAAAAAATACAATCAAATTTACATAGAGTTAATGAGTATACATTTTACCATATTCATAGGACACCTGTTACTATACTTATGGTACATATTACTGAGAAATTAATTTAAAAAGAAAAGCTGAATGGCTTGTTTTTATATTTAAAATAGGTATCCTTGTCCCAATGCCCACAGTGACAGACTCACAAATGTTGAGATTGAACTGAAGCTTGTGCTTTGGTTGGACTCACCCCCAAGTTCTTTCCATCAGAATTCACTGTTTCAAGGGGAGTAGGATGGTCCCTAACTCCTCTTCTGGGAGACCATTGTACCACATACAAAAAAAATGACAGTATAATGTATGCAAAAGCATTGGGAGTTAGTATCTGAAATTAAATTATATGCTTTAAAATTGCTTCTTCCCATAAATCTATAGAGATAGAATGCAGATTAGTGGTTGCCGGGCTGGGGGTGGGGATATGGGGAGTGACTACAGTGGCAGTGAGAGAGATTCTTGGGGTATCGGGAATATTATAAAATTGTATCGTGGGATGATTGCACGACTTTATAAATTTACTACAAATCATTGATTGTTTCATACTTGAAAGTAATGAATCTTATGGCATGTAAATGAAACCTCAATAAAGCTGTTAAACTTTTTAAAAATAAAGAAATAAAATAAAATTGCTTCTTCCCATATTTTCCTCTGCCCCTACCAGCAGGAGCTTTATTAGAGAAAGTCAGATGAAAGACATTAGTCATATCTTAGCTTTGAGCTTCAAAATTTAGTTTTGATTACCAGGAGCCAAAATTTGAAGGAATTAGCATCCAATTTACCTGCAAATGATAGGATTTCATAGAATGTGTACTTAATGGGTCCTTTTTCTCTTCCATATCCCACCTGTATCCCAGGGAAGCGGAGCTAGATTCTTCATGGACTTGTCCTAGTCATATTTCCTCCAAAGAGTTGGCTACAGGCAAGAATTAGACTGAGTGTGGTTTCCTTTTCCCTCTGCTCTCTCCAGATTCCATCCTAGAAGGGGGATAGTTGGGAGGTTAGTCATAGAACCTCCCTCAGTGTGCGGGGTCTGAAAGCAGAGGAAGCTATGTCTTGCTTTTACAGAACCTAGCCTAGGCACTCAGTAGAGTTCCCCATCCAGCCTGGAACTGAGCAGGAAAACCTCACAGACACACTCAGCATGGCAGGCGGGAGAGCATCACAGATTTTCCAACATGTCCTAAGCCTTTATTCTTTGCCAGTGGAGATGAGAGCCAATGGAAAGGCATTTCTTCTTTTGACATGGACTACACGTCTCCCAAAGCAGAGATCATGATTGCTCAATGGACATAGAAAGGGATGCAGGAGGTCTAAAGGCCAATGAGTGAAGACCAGCAGGGACCAGTCTCCATTAGGAGGGCACCAGAAGAGGGCACAGTCTGACCTGAACAGGACAAGCTTCCTCCTGATGTCATGTAAAACATGAGCCTACCAGGAATGCTACCAGCCCAGGTTGAAGGTGAGAAGAAAGGAAAGGAAAAACAGTCTGAATTTACTGACAGACTGAGATGAGAAATTGGAAGTGACTGAATTTTCCTTGAATTGGTAAGGTTTACTTTTCTGTGATAGGTTGAAATGTGAGCCCAAAATGGATATTAAGATAAATTATAGAAAAAAATAAAGTCATATTTCTGCCTACCTGAATCTGTGATTTAAAAATATCCACATCTGCTGTGGAGAAAAGGGAACCTTCCTACACTGTGTGTGGGAATGTGAGTCGGTACAGCTACTACAGAAGACGGTACGGAGGTTCCTCAGAAAACTAAAAATAGAGCTACCATATGATCTAGCAGTTCCACTCCTGGGAATATATTCAGACAAAACTATAATTCAAAAAGATACATGCACCCCTATGTTCATAACAGCACTCTTCACAATAGCCAAAACATGGAAACAACCTAGATGTCCCTCAACAGATGAATGGATAAAGAAGATGTGGTACATGTATGCAATGGAATATTACTCAGCCATAAAAAAGAACGAAATAATGCCATTTGCAGCAACATGGATGCAACTAGAGATCATCATACTAAGTGAAGTAAGTCAGAAAGATAAAGACAAATATCATGTGACATCACTTATATGTAGAATCTAAAATATGACACAAATGAACCCATCTACAAAACAGAAACAGACTCATAAACATAGAGAACAGACTTGTGGTTGCCAAGGGGGTGGGGAGCTAGGGGGATGGTCTTGGAGTTTGGTGTTGGTGGAAGCAGACTATTACATTTAGAATGGATAAATAACAAGGTCCTACTGTATAGCACAGGGAACTATATTGAATATCCTGAGATAAACCATAATGGAAAAGAATATAAAAACAAGTGTTTCTATGCATATAACTGAGTCACTTTGCTCTACAGCAGAGATGGGCACAATGTTGTAAATCAACTACACTTCAATAAAAAAAAAAAGTCCACATCCACAAAAAATGATAGAAGAATTGTTGGAGATAATTTGTGCTGGAGGGATTATGGGAAAGAAAGAACTCAGCTTATTCCACATTAGAAATGCTTTTTGGAGGAGGAAAGATTTGAGCTGGATCTGGGGCCATGAGTAAGGGAAGGAATGGATAAGACATCCTTGGGGGTGAGTGCAAAGGTCGTCAGCTTGGAAGAGAACATTCACGGAGAAGTGTGCCAGGGTGGGGGGCGGGAGTTGGGAACGCAAGTGGAGCAAGGTGACTACAGATCGAGGGGTTGACTTAGTGCAGCTCTTGGGACAACTTAGGCAGCCCAGGGAGGCTCTGACCAAGAGAAGGTTGGAAGAGAAGGTTGATGAGATTTCTGAGTAGAAACACCATAGGATATCAAGAGAGAGAGCAGTGGCCCACTCCCTGGTTATCAAGAGAGACAGAAGTGGCCCACTCCCTGTAGAGAGTCTGCCATTCAAAGGAAAATGTAGGTCATTGTCTACAAAGAGGTAAATACCCAAACCTGCCCAGACACAGCTCTCCTGGGAGCGAGGCTGATGTGGGTGCGGGGGTCTCATGCAGAGGCAGCTCCCATGGGAAAGACTGTTCTATTTCTTAGCTTGAAGAACCAGGGTGCCTGGTCCAATGGGCCACACTGATGGCTCAAGTGTGGCTCAAGTGTGGCCGACTGGGGGCTCTGGAAGAGCTAGCTTGGGAGGTGGTGGCGATGCCTCCAGCCTCAAGGGGCACTTCCGGTAGCCAAGCCCAACAATGAGAAAAAAAAGCCTCCAGAAGGACCTTCCAGCATGAAAGACACCCAGAAGATTCTGGAGATTTTCCTAAGAAAGGAGTGCCTGGTGACCTCGAGTCTCACAACATGCAATAGGAACATTTAAAATGGCTGTGACCTATTTTACACCCTGGTTTCCAGCAAGTAGGACACATAGTTTATATTCACATTGTCATTGAGCTTGAAAAGTATTTGTGGGCACAGCCTAATTGCCCACCCATGGAAGGGAGGAGCTGTATTTTCTGCTGGAAGGCCAGAAAACACAGGAATCAAGCCATTATTATTTTCCTATCTCTATATTCATGACTTTATGTGATTATCACAAATTCAAATTTTATTTTGGTTTCTCCATAACATTTTGCCTGTTGTATTTCTCTTTTTGGCATTTGAACAAAGCCCACCTTGTGTGGTCCACACCTACCCACTCTGTGGCCCAGGCTTTCAGAGGCCATCCAGATTTCAAGTATGTCATATAGCTGCTCATGCAGTTATCTGTGTACATCTCAAAAAACCTGCCCTAATTTTAATTAAAAAAAAAAAAACTTTCTATACACAACATGTAATCAGCACAGCATCTCCACAAGACCTTTGTGCTAAAACATTTTTAGATTTATTATTTGATCAAGAGGTTTTGTACATTTATATAACATTTTATTATATATATTCATACATCTATGATATATTGTTTATTTTTTATTCTGATGATTCTCAACATGCATGTTAATCATAGCCATCATGTATCCTCATTTCAGAAATAACATCTCTGGCCTAAAAGTAAACATTTAAGGTATATTTTTAAAGTAAATTGATTCTTTGTATATACTGTGCCTTTGAACTTACAACACTCAGTAAGATGGCGATGATAGTCTTTAAATAAGTAAACTGAAACCTACAGTAGCTAAGTGACTTGGCCAAGGTCCTAATACTAACAAAGCTAGAGCTAGAATTTGAACCCAGGCCTCATTCTGTAAACTCGGGGTTTTTTTCATTGGGCCATTTTCAAGAAACAGCACTTCTGCCCTAATAATTGTATATTTAACTGTTGTGCAGCCCTTCCAGCCATCTTGGTGTTTCTCAAATTCTCATTCTAATTTAAACACAAAGTGAAGAAATGCCGTTCTTCATTTTGATGTGGAGGAATCATTTGCTGAAGGCCACACAGCAATACTTGGGGCAGCCAGGACCAGGATCCAGTATTCTGATTCTAAGCACTTTGGTTTTATTTATGGTTTCTTCATTTTTTCACCACTTTGTCTCTTTCCTCCTCACCTCCTTACTTTCTTGGAAATGACTTGCTTACCTTATCCCAAACTCCTCCAAAAAGAGAGGAAGAGACTTACATGCTATAATTTCATGTTGATGTGTGCCTATTTTGGAATAATATAATTGTAATGCCTTAACATTTTTTCTGATTATAAAAGTAATGTGTGTTCATTTTATGGAAAATTTGAAAAATACCAAAATGCTAAAGGATAAAACACATATCCCATTATCCCATCACTCAAAAAATATCTACTGGTATATCTAGCTGCCCACTTCTTTATGTCTATTTATCTTTCTTTCATCTATTTTATTTTATCCTTTCAGCTATCCTATTGTCTATTTATATCTTTTATTTATGTTTCTAGATCTCTATAAGCATAATCTTTAAAAAATTCAGATCATAATTAACATGTTTCATAAATATATAATGAATAGTGGCCTATATAATAAAAAAAATCAAAAATGTGATTTTAATTGCTACCCCAATACGATTTATTTAACCAGTCCCCTACTGTTTGGTAATTTCTGATGTTTCCAATTTTTTCCTCTGTAATAAATAACATTGCAGTGAACAACCTTCCCAGATATGCTTCAGCTTCCTCAAAGAATCAGACATCTTCACAGGTTGCTTGTAAGTTAACTTTTCTTTCTAATATAAAAGACATGTAGACACAGCAGGACCCCAGATCAAACAATTAGAGGCTTGAATTCTTCAAGTATGGAGTTGGACCATTGGATGAGCTCCAGCCCACATGTCTGATAGTTTTGGTGAGCACTTGGCCCCATAACTTCATAAAAGCAGCCACCGGAGTCTGTTAGAATATCAAATGGATAAAGATTACTTTTAGAAAATGAGTTCCTCTGGCCATAGATTCCAGCTAGATAAAGGGGTGATTTCTGATGCTCTTGGGGGATAACATTACCTGAAAGCTTTTGTCCCTAATTCAGAGCCTTTTGATACTTCAAGTTTCTTTGTTATGTGCTGGAATTACAGGAGTTTAGTGAGAGAAGTTCCAAGATCTCATTTAACAAATATTCTTAAAGTACCTCCCATGTGCAGGGCATTTATAGGAGTGTCCTAAGCCCTTGACTTTCATTATCTCCTCTATCCCTTACAATGCTTCTAATGTGGGAAATTCACTAACACTCCACAATTTGGGGGTAAGAAAACTGAGGCTTAGCAAGGTTAAAGACTGTGACCTCAAATCAGATAGTTCATAAGTGGTGAAGCTGGTGAATGATCTAGGTTTGTCTAATTCAAGTTTTCTCTATTTCACACCATGGATATTTTGGACACGATCCTTCTTTGTTGAGGGCAGGGAGGGGAGAGTGTGTGATGGGGCTGTCCATGCATTTGGGACGATAACAGCATCCTCAGTCTCTACTCACTGGATGTCAGTGGCATCTCACCACCCTCCCCAGTATGACAACCAAAAATATCTCCAGACATCGCCAAATGTCCTGCGAGGGCAAAAATTGCCCAAGTTGGGAAACACTGGCCCAATTCCTTCACCTGGTTTTGACCACTGTGTACTATTTCATCTCATGAGAAAACGAATTTTACCGAATAAGTTCAGTTTGGTAGAAAACTCATTTCTACCAACATGGGTCTCAAATTGATTAGCAACCTCTCGAGTGATATGTCTGGGGAGAGGGGAGAACAGCAGAAAGTGTGGTCATGTTTAGTGGCCTCCTTGTTCTCTACCTATAAAGCAGGCTTTCCTTCTCAGTGTGGATAATTTCATTCCATTCTTCAGAGAAAGCACTTTTTTTTTCTCCCATCGAGTAACATACTGGTCAAAATAGGAACCTTTTAATTAACATTCTGCATATCTGTAATTTTATCCATTTCTGTCTTCATTTTCCAGATTGCTGTCTTTTCCCTTCTACAAGCTGTCTTGATGCTTCCCAGTCATTGCATACCTGGCCCTAAGGGGAAAAAAGGCAGCTTGTGAAATCCCTCCTCTTGCTTCCGAGTTACTGCGGAGAAGGATGGAAGTTACATGAGTTGAAGAAGTCATTCCCTGAAATCAAATGACAATTGCTTCTCCTTGGTTGTCCAGGGAGGAACCAGAATTTGCCAATGATCTCTGTCCTAATTGGTCATTAAGGGGATCTGATGGCAAAGTGAATTAATAAAGTTAACTGCAGATTTTATTCCTAGTGGGCCTGAAAACCCGTGTTCTGCCTTCCCATGTAGCTGCAAAACAGCTGTGATAGAAAATTGGTCATTTACCAGTGCTTAATGACTAATGCCCTACCCAGCCTGAATTAGCAAGATTTATGACAGATTTGCTTTGTTCAGCTGAACTCTCTGCTGTTCTCCAAGAAATCACGTGGCCCTACATGAGTGAGAGAGTGTTGTCCGTGTCTGTTGGTCAGGGACAGCATTTGCCCCACACTCAGAAGGAAGGGTACTGGATAACCCAGCAGCTCTGGGCCTGGGTTAAACCTGAGACACACACCTCAAGAACTGACTTCGTCAAGGAATCTTGAGGGTCACCTTAGTCCTGCTCAGCTACAACTTTGGAACTGTTGTCAAGGCAGAGACGTTGGCTCATCTACTTGGGCCAGATTCCCGCTCATCAATTCTTACCCAGAGGGATGACATTGAGAAACATAACGTGAATTGAGAGGCACCATGACGTAGTGGTGACAACTTCCGTATTAAAGCCAGGCTGCCTGGCTCTGCCACTTGAGAAACCTTGAACAATGTACTTAACCTCTCTGTGTCTCGGTTCCCTCATCTATAAATTATCACTTTCTTCATGGAGAGGTGGGTATGATTGAATGATTCGAGCCATGTAAAGCTTTTAGAACATTTCTGGGCTCACAGTATGTGTTCTGTGGATGTTAATAGTTATATCATCATCATGGTCATCAATTTGTTTTTTATTTTTAAAACTGGTGATTTCCAATAATGTGTAGTAATCTTTTAAGCATATAGACCTCAGTGTTTTATTGATTCACTTGTTGATTTATTTGCTCACTCTTGTAATCATCCATTGACATATTCACTTGGTCTTCTTTACTCATTTCTCAGTAAATATGTGTCCTCACTCAGTTAGGCTCTGCAGATACAGAGGTAAGAAAGAGCCCCTACCTTCCTGCCTTTGTAGAGTTCAGAGATTAGTGGGAAAAACCTGCATGGACAAGATCAGATGCGATGACCTGTGTCAGGAACTGAGATGTAGGCGTGCGTGCCACCACGGTGACACATAGGGGGGCCACAGTGCCTCGTGGAAACATCGACCAGACTCTCTGGCACCAGAGGCTGGAGTTATATTATTCCACTCATTATAAAAAATCCATGATGGGAGAGGAGGCTGTACATCTGCACACCACCTACTAATGGTGGACCTGTAGTCACACCCAGACCTGGGCTCCATCTTTCTCATGATGCCTCCAGATTGATGAGGAGGGGTAGAAATTTATCACAAACTTGCTCCAAATTAGAGACTCATGTTCTTTTTTCCCCATAATCTCATTCCTAATGAGCCAAGAATTCATGAAATCATTTCTTCAATAATTTTTCAATACACAGTGTTGAATAGTGAATATGGAGAACCACCACCTCCAACCGTCTTTCTCCTTGTCTTCCTAAAGATGACCGCTGCTAACAGTACACAATACATTCCTCTGGGTCTTTTTTAGGCATTTACAAAACATGCATGGACAAGCCCATATATACACATATCCCCCATGTCATTGTAAATCACACAACAGACTTTGAGGGCTTATGAGTTGATGGACAAGGCTCTATCTCTCCCCATTTCTTTTACCAATGTAACTTTTCCACAGGACCAAAAATTATTTCTATATTTTATCTGCTTTGGCAGAGGTATCCTCAAGCAAAAAAGCAGGAGACCATCACAACCTAAGAGCTTGGCCACGTTTAGCTGTTTGTGAGGGTAAAACAACATGTCCCATGCTGTATGTTCAATAATCCTGAGCATACATCTCCTGGGAGCAAAGGACACCCACTGTGCAAAAGTCTGCTCTAGTGGAATTAATAAATAACACAACTGCTTCCTTTTGATGCCACATATCCTCCAAGCCAGGTGGCAAGCTCAGGACAGGCAGCCTTTTCTCTTGGAATGCTTTGGTCTCTAGCCATGAGAGGTGATCCACTGGGGGATCCACACCTGTCAGACTGGAGTGGTTGTCATTGATTAGACCATCCCTCCAGGCTGGCTGGAGCCATAAGTGCATCTCATAGAGGAAGGGACAAAGGCTTCCCAGAACAGATGTTGCTGCTGGAAGAGAGTGAAATTTCACCCTCTGCCTAGTGCTGCTGGAGCCCAGCTGGGCACACGAGCCAGGTTCCAGGCACACACATGCCCTGGGCTCCAGCCCCTTGCAGGTAGCCAGGCATGCAGAAGCCAGCAGATGAAAGGCTGTGCTCCAGATGTCCCCTGCTGAGGGTGAGACAGCCTGTCCAGATATGGAACGCTTGACAGCTGATGAAAACCTCCTCCTACTGCTACTGGCTCACGGCTCCTACAGGGCAGGAGAGATGCTTGCAATAAAGTCTCCTAAAGAGACAACATTCAAGGGAAAGTTTGGCTTCACTCATACTGATCCTAAGCTGACGATGTGATGTGCTTTCTTGGTATCTTGTTAATGGCATTTTATGATGTCATGAGAGCCATAGTAACTAAGCTTAAATGTCTATCTGATCATGTTATCCATCCATGGCTTCCCAGGTGGTGGGTGCCAGGAGAGAATTCAACTAGCTTTCAGGGCTGTAGTTACAGGATCGTACCTCTCACCCACTCTAGAGTCACATTTGTAAATCAAGTGTGGTCTTTTGATTTTCTTCCTTATGAGCCCTCACCCTGCTGGGCAGCAGAAAAGCTTAAGGATTTGCCAGTTCATGAGTTTGCAGTCTCTTCTAGTCTGAACACATACTTTTCGTTGACATATTGTCTTTTATCAAAAATTCAACTCGTTGCATCTTTCAGTGGCTGCTTTCAGATACTGTGGTGTCTTGTAAATGTTCAGATTTTTCAAGATGAACTTTCTGTCTCTTCTCCCCGGGATGGCGCGTGGGCGAATGAGGGCACCTGCTTGTTCTCATGGGAATCGGGAAGAAAAGGGTCTTGGGTCTGTGGACCCTCATTTGTATCTTTGCTGTTTTCTGCTTCAGGGTCTTCCTGGTTTGCTCTCTGGACTGGTGACCACAAAGTACTATTTGGCCTTTTAAGTAATTTGCTGGCACCCATTGCAGACGTGGACCCACCTTTAATCTGGTCTAGAAGCTCTATGTATTTCATCCTCTCCAGCTCTGATCAGAAGCCTCTTTGTCCTCCCAGATTTCCAGAACCTGTGCACATCCTAGTTGGGCCTGTGGAGACTTCTGGATGCTATGTATGGCCATGGGGGCAGAAACCTTCATCCAGCTCATCCATCGGTCGCCCCGGCCAGCTCCTCTGCACCACCGCTTCTGCTGGACCTGGTGCAGGTTCCCTTCTGGGTCTGCAACCTGCCCTACCATGTTCTTGCTCTGACAGGTGGGCCGCTAGCCTGGGTGATTTTATGCTATTTTCTGCTTATCTAGATATTTCTAAAGCCAACCCTATTTCCCAAGATTCAACCCTGCCTGGCCTGATGGATTAAGAACCTGAAGTCTGACCTCACTGCATTTGTTTCCTTCCTTCTTCCCACAGACTCCTTGAGTTGATGGCTCAGAATGTGTCTAAACATCATGTCTTCTTTCCTAGTTCAAAACTCATGGGTACTGGAGGAGAATCTGATTCTCAGAAAACATTTCAAAAATAATATATACATATGTATGTACATATGTATTATGTTGCTTTACACACACACACACACACACACACACACACACACACACACGTCTACCTCCTTTAATTTCTTAGCTTCTACCCATCTTTCCAGCCCCACCCCATCTTCCCCTCTCCTTCTCCCATCATTTGTGCTTTATCTGCACTGATTTTGCTCAGAGCTGCTCTGTGTTCTCGTCTCTAGGACGTCACAGCTGTTCTTTCCTCCTCATCCTCTGGCTCACTGCTTCTCACCCTCCAAATCACACCAGAGTGGCTCTTTTCTAGGTGTCCTTTCCTGAACCAGGGGAGGCTAGGAATGGGCTACGTCCCTTCCTGACTCTGTGTTCCCCTAAGAAGACGCATCCCATGCCTTGTTGGCACTGTTCATGTAACGTCCCCATTAACTGTCCGAATAAAGGGGCCACTCCTATTTTGATGACCTCCACATTACCCATGCCTGATATGGACTGGCCTAAGGACAAATGAATAAATAAATCAAAGAACTGACACAAGTCACAGAGAGACAGTAGTGGTTGTGTCTACAGGGCTCGTCCAGGGGCTTGACCAGGTGGTGGTTATTAGGAGTCTGAGCGGGTGGGGGGAGAGGGGAACTCGGATTACAGAATGTCCTTGTGATACAA
This sequence comes from Monodon monoceros, assembly GCF_005190385.1. Taxonomy (NCBI): domain Eukaryota; kingdom Metazoa; phylum Chordata; class Mammalia; order Artiodactyla; family Monodontidae; genus Monodon; species Monodon monoceros. The sequence goes on from NW_021703775.1 coordinate 82,909,363, forward strand.
CCTCGAGGACCTTGAATGTCTGGTTTTCTTTTTTTGTGGTTGTTGTTGTTTCCTTTTTGGGGGTTTGTTTCTAGAAATGTGAGTCAAAAACTTGCCATCACCAGACAGCTCATTCTGTGCTCGGGCGTGGAGGCGGCAGGTTCCTCTGCGAAGTGTGTGTCCAGCTGGAATCTGGTGGGAGAGCAAGGGAGGGGCAGGAAGCGAGGGCCGAGGTGGAGAAAGGTACTGGAAAAGAATGTGACTCACAGGAAACGTTTCAAAAATGATATGTCATCATAATTTTCTTCTTAATAATTTTTTAAATAAAAAATTTCACATCAACTTGATAAGAAAGAAAAATTTCAATCTGTTGCTATTTGCCTCTTTAGTTTTCCTTGAAATATTAAAAAAATACACTAATAGCTAACACTTAATTGATGTTTGTTACCATCCTAAGTATCTTATATTCATGTATCATGTAATCCTCACAACTGTTTGAGGTAGGTCCTCTTATTACCCGTTTACAGATGAGGAAAACCAAAGCACAGAGAAGTTAAACAACTTCGCTGAGGTCACACAGCTAATAAGTGCTGAGATCATGCTTCAAACATGGTGATCTGGGTCAGAGGCTGTGTTCCTCACAGGCTTGCTATATTGTCTTTCAAGAGAAGATTCTAAATTATGTCATTTCCAGGAGAGTGGCCATGGCTGCTGGTTAGTTTGCTCTCTATGGGATGAGAAAATGAGCTGGTGTCTTTTCTCTCTCTGCCTTTTAAGGGGAGTAGCTAGATGCTTTATAATAGTCAGGAAACCCAGAGGCTCACTGAGGCAGCCCCTAGAAGAAGCTTAATAAACCAAAGTTCACACATGTTACAGAAGGCCCTGGGGACCAAAACACAGCTCGAGAGAAGGACTTCTTTGTCTCTTGGCACTAGATCCTACCTGCCAACTGGAAGGATGCTCTGCCATGAAGCAGGATGAAGGCCCAGTCCCTCAAGGTTGGACCAATGGGCATCAACTCTGAAGTGGGGAAGACTGCACACACAGCACAATGGAGGAAGCAGGGCCAACTGGGAAGGTGAAGCAGGGATTCCCCATGAACTGTCTCACTCTGCACAGCCTGGTCATGGCTTCCTGCAGTGGGACCATTCCGTCCCAGCTGCATACTTACTGTAGTAAAAGGTCTGAGTAGGAAATGACCAGCGTTCTTGACAGGCACAGGCAAACGTGCACACCAAGGTGGGCCTCTGTTGTCTATACTTCTCACTCACGTGGAGAACTTCGGCATGATAATCATGGAGAGCAGAATAAGGACCATGGTATTTGTTCCTTTTTGCCCATTCCATGTGTCACATGGCAGGCTGGATGCTCTCACAGCAGTGGCTACATTTATTCACATCACAACTCTCTAAGGTGGCATCACTGGCTTCCTTGTCTCGGATAAAGAAACAGTCTCAGACACTTAAACATCACATCTGAGTAACCAAGTGTCAGAGCCAGGATGAGCTTTTCAGGTCCCACAGACCCCAACCCCCTGCTTCTCCCCCCCTTACCGCATGGATTTCTAAGTAACCTCGAGTGATAACCCAGAGAATAACCCAGAGTAAACAATGGTGAAGGATGGAGGGTTTATTTTTCTATTTTAAGAGGAATCTGAGCCCCCCAAACCAGAGTGATAACACTGATAAGCTCTCCCTCTTCTACAGAGAAACAAAACTTGATTTTCACCAGGCCTATTAATTCTCCACTTCTGTGTTATAGAGAGATATGACACAACAGAGAAAAAAATTAAAAAGACAATAAGAGCTCACACCCTCCGTGGCTGACTCAAAAATTTCTACAAGTGCCCTGTATTTATAGCTGGAAAGAGGGAAGCAGAGAGAAGCAGCTGCTAGCTGTTATTTCGAAGAACTTCAGGCTTCTGACCAAAATAGTCTCTGAACTTTTGAAACTCCCATTCTAATAGTCTTGAGGAGGAGTGAACCAATATCCTAGAATTTGAGATGATATTTTTAGTCTTGAAATCATTTGTGCACTTTCCCCCCTCTCCTTGTCACTATTCCCTCCGGCTTGTGCTGCGCTCTGTGGTTCTACAGGGAGGAGGGTCTCTTGCGGGACCAGTGCTGCGTGAAACGTGGATTAGGGCTCCATTTAAAGAAAAAAAAAAAAGAAAGAAAGAGAAGAAGACCTCAAAATATTTTTAAGTTAAAACAATGCTCTGTTGAGTCAAGAAATAATTTAAAATATGTTCATCGAATGAAAAAAAAAAAAGTAGGAAAGCTTGCTTTTAAGCTTAATAAAAGTGCCTATTAAAATAGATTTGCAGATACTGTGGTCCATATGCATACTGCATATCTCTGTTCCCTATATGAATATATTAAGCTCAAAATGTTGCATGCCATATGCACATATTCTTTCCTTTATTAAAGGCGGTACTAGCAATAAGATTAAGATGAATCGCATGCAACTGAGTCCATTGATTATCATCTTCGGCTAGAAACACTGGCATCATACTTTATTCTTCCCCCCTTGTTAACTCCTACAGGTAGCCCATCAGTAAGACCCGCTGGTTCTCCTTCTAAACACTTTCAAATCTGCCCTCGTGTCTTTTCCTCCTCTGCCATCTTTTAGTTCAGGTCACCTTTAGTTCCTGCCTGGATCTGTGAAGCAACTGATCACTTCTTTTCCACTCCTGATTCTCTCCACCCCATTATCCCCAAATCAGTAAACCTGATGGCAGTCAGTGCTGACTGTGTTTGCTTTCTAAGGATCACAACTCCTGATTTGGGCAACGACACTGTAACTGTCCCTTGAGAACTGTCCTCCTCCACTGCAGCAGCCTTAGTGGGGCTGTTGGCTGAGGAGCCCCATCTCCTCCTCTAGCTGAGGGTGGGGAGCATGTGATTTAAGTTAGACAATCAGATGCTGATTCTGGACCTGGAATCTGGAGCAAAGGCAGCAAGAGCTGGAGGTGTTTGAAGCTGAGGGTCCATTCTTCCTGCTGCTTAGATGCCCAGAGTGCCTTGCTTCCCAGACTTTACAGCTGCTTGTTCAGAGATTTTATCATTTTAGATTTCTTCCCTTTATCTACCCGGAGTTGATTTCTTTTGTTTGTAATTGAAAACCCTAACTGATCTAGGGATCTTTGAGAACGTCGCAGGGAATATTACTCCTCTGTTCAAAACTTTAATGGCTTCCCAATGTAGAATACAATGCAAGTATTATCACAGTGAGGGATGATCTGGCCCTGCCTATGCCCCCTGTGGAAGAGTTGATGATCAGATGCCTTCAATGTCTTGTACTAAATTATACAACTAACTACTACAAGCAATAGAGCAGAGATTGAAATCTTTCTGACTCCAAAATTATATTAGTCGAGAAAAAGAATGAATAGATTATATCTATATCTCTATATCTACAGGTTTGGAGACCAAGAAGTCCCATGGTCTGTCATCTGCAAGTTGGAGAACCAGGAAAGCTGGTGGGGGGGGGGGTCATTCAGTCTGAGTCAAAAAGCCTGAGGACCAGGAGTGAGGAGGACTGAGGGCAGGAGAAGATGGTTGTCCCAGCTTGAGCCCAGAGCAAATTCTTTCCCTCTACCTCTTGTTCTATTCAGCTCCTCACTGGATTGGATGGTGCCCACGGCATTGGTGAAGGAGCTTGTTTTTACTCCATCTACTGATTCAAATGTTAGTGTCTTCTGGAAACACCCTCCCAGACACACCCAGAAATGTTTACCAATTTTCTAGGTATCCCTTAGCCCAGCCAAGCTGACACATAAAATTAACCATCACAAAAATCTTTGCTCTTTTTTTCATTTCATAAGATATTTGGTCTCTTTTTCTCACTAACTATTCCCTAGGAAGAGAGCACTGCAAGCCACATTTGAGTTTTGCATGTGGCAGGTCTTATTTTCAGAGGTTCTGGAAGAACTTATGTATCTTTTTTCTATCAAATTCAATGGCTGTCAAATGGCCCCAAACTTCAAATTCCTTGAAATTTTACCCTCATATCAAATTACTTGTTTAGTTTGTGTAACATTTTTGAAGATGCTGTATAAATCTTTTTAATTACATGGACAATTATGTTTGTGACAGAGCGATTATGGAGGAATTAGTTCAATATGGCACCCTTTGGGGGTATGAAATAGGCATGGCAGAGACCATGTCACAGACCTCAGAGTGTAAGGGCGATGGCAAATGCTTCCACACTTATAATCCCTAGCTTTCCTTTCTTGGATACATTATTTGCATAAAAATTTAAAGAAGACTTTATGGGAACCAAGGCTGGGAACAAAGTGGGCCATGTCTCTGCCAAATAATCTGTAAATTATAGTCCATTGCTGTTTTTTCATTAATTGCACATATTCTTTTTCATTTGGCTGCTAATTCCATCACTTTTGCCAAAAATGTGTACTTCTGCGACAGCACAAAGTAAGCACTTTGAAAGGACAAGCAGTTCAGAGAGAGTAGGTAATTATACCAAGGAAACCAAATGCAATAGGAGAATAAAGCCCCCAAGACTGAACTGAGAGAAAATGATTAAATACTATGAAGTCACCTTACAGCATTTTAAAGAACCAGATGAATGGGCGAGAGTGAAGGGTCAAATGTGCCTCCTTGCCTCCCTCCCTCGTCTTAGTGTTTCCTTGTCTGTGCAGAGGGATTCTTCCCTTTCATCATTCTTTCTCTAGGAACAGGTGCAACAGAAACAACTTTGCCTGAGAAATGCAGCATTGGATCCACCCCAGTGGCTCTGGGTCATCTTTGAACATCTTCCGCATGTGAAAGACTTCACTCTGTGCCGTGTGTGCAAGGCAGCCTGTAATTCTCTCCATGAACTGAGTATTAGCCATGATTGTGACCATCTTTTTTTCTAAAGAGAAAATTGAGAGTTAGAAACACTAATGGATTTTCCCAAGAATTCACTGAGCAATCTGACAGAATCAGGCTTTTAGCTTGGATGGTCTGACTCCAGGGCTGGGAAGACCTATTACTCGAGCTCTGAATGCCTTTTTCTACTCTCATTGAAAATCCCCAGAGACAGTGCTGGATGACTTGGGGAAAATGCGCCGGCTCATTTTTCCAAAGAAGGATATCTATGTTTCAAATCAGCCAATTAAACTGTCTTGTGCTTTTGAAGGGGTGTGGGTGGGGCAGGATAGGATGAACTGTGCTCTATCTTTATTTTGCTGCCTTTGTCCAAACTTGCAAACTCTACATTGAAAAGGTGAATTTTACTCTATGAAAATTATACCTTAATTATAAAAATAGAAATAAACATCTCATGATTATTCCTTTTTAAGAGACAAGACCAGAGCTGGCCAACACTAGCCCTGTTATTGAGCGGAGTCTGAGTCGAGTTCCCACAAGAGATGAAATCATCCTTTGTTCCATGTCTTACCCCCTGAGCCTGGACACCTTTGCAAACTCAGTCTTGCTGGAAAAGAATACGATTTATAGTTGGTTAAAAGCCAATACAAATCCTCTAATCTGTAGTCCTGGTCCATCCGAGAGAGAACAATTTTTTTTTTCCTGTTTAAACAAACTATTTGAGTTGCACAGGGTTAGTAGACGGGAAATGTTTTGCAGGACATTACTTTCCCATGTTTAATCACATAATTATATGTGTTTTAAAGGAAAGCTAATTTGTAATTTCTAAACAATCAACATCCTGCTGGGTAAGGGCTTTGGGAACAGTGGAGCAGTTTTCCTTGACATAGTACACTTTTCCCAGAGTGTACAGAGCTCATTCCACAATACCAAGAGAGAAGGGAAAAGCCATTTTATGTTTCCATGTAACTTCTCACTCCTTTTAGAAAGTTCAGAGTAGAGAAAGACCAATAATGTCTGAACTTTACAGACATGTTGGATCTTTATGACTTCCTAAACGTGAAACCTTATTGAAAAAGAAAATGTGTGCACACAACTTCCAAATGCTCCAGGGATAAGAGACCTGATACACCATGAAATGTTCTCAGGATAACTTTCTAAGCCAACATTGATTTGCTTTTTATTGGCATTCACTTCTTTTACTATGCTGAGGGTTTTCCTTCCTTAAGACCTTCGCACATCATATTGGTGTGGGTTTGGATAGGAAAATAGAGCCACGGTAAATATTCTGGGAATAAAGGTGCTTAACATGGACATTGGAGCTTACAGGACGCCTGGGAGAACTCTGGGAGAAAAGAGAGGGAGAACTCCAGCTGGAAGATGAGAACAGACCCTGAGGCCTCAGCCTGAAATATCCAAGATGGTCGTTTCCCACAGCTCACTGGAAAATGCTATGATTTTCAAAAGTGCCTGAGAAAGCTCCTGCTAACTGCCTTGGTCTGTGGCAGTGAGGCAGTGTGTCCCAAATGCCTGTGGAGAAGCCTCTGTGAGTCCCACCTCTGCTCTCAGGTTTGATGCAACCGCCTTTGGAGAACGGTGGAGTCAGCTCCTCTTCTATTTCCAGAGCTTGTCCTCCCATTGAAGAGAGGGCTTGGGTGGGCAATGACTTGCAACTGATCCTCCATCACACACTTGCTCTTCCATCCTCATGGAACACTGTTCCTCTCACTCCTACCTGTCAAGCCTCACCGTAACTTACTGCAGCCTCCCTGGACAACCCAATCTAAAGCCTGTACTTTCTGTTAAACTCTCACTGAACCTTAGTTTTTCCCTCATAGAGCTTACTGCAATTTGCAATATGTGATTGTTGGTTTATTGTTTGGTGTCTATCTCCACTGTAGAATGCAAATTTCCATGAGGGCAGGTACCAAATTGGCTTTGTCTGATTCATAGCACAGTATTTATAAACAAATGTATGTTGATTAAATTTCTGAATTTTATTTTTTTAAGGTATATGTACCCATCTAAACAGTGTAAGAAGATAAGAGGCACTATTAAACATCACTTATTTGCAAGACAATCTTCTAGATACTATAGGAGGGGGCACGCAGAGCCTAAACAGAACATGGTTCATGTACAGCTTTTAAGTAATTTAGTCTTGAACACATTGTTTCCAACATAACTAAAGACCTCACTCAAAGAAAGCCTTTTACTTGTTTCCTAATAAGTTTGATATGGCCTGTATGTTTCATAGAAAAATATGATCCTTTTACATATGTAGTTTCTGCAATGGTCCAGAGTAGAAGAGCTTACATTAGCTTCCAAGTTTGGGAACAGAATATATGAGCTGAGACATTTGGAATCAGTCTGTGTAGCCAGGGTTTCTGACCAACACAAATACTATTGCCCAGAAAAAAAAAAAAGTGCTTATAAAAAGCATCCCTATGGTGCCAGCTTGCTGGGTCTTGAAGCTACATATTACTATTTCAAACTTAGTTTCAGTCACGTTTAGTTAGTTCTTGACTTGGGGAGAAAATGAAATTATATGAATATCTTCTTTGGTTTTTGCATAACACAGAAATACTGTAACTTCAAGTTGTTTTTCTTTTTTTTTTTTTCCTGTGACAGTGGGGGAGATTAAAAAAATGTCTTTCTTCAGATGTGGTATCATGGCATCTACCCACCAGGTTAGATGTCTATCTAGTTAAGAGGGGGATTTTAATTAAAGAACATAAAATTTAAATGGTTTGGAAAATGTCAACATGGTTTCCTATTTTGAGCCCAACACAGATGATAGAACAAGAGGGTATAAATGAAAATTAAAGAAAAACAAATTCAGAACAGATGTCAGGAAGTGTTTCTTTTTTTTTTTTTTTTTCCCATGCGGAGAATCATAACTGTGTGGAATAGCTTACCAGGCAAGATAGTTAAGGCAAAAAGAAGGAGGTCATTAAATAAACAATTAGATTGCAAATAGATTGCAAAAAACAATGAAATGTGGTCTATCTCTTTTTGGTGTTTGGATGTTTTGGGATAAAATGAAACCTTTGGCCATCCCGCAAGCCTTAAATGTCTAGACCATGCAAAGAGAACTTGCAAATATTCTAATGTCTTTATTTCTACGCTTCCAGTGTGAGATTGTTGAGTGTCATCTTGAAGATTTTCATGTTGGAATTCTTCCACTCAAACACATGTGCCTCAGGAGAAACACGAAGTGTGAAAACATTAAGTTCCAAGTAAGAGACTGAAATGATGGATAGAGATGGATGGAGAGCTGCATCGACTGCCTCAATTAAAGAATCATACTTAATCTTAACTTTTTAGCTAATTACATTTGTGATTATTCATGTTGAAGTAAGTAACACATTGACAAAACGTCCACTAGGAATGCCTATTGTAGGGTTGCATGTCCTGTATTTAATGATTTTGTCTTGTGTCCTATACTGACTTTGTCAGGAAGTCCTAAATGTTCCCTATTCAGCTTTTATCAATAAATTTTGAAAGTCATCAGAGTTAATTTCCCACCTCAGTAATTGGGGCTTTGATTACAAATGGCCTCACTAGCTGATAATCATACCTCTACACAGAGATTTCTGGACCATCTTTGTGGTCTCTCCCACAGGTTTGGCTGAGGGAAAACCAAAAGAGGGGAATGAGAATTTAAAAGACCTTTTTTTTATGTTTAAGAAAGGAAAAGATTGTTCTTTGGCCTAAGTCCGAACTTATGAACAAGTAACCATTGTTAATTAAAGATAACCTTACATCACTACACCTGCTCTGTAAATTAGTCAATCTATACCACCTCAGTCCCATGTGGGGTCATGCTTCTGAAAATCAGCAACTCGATAGCAGCCCCACACTTTTCTAAGTCAACCAAAGACAGCTCTGCAACTGTAGACAACAGTCCATAGCAAATGCTTCATTCCAGGGACCTTGCTTCTAAAAGCCAGCCTTACTCCAGGGGTCACAAGTGGCACAGCTGAAAGTTCTCAAAGCCAAAATATGTCCATCCACTTCTCAAAGTCCACCAACCCTTGCAGGCTGGTCCTCCCCAAACCTCCTACAAGACCAGCTCCGACTTTGTTTGGGACACTGTGTACAATTCTCCCTTGCAAGTGAGCTGGGAAGTTCACTGCTTTCCCCTCAAATATAGAGATTAATTTATTGTTAGTTTGCAAATTTTCAAACCTTTTAACAATTCATTCAGCCCCCGTTTATTGTTATTTATGAATTCAGACTTGTGAGTGACAGACAAATTGATGTGGTACTGATATGCTCAAATTCAATCTTTTCAATTCCTGTAGTGGATACTATTTTCCTTTTTTTTAAGACATGATTTTTTTGGAGCAATTTTAGGTTCACAGTAAAATTGAGAGGAAGGTACAAAGATTTCCCATATAACCCCTGCCATCACACATGGACAGCCACCCCATTATCACCATCCCCTACCAGAGGGTACATTTGTTACAACTGAGGAATCTACATTGACACATCATAATTGTCCAAAGTTCATAGTTTACATTAGGGGTCATTCTTGGTGTTGTACATGCTACAGCCTTGGACAAATGGATAATGACATGTATCAAGCATTATGGTATCATATAAAGTATTTTCACTGTCCTAAAATTCCTCTGTGTTCTGCCTATTCATCCCTTCTCCATCCCCCAACCCCTGGCAACCACTGATCTTTTTACTGTCTCCATAGTTTTGCTTTTCCCAGAATGTCATATAGTTGGAGTCATTCAGTATGTAGTCTTTTCAGATTGGAATCTTTCAGTTAGTAATATGCATTTAACGTTTCTCCATGTCTTTTCCAGGCTTGATAACTCATTTCAATTTAGCTCTGAATAATATTCCACTGACTAGATGTACCCACAGTTGATGTATCCATTCACCCACCGAAGGACATCTTTGTTGCTTCCAAGTTTTGGCAATTGTGAATAAAGCTGATATAAACAACTGTGTGCAGATTTTTGTTTGAACATACGTTTTCAACTCCTTTGGGTAAATACCAAATAATACGACTGCTGTATTGTATTATAAGAGTGTTTCATTTTGTAAGAAACCATTAGATTGTCTTCCACAGTGGCTATATTTTGCATTTCCACTAATAATGAGTAAGAGTTCTTGTTGCTCCACATCCTTACTAGCATTTGGTGTTGTCAGTGTTCCTGATTTTGGCCATTTATATAGGTGTGTAGTGGTATCTTGTTTAATTCACATTTCCTTGATGGCATATGACGTGAAGTATCTTTTCATGTGCCTATTTGCCATCTGTATGTCTTCTTTGGTGAGGTGTCTGTTCAGGTCTTTGGTACATTTTAAAATTAGGTTGTCTGTTTTCTTATTGCTAAATTTAAAGTGTTGTTTGTATATTTTGGATAACTGTCCTTTATCAAATATGTCTTTTGCAAATATTTCTCTCAGTGGCTTGTCTTCACCTTCTCTTGATACTGTCTTTCACAGAGCAGACATTTTTAATTTTAATGAAGTCCAACTTACCAATTACTTCTTTCGTGGATCATATCTTTGGTGTCATATATAAAAAGGCATCACCATATCCAAGGTCATCTAAGTTTATTGATATTGAGTCTTCCTATCCATGAACATGGAATATCTCTTCATTTATTTAATTCTTCTTTGATTTTGCTCTTCAGAGTTTTGTAGTTTTCCTCATATATGTCTTATATTTATTTTGTTAGACTTATGCTTTAGTATTTCTTTTTGGGGGAGCATTAATATAAATGGTATTATGTTTTTAATTTCAAATTCCACTTGTTCATTGCTGGTATATTGGAAAGTGTTTGACCTTTGTATATTAACCTTGTACCCTCTACTTTATTATAATAACTTATTCGTTCCAGGAATTTTTCTTGATTTTTTTTACAGATTTCCTGTATAGTTGATCATGTCATCCATGAACAAAGATAGTTTTATTTCTTCCTTCCTAACCTGTAAACTTTTCATTTCTTTTTCTTGTCTTGTTGCATTAGCAAGAATTTTCACTACAATGTTGAAAAGGAGTAATGAGAGGGAACATCTTTGACTTTCACCTGATATTAGTGGGAAAGTTTCACATTCTCACCATCAGGTATAATGTAAGCTGTAGGTTTTTTTTGGTAAATATTCTTTATCAATTCAGATCATTCCCCTTTGGTTCTAGTTTATTGGGAGTTTTTTTTTTATTTTATTTTTTATCATGAATGAGTGTTGAATTTTTAAACACTCATCAAATGCTTTTTCTGTATCTGCTGATATAATTGTGCAGTTTTTACTTTTTAGCCTGTGATATAATGGATTACATTGCTTCTGGAATGTTGAACCAGACTTGCATAACTGGAAGAAATCCCACTTGGTTGTGGTGTAAAAAAATTTTCCACATTGTTGGGTTCAATATTTTGTTGAGGATGTTTGCATCTATGTGTATAAGAGATATTGGTCTGTAGTTTTCTTATATTGCAATATCCTTGTCTGGCTTTAGTATTAGGGTAATGCTGGTCTCATAAAATTAGCTAGAAAGTCTATAATGCAGTTTTGTATCTGTATATCTGAGCTCCAAAATGTAAGTGTAAACTTAATAATGAATTTTCTGAACAATTAACGTTATTAAACAAGAAAACGTCCTTCTGAAGTTTTTTATACAGCATACAATTTTTCATGGTAGAAAGTAAGATACACACCAACAAATACTAATAGCTAAACATACAATATGTATAATTTCCTCAACCAGTGTCAAAGAAAATGGTAAATAACAAATTTTTTGTTTAAGGGAAATTTAGACAAAGAAAGGAAAGAACAAGAGCAGGAAATTTAATGACCTTACACTATATCGTCATCAGTGTTTCAGTTTAAATGTGTATTTGAATGTTTTTCTACCAAAAGTACTTCCTGATTCCAAAATTGCAAATAAATTTTTAAGTGCCAAGACAAAACTTACTTCAATAATAAAGCATATAATAGTTCCACTTACTATTACAGAGATTATCAAAGATCTAAATGCCTCACCTTTTTTATGGCAAACCACAGGTGCAAGTGATCACAATGTAGAAAAAATGTTTTCTTATGCAATATTTTTTCCTTTACAAATGTTATTCTTATAAGGCTATTGAAAGTAAAAACCCTTCTAGATGACTCTTTAGAAACAATAGCAAAATTTTGCAGAGACTCACGTGTAGTTTTAAGGAAGGGAATAAAAACTGGTGTATATATATATATATATATATATATATATATATATATATATATTTATTTATATTTGTCAGTGAATAATATTTTTAAAAGTTGATCAAGATATTCAATGTAATCCTGAAGAATAAAATTTTTAAAAAGTTATGCTGTAAAAGATGGCATTATGCACTTGAGCAAATCAAATCTGAGGAGCAATTCTCAGAGTGTCAGTGTATGTTCAGTATATGGTTTAAAATACTAATATTGAGTGTGATTTTCAAAGCACAAAGAATGAACTCAGTTGGCTATGACCATTGTAGGAGCCAGGCTGCCGTGTAGATAGGCAGAGTCTTTAAATGGAAGGAGTTGCTATCAAAGTTCTCAGGAGCAAGTCATTGAGGCAGAGGAGGTGGATGCTTGCACGGGTGAGACTGGGTGGCAGTTGGGACTCCTCACTGTGGTTTACAGGTGAGGTGAGAGTGTTACTGACTATGGGATAGATTTTGAAATGGACAGTTTCCACAGTCTAGATTGGAGTACTATGTCCAGAATTTTGAGGGCTCTGTTTGAAATTTTTATCTAAACATTCTAATTAGGAGCGAGCAGTCTAGAGCTGAAGATGCAAAGAGAGCAAGCGGAGTTGCTGCTGTGAATCCTGCCCCTGGTGATGGTGGGAGATGCTGAGTCCCAAGCAGTTTGAGAGACAGAAGGGCAAGGATGATAGGATCTCTACTAAGTCCAACCTTGGAGGCATTTGCACTGGAGTGTAAGACAGAAATATCCTCCTTGTGCCATCCCAAGTGTAAGAATATTTTTTTCTGTACCCAAATCAGTATGCCCCCAAACCCCTGAACTGATGTCAGACTCGGTGTGTGGGAAGTAGGATTCCTTAACATAAGCACAAATGCAGGAGCAGAGGCTCGAGTCGTCCGTCCTTAGTAAACTGGCCTTGTGTTTCTATCCCACTGTTTCAAGCATGAATTCAGCCCCACCATTTGTGGCAGCTCCTTGTTTTGAGACCAGTATTATAGAATTATGGGCTCTCCAGGAAAATAAGACGTGTAAAAGAAAGTAGTGAAAGATGGAGCCTGCTACTCTGATATTTAAAGGTAATTAACTTTGTCTAGAGATCTTTATAAACAAGGCCAGGAAAAATTAGGGAGTAAAATATCTAAATATCATGAAGTTAATTGTTCATTCCTGCTCATACCTTCCAAGCAAGTATCTCAGGCATTTCTCAGAGATTGCATTTTTTTAATTTTGAGAGTTGGTTTTTAGGGGAATGTTTTAAACATTGATTCTCACGTTATCATTCTCCTAATGCAATCTGCCAGGATGTTCCATTCAGCTGCCACAATCTGCTCATCCCTGTTTTATAAGGGGGAAGCTATTCTGAAACTCTCTCTCTCTCTCTCTGCACAAAGAAATAAAGGTGTCAAATTTCAGTTTTCTTTTAATCTAAAAATTCAAGCATTTCCTAAAACCTGTCTTTAGATGATTAAACTCAAGTTGTTTCTTTATATATTTTCTCCTCTTCCTTAGGTATGATTTTGCCTCATCATATACTGTTTATTATTTTGATTAAATGTAGACGGCCCTTACTATGTGCAAGACCATAGGCACTATGCCAAATACTGGGGTCAGAGATCTAAAAAAGTTATGTTCTTTCTTGCCATGGAGCTTCTGGTCAAGGGGACAAATACTTCCTTCATTTATTTCTCTAAGAAAACTTGTTCAGTTAAAGAGAAATCCAAAAGAGCAATTTAACCCAAGAACATACAAGAGTTCTCTTTGAACTCTCACTTGAGTTCTTCAAAATTGAGCAAAAGAGGCTATTGAAACAGATCTGAAGTTGGACCCCATCTGTCACTTAGCCATGCACTTATTGTCACATTTAATTTCTTAGAGCCCAGGTTTTTTAAACTAAAATTTGGCCACCTTGCTCTATTGCTGAAGGAGGTCATACAGACGATTACCACGGTAGGTGATTAGTAAATCTTAGTTATATTTTCTCCTCATTTCTGCTCAAAGAATTCTAATCATATCTTTACACCCCACTTTATCCTGTTGATATCACTTATTTGTCTGTCAGTACAACTATTTTATTATGCTACTATATAGATAAATGCCTTCAAAATATTGATAATTACTGTATCAAAATGGGAAGGCAAGAAATATATCATTGAGCTACTTGAGCAAGTCACTAGGGTATGAATCATTACCAATGTGCATTTATATGATTGAAAGAAATATATGATGCAGTGCTTTTTCTGCTCTTAACAAGCTTTTGATCTAGTTTGTAACTATGTGCACAGGAAGTTTCCCACCCACAAAGATTTCACTTATCCATTCAACACATTAACAGAAAGACTATGCTGATTTATTTAATAAATATGTATAACAGGATATTAAATAGAATTTTACTAGTCTAGATACCATGCCTGGTGCTCAGAGAGAGGAGTTGTAATTAATCCTCCACATTCAAAAGGGAGGTATTAGACGTCTCCTCATTGGGCTGAATAACACAGAGCTCACTGTCAGGGCAGCCTCACCCCTCCACTCCCAGCAACCTGGGGGATGAGAGGCCAGGCAATGGTGAAACCAGCAGGAGGTGACCAATATGCCCAGTGGAGAGACAGTGATGTGGGGTTTTCCTGGGCGAGGTGGGTGCTGAAGATAATAGCCAAGCTTGACCTTCTTTGAAGAGGTGAAGACCAAGAGCATGTCTGGTGCTATGAGGCTGTGGGGTAGACTTGCGGGTGCAGGAGTTGTGGTTGGAGGGAGAGCAGAAGTGAGTTGAAGAGGCCTCCACGTGTGTCTGGGAAGCAAGTTCAAGTTCTGCAAGTCTTCTGAGAAACCCACGTACCTGCACTTAAGGAAAAGCCCAGCATTTGGACATCTATTACTATTACCCCAGTAGTCATATTATAACAAAACCAATCAAGTTAGACTTTGGTATGTTTTCTCAAGTCTCCCCTCACCCTCACCAGCCTCGGCAGTAGGAGGAGATAACTAAACAAGTTGAGAACAGCCCACATTTTCTTCCTCACTGAAGTCCCCTGAGTCAGGGTCAGACCTGAGCTGGGAATGGGGAGAAGGCTTGAATCTGATGAGAGGGACTTTTATATACTTCAAAGTGAGTCTTATTTTCCCAATGAGATGCTCATAATAGAAACTAGCCAGAAATTAATGGTAGGCTAGAAAAAAGGGTGATGCTTCAAAGCAGGTTGGAAGGGAGTAACTGAAGAAAAGTCAAGCTCTTTGCTTATTGCACCCATCCAAGTTCAGGCCCCTCAGTACAGCGCTGAGATCTTCACTGAACTCTGATTATTGACCATGAGGGGCTCAGTCTGCAGATGCTACTGGAGCTGAGAAAACCAACTGACTCAGAGGAGGAAACAGGCTCCAAAGTGGGTTCACATCTTCCCGACCATTGTGGCCCGACCACTTAAAACCTCTCACTCTTCATGCAGCTTTTTGCAAAGATAATCAGACGTTGTATTATTTTCCTCATCCTTCACATCAGCCCAAAATGAATATTGTAAGACTTGGATAATCAGAGCTACATAACTAGAGACACTTATTACTCAAGAGGTGAAGGAAAAGCCCAATTCTATTTCCCCACTTCTTCCTTTCACATTACACCCAGAGCCTTGGGTCCTACCGAGGGTGCTCTGGGGCTACCTGATGATATTTGTAGTTCAAGAGACCCATTTCCTTCAATGCAGTGATGTACACTTATATTCATTGTATTCATTGATTTGCAAGAAGAGAAAGTGTCAGGGAAAAGGATTAACCCAGAGGTGGTAGAAACCTGACAGAAAGACCGACAAAACCACTCTTTCTATAAATTTACTGCACGTGCCTTCATTCCACTCCAAATTCTTTAGAAGGAGGGACTCAGGAAACAATTGCATCCTTAGAGTTTTAGGCTCCAGAAACAAAATATTTCTGCTAATAGTCATATATATTTTTTAATGATTTACTAATACACTTTATAAAGGAATAATAGGGAGGGTAAAATATATCTGAGAATAAAATAAAAGAGAGAGAGAATAATAATTTCTTATTCTGTGATCATAGGCATAGTTGTTAGTATGTACAAATTGAATAAATATAAACCTCATATTACTTTACATACCTGATTTCACTTAGTCCTCATAATAGGCATTATCCCTAGAAGGAGACTAAAATTTAGTCTTGTAGCTAGTTGGTGGCAAAGGCTAGGTTCTAGTCCAACTGTAGCTGATTCCAGAGCGTATGTTCTTAGCCACAGTTATACCACCACTCATACTTGGGTGGAGCTTGGGGCAAGACCTCTTCAATTAAACCTCAGAAGGACACCTTGTCATTACTTCTTAAAACAGTTGGCCTCAATTACAAATATTTATTAGTTGCCTACTATTGTAATAATTCGCCATCCCTTACAATCCATTTCTCTCATCAGATAAACTGAATGCTTCTTACTCAATTCTCACATCTCTTAGAGAATTTTCGTTGCTAGGCATTAGAGTTGCAGGTTATCTCTACTGAGGGAAATAGCAAAAAAGAAAAAAAAAGAGGGAAGTGGCATCATCAATAAAAAAGAGAAATAGAGTGGATGAGAGAAAGAAGGTAATGTTTGCAATGAAGCCTTGAAAAAGAGAAAGAAGGAAGAATAAGGTAAAGGAATCCAGTCTCAACACTGCATGCCTGAGTCACCAGGGAAGAGAGGAGGAGCTGGGACTGACCCGGGGGTCTGATGGCAGAGGCTCTAACGTGCATTTACTTGGAGAAAGTTAGAAAAGACTGGGAAGAGGTTGAAAAATACAAACTTTTTTGGATCTCACAAATCCACAAAACATACCTTATTGGAAATCATGACGTAACCCAGGAGGCAGAAAGACAATATTCTTAGACATAAGACAGAGAAATTTATTGAGCATTTTGATGAAGGACCAGATAAAGGCAAAATAAATGACCTTTAATCTGTTTACAATCCACAGCTAAAGCAGATGAATAAGGCAGATCTCATTAGCACTACAAAAAGACAACTGATTAAACTGGGGAGAAAAAGCATGATAAAAAGAAAATAATTTACAAAACATTATTACTTATTTAAGATGATTAGCATGACATTAATATTGATTTGTCTGGTGTAGGTGCCTTTAAGATTGTGTTTTCGTTTTTACTTTATAAAATATACATAACATAAAATTTACCATTTGAAGAGCACAGTTCATTGACATTAGGTACAGTGACATTGTTGTGCAGACATCGCCACCATCATCTCCAGAACTTTTCATCTTCCCAAACTGAAACTCGGTCCCCATTAAACAATGACACCCTACTATCCCCTCACCCCAACCCCTGGAAAATACCATTCTATTTTTTGTCTTTATGAATCTATGAATCTGCCCACTCTAGATACCCCACAAAGTGAAATTATTCAATATTTGCCCTCTTGTGTCTGGCTTATTTCACTGAGCATCATGTCCTCAAGGTTCACCCACGTTGTAGCATATATCAGAGTTCATGCCTTTTTTTTAAAGCTGAATGATATCCTATTGTGTATATATACCACTTTTTTTCAATCTACTCATCTGTTAATGGAAATTTGGGTTATTTTTACCTTTTGGTTAGAGTGAAGAGTGCTGCTATGAACACGGTGTACAAACATCTGTTCAAGTCCTCATTTTCAATTCTTTTGAGTGTATACCCAGAAGACGAATTGTTGGATCATATGGTAATTCTATTTACATTTTTGAGAAACTGCCATACTACTTTCCATAGTGGCTGAACGATTTTACTTTCCTACCAGCAATGCCCCATGTTTTGTTTTATTGGTTGTGAAAACATTTATTTTATAAGAATTTGCAAAATTTTGCACAGGCCCCCCTCCCCATTACATTTTCCCCACACAGATTTTGTTCTAGCCCTAAAACTATAGATTCCTCTTGGCTGGTGGCAGAGGATGGGGGCTATTCTGGAATAGAATTTCTGTGGTAGGAAAGAGAACACTCTAATGGCAGAGTACTTACAATCTTTCAAACTTTTTCACAAATATTATTTTATTTGATTTTCACAACACTGTGAAACAGGCAATTATTATTATGAGGATTTTCATCTTACAGGTAAGTTGAGGCTGGCTGGCTTCTGTCACTTACAACGTGTTGTGGAAGATGTGCGGGGTTTGAAGTTGAACAGATCTACCTGGCTCTGCCACTTAGATAAACACTGTGTGACGTCCTGCTTTGGTAAGGATCTACCTGTGCCCTGTGGCTGGGATCCAGTTGAGTCAGCCTGATATCTATGCCAGTAATCCCACTTCTATGTGGTTTGTATCACGTGTATTTGCTGTTAGATGCAGTCACTTTTATTCACTTATTAAAAATTTTGTTCTTTGTGAAATAATTGTTCCTAACCCCTCCCCCGGACACAAAAGCCAACGGTTAGTGTATGATGAAAATTAAGAAAAATTGAGACAAGCTAAGCCACTTAGGATTCTTTGCCAGAATATAAAAATGAGTAAATTAAAGAGAGAAATGAATTCAGCGGTAGCTCAGATCTCAGGAATGAACAAGTTCACCAATTTCTCCCTACAGAAATGAGAAAAAGACATTTGTGAAACTGTTGCAAATGATCCAGCCAGTGAAAAAATTGCTCATCAAGTGAGAGATAAGACTTAAGTGAAAACTGAAAAGGGGGTTAATGTGTAGAGTGAGAATATGCACAGGAAACACAAGACTTATGATGGAAATGGGTCTCGGCAGAAAGCCCAGATCCTGTACAAACATTTCCACGAAGCAACAGATGGGGAAGACTCCAGTGTGGCTCCTCAACCAGACTTTGCTGTGAGTGAAGTTGATCGGAAAGCTTGAAAAAGCATCCCCCCCCCCCACTTGGGTGATACAAAGTAAGTAGGAGAAATGGCACCCATAAACCTCTTGGTTGATGACCAGTTTTCTCCTACAACCAGAAACGTTCTAAAAGAGAAGCATGGTAGACCAGAACAAGACTCCAACACTGGTTTAAAAGCCTCGATTGGAGTTAAGGTGTCTTCACGAACAAAGAAATCCGTGAGGAAAGCGAACACTAAGACTACAGGCAGCCAGAAACAGTCTTCTGGACTTTGAGAGTTTAGTATCTTTATGGTTAAGCCAGGGTTGCTTGACCATTCCTCAAACCCCAAGGCACTTACAATCAAGGACAATAGCTGCATGTCCATATAATAACAAGGCTGGACAAACTATGTGGGGTACATGACACATTTCCTTTTGTACAGACAACAGTTTTGTCAAAGTGGAATTGGGGTTTCTAAGGGCTTCAAGACCCTTGCCCCATGTTATAGATAGGGATGTGGGAGGAAAATCACATTGGTAAAGGATGACTGGGCCATGCTTCAAATACAGATCACTTTGACCCCAAAGCCTATGCTTTTCCCACCATTCCCTGACAAATTTCTGGAGTTGGGTCCAGACAAACATAGTTCCCCAAAATTTGAAATCAGTCCTGGGAAGCGGAGAGGTATGGAGCCCTTTTCTGGTCTCTGCCAATCCATTATTTTCCCTAGTCTACTGCTGGGGAGCAGTATGGCATTGGCCAAATGGTACGTCAACCTGGGCACCTCATATATAATAGAGCAAACTCCCCTAATGTGATAAGCTCCATTTTGATTTTATATGTTTTAAAGATATTTTTCTATCAATACTGTTCACAATTTAATTACAATAATTAACATAGTTTTCCAATATTATTTTTGCATTTGATTATACGCCTAAAAATGTTGCAGCTGTGTTTACCTATATGCCTTTTGTCTTAGCCTTCATTTAAAATGAGAAATAAATATCATTTTTATATATAGCTTTCTACTTGCTTTGTGAACTATTTTCATAATACCCCAATTTAGCCCCACGTATCCTCTGGTGTGCTCAAATCTCTCCAATTAGGGTAAGAGTGGGACAGAAATCAGGGGACAACATCAGTTCCCTGGCCCTAGCAGGCGATGCTTCCAAGTGCTAGGAAAATAAATATATTTTTCTTCATAAAAACAATGTAGATAATTTGTAGTCATATTTGGCTACCCATAGCTTTGCAGGCAAAATGGAACAAAACAAAATCCTTTTTGGCTACTCTACCTCAGAGGAGGGAAAAAGAAAACGAGTTGCTGACCAGAAGCCAATTTCATCTTGACTGTTCAAAAAAAAAAGAAAGAAAGAAAAAAGAAAAAGCCGTTTAAAAACCACATGGCGCAGTTAAACAGCAGGGCAGAACATAAAGCTGCTTCTCAATTTAGAGTCTGGGTTTGGGCTGAAACTCATTGGTAGTTGATATACAGCAGGAGGAAGCAAAGATCACACCTGCCAACTCAGCTTACTTCCCAGACCTAGACTGCAGGTGTTAGTACCTGAAATTATTCACAGAATTCAGGGTCCTGAATGCAGATACTAGTGACTAATTAAAACCCATGCAGGGAACTTTGAACACATTCATTGCTGACTGCGATTAATTAGTTCAGTGAAGGTTGAAGAGACATATAAATGCATAAAGTGCTCTGCGGTGACCTAGATGGGTGGGATGGGCGGCTGGGAGGGAGGTCCAAGAGGGAGGGGATATATGTATACATAGAGCTGATTCACTTCGGTGTACCGCAGGAACTAACTGTTCACCATTGTAAAGCAACTATACCCCAATTCTAAAAAAAGTCAGTCATATACCCATGAAACATACATAAATAATACATTTGCTAGGAAGCCTGGGAAGTAGAGTATTTGTTCTTAAGCTATTAATAGTTCAGTTAGTATTTCAAACAAGTATAATGTATTCATCATGGTTATCACAGATTGGTTTTACATAAATCTGAGATGGAAGAGGAGACAGAGGTAGGGCTAGCTTGGGCTATAGAAGGTGAGCAGTTTGGGTTTGAGAGGAAGGAAGAAAGGAAGTGGAGAGAAAGCCAGGAAGGTGAGAGGAGCAAGTTGTACACACGCGCGCGCACACACACACACACACACACACACACACACACACACACTGAGCTCACAGGCATCCCTGCCAGCCAACAGCTCCATCGGGGTGTGACTATGGCACTTTGAATGAGCAGTGCCAGTGTTCCCCTTATCTGCACATTCTAGAGGCTCTTGTGCCTGAGTAGGCCTCCCGTACCCCTACGCCACCAAGTTAAGGCCCAATGGAGGGAATATAGCTGTTCTGAGGATATTTAGAACCTGCAGCTTCCAGTTTCAGTTTGGAAGATAGGAGGATAGTTCTGGAACACAACACACTGAGGTTCAATTTTTGATGCTCATACTTAGACTGTAACTTCCTACTGTGTGATCCCTGGTAGGTCACCTTAGCTCCTTGAAACTCAAGTTCTTGGCTGTATAGTGGGGATTGAAGCTGCACAGGGTATGGTGGGAATTGAATGACATATTGTGTGAAGACTGTGTTCTATGACATCTCGGACTCAGGAAATGGTGGCTATTCTAATCATAAATGTTCGTCAGACACACCCAGACAGTGGGAGTGAGACCTCTGGGAAATTTACCCATTCAATCAACCTGATTATGGTTATAAACTCCTATAACCTAATTATGGTTATAAACTCCTATCGTTGATCAACCTGGTTATGGTTATAAACTCCTATAAAGGAGCTGAGAACTATTTTGACCATAATGAAAAGACAGTTGAAAGACCTAACGCATGGCGTTCATGGGTATTTTCTCAAGTTATTTGGACATTATCATGTAAACATGTAAATGAACGTATTCAGAAGACCTGATTCTGTGGGATGTGCCGAAGTCTTCCTGAGTGAAAGTTTATTGGACAACTCACTTCTTTTGGAATAACAATAACTCTCAGTGTTTAACAGTGTCAGGGAAATATTCCACCCTTCCTAACCACATGTGGGTAACAGGACTTGGTGCTGATTAGCTAAAACTGAAGAAATTAACTCTTTTATTGGCATAGATGCCTTAAGTGTTCAGCCGCATACATCCTTTATCCAACTGGTCAAAAACATCTCCCTCTTTCTCATTAAGTAACTTATTTTCAGGCAGTCATTTAAAAAAGAGTTTAATTCTTTTATATTTGCATTATATAAATAATCTATGATTTAGTTGCACAATCTCCTTTTAAATTGAAAAATCTTTTTCATTTGTCTTTGTAGTTATCTCTACATATTTGTGCAATGGCTTAAACTTCTAAAAATAAATTTATGTGAGAATAAAATTGAGTTGATTTAAAGAAAAATAATATGTAAATATAAGTATGCACAAATTTTGCAAAATTGAGAAGTGTAATAACAACTAGATTTTGGCAACAGTAATCAAATATATAACTACACTATTGATTCAACAGAAGGCTCTGCATATTATTTTTTATTCAATTGATTTTTTTTAACTAATACATTCCCTTTTTAATACATAGAGTTTAATAGGGTCTTTCTACCTCCACAAATTAACAGATAACGTATACAAGTGCTTCCAGTCATACTCTTTTTATATAAAAGCGATTGAATTATGCTCACTGCTTGCAACTTGCATTTTTTATTTAGGCTAAATCTGAGACATTCTTTAATGTCTGTAAACATGTCTTATTTAATTTTCAAATGCCTACATAGTATTCTTTAATATAGATGTGATGTAATTTATTTCATTACTCCTTTTTGATGTGTATTATTTTCCAATTTGGAAATATTACAAATAATGTTACATTAAATTAAATATTATTATAAAATTTGTGCATATAATTAAATATTTCTTTGTGAGGGGTTCCTAGAAGTGGATTTGCTGAGTTAAAGATTTTTTTTTTTTTTTACTCATATTTAAAATTAAATTGTCCTCAAGACGATTTTGCTATTTACACCATTCCAATAGTGAATGACACGGTCTGATTTTTCACCTCTGTCTTTATTTATTGTTCTTCTTTTAATATTTAATAAGTTTAAAGGATGAAAATAATATATTCTTAATTTTAGCTTTCCTGATTATGAGAAAGATGGCCACTGCAAATATCCGTATTATCTATTTGGGTTCTTCATCTATAATGTATCTATTCATATCCTTTTCTCATTATTATTTACATTTACTAGGTGTTTACTTATTCTTACTCGATATATAGCACTTCTTTTTAGGTATTTTTGGATACACATTCTGTTTGTGTGTATTTGTGTGTGTGTGTATGTGTGCATGCTTGTGCACACAGGTACATAGCAAAGATGTTTCTAGAACAGGAAAATTATTATTTTTTATCTTTAATATGTCTTTCTTCATAAGAACATTTTACATTTTTATGTAGTTCTGTCTGTCATTCTTTTTATTTAATATCTGAATTTGGTGCTTTGTAAATATAAAAATTCTTGTCTTACCAAAATATTATTAAAAAAAAATAGACCCTTATATATTTTTTAAATATTTTTCTTAGAGCTTCATCAGGACTTTATTTTGTATTATATGAAGGAAGGCTAACTCCATTTTACTCTAAATTGCTCAACACTTTCTTTTCCTTACCTAGCTTCTTCTTTCCCACTGATGTGAGATTTAATAAATAATCGCTATATTAGTCAATATAGTTTTGGTCACACTATGGCAATATGTTAATTCCAGAATCTCAGTGGCTACATGTAGCCAGGTTTCCTTTTCTTCTCTCGATTGTACCAATGTCCTTGGAAGACAGAGTGGGTTCAGCTTCATGCAGTTGCTGGGAGTGAGGCTGATGTAGGTTCTGCCACCTTCAGCTGCACAAAGAGGACTTGTGGCCCCCAGGGTCATGGGTCCCAGTACCACCACGTAAGTGAGACTGAGGGTCTGGGGTGCTCTCAGCCAGGGGGCGACTGTGGTGGGTCCCTTCCCCTTACATACATTGGACAGAATCAGCCAGAGGGCCTTGCCTAATGCTGAGGAGATACAGAGGATAAGATGGGACTTTTCCCTCCAGATCCAATCTGTTCTCCTCCTGAAGTTGGAAAGTAAGCATTCCCAGAGCACACTCAATGGTGAGAAAAACTGTCTTCTCCAAGCCTCTTTGGTCTTTGAGTTTTAAAAGCAAGTAGAGAGGATTCTGATAGTATGGGGTCATCCAAAAATTGACCTGAATTTATTGTTTTTGGATTTAGAAACCAAGAGTTGGGAGAGCAGTGATACCTATGCTTGGTGAAGCTTGATTTTTCTACCACAATTGTATATAAAAAGAAGTAAATATATAAATGAAAACCAAATAAAGTGATTTTTAAATATAATCATTAGTTGTGCCCATGATTTGATAAACTCTTATTTTCACTTAAAATTTTTAGTAGTTCACTGTTATCCGATTTGCAAACTCGAATTACTTTTGAACATTTATCTTTCATCCAACTAATAAAGATCTTTAATTATATGGCATCAAGAAAGCTATTAAACTTCTCTGTGTCTTGGTTTTCTCATCTGTAAAATAAGAATAATAATAATGTATCTGTATCAGGATAACATTGTGCACATTAAATGAGTTAATATATAGAAGGAAATTGACACATAGCATTATATAAGTATAGAATATATATGTAGAATAATTATAATAGTTTTAGGTTGATTACTTTAAAAATTCTAAGTAGAAAACAATGTTCAAAATTGGCGCCTCAGATAGGGTTTTCCACAAGCAGAGCTGGATTTCTAGAGAAGGTGTGCTGGGAAGCAGACCAGGAACAGGGAAAGAAGCTGGGCAAAGATGGGACTCAACTGTGGTCCAGCCTCAGTCTGATCCCTCAGGACCTTCTGGATGGTGAATACCATCATAGTCATGTGACCTGGAAGCCAGAGGGCCTTTGATACCCTGCGTCAGTTAGTCGGTGGCTGCAGGCTGCCCCAGATATAAGGTGGATCCTGCAGACATTTCTGAGCATGTAGCTTTCCTTCCACTAAGGACATTTCTCAGGAGGAGGCCAAGGGCAGCTGCAAACTGTTGGAAGCCAACACTCACAGTCAGTGGTGGGGGGTTGGAGTGCCCTGGCCGGATGGGAGACCTGGGTGGGGCGCCACCAGTATTGCTTACAGAGAGGTTCTCAAACTTTAGCACACGTCGGAACCCCCAGAGGGCTTGTTAAAACACAGATTCTGTTTTCTAGTCTAAGAGTCTCCGATTCAAGTCTGGAATGGGACCTGATGGCTTGCACTCTGACAAATTGACACCATTGATACAGGGCCCACCCTTTGAGAAACTCTGTTCTATGCTTTTCCATACTTTTTTTTCTTATCTCATTTATGGTTTGCAACTTCTAGTTTCTGTGACAGTGAGCATCGTTCTCTTGTTTCTGTCCTTGATTGTTTCTAATGATTCATCCTTCCTGTGATTTTTGTTGTGGTTAACTGGGAGATTCTTTTCAGCAGGCTTAGAAAATTCCCTTCTGTTTCCAGTGAAAGCTGCTTACCAGGAAGAGGTGCTGAATTTTGTCAAGTAGTTTTCCAGTAACTATTATGATAATCATGTTTCTTTTTTCTATTTATTCAGATTACCAAATAGTAAAACTTCTTTGAAGTCCTAGTTTAAACCTGCTTGTTTATATGATGGTTTATTCTTTAAATATAATGATTAATTTGATTTACTGATATGTATTTTAAGGATACACGTACATAAATGGCAATGACTTATTGTTCTGTTCTCATTGCTTCCCTTTCCTTTCTTCCTTCTTTTATCTTGCTTTCCTTTTCTCTTTTGGTTTTAAAGTTTCGCTAGCTTCACAGAACGAGTTGAGAATTAGTCCACCACTCTCTATGCCATGGAGTATTTTGCATAGCATAAAAATGACCTGCTCCTTGACTATTTGGTAGAATTTGCCTTATACAACTGTGTAGGTTTGGCGTCTCTTTGAGATACTGATTAATTTTTGAATATCATGTCAACTTTTCACAGCAGGAATAGACCCCACTTGGTCATGATGAATTCTCCTTTCTATCTATATATTGTTGGATTTAATTTGTCATTATTTTGTTTAGGATCCTTTGAATCAGTGCTTATGAGGGATATTTGTCTGTCATATTTTTTTTCCTTGTATTGTCACTGATAGACTTTGATATCACATTTACTTGTCTCTTCAATTTGGTGTTTTCTTAGCCTAGATTCTAAAATGCTAATTGGCCTGACTTGGGCACTGAACATATTTTTTTCCCTGCATGCCTACCCAGATGCAGACTTCCAACCAGCTCTGGTCTTCCAACCAGTTCTGCTTCATCATTTCACATGCATCAAAATATTCACTGAGCTCCTACTATGCAACAGGTGCTGTTCTTGGCACTTGTCAGAAGGAGCAGGGGAAATTCAAAATGAAAAAAAAACAAACAAGCACTCAAGAAGTTTATATCTCAATGATATTTTAAATGCCTCTTTGCCAGAAGTATTCTTCTGGTTGCACCCTAGCTCAGGGATTTGATGTTCTGTTGAACATGTATAATCCTTGTCTGTATCCTCTGTGCCATTCCATATTCCCACTTCCATTTGAGCCACTAGCTTTGAAAAAAGGACTACCTCATGCCCATTCACTGTTGTGTGTATTTGCCCCTTGCCCCACTTCTCTCTCTACTTTCATATTCCTCTCACCCAAGGTCTTAGTGATAATAAGTTACCCAAGCGTTGTACCTAGGGAAAACCAACACAAGCACTCAAGTAAGTTAGGAAAGGGCATTCCCAACCCTGACAGCTAGACAGTTCGTAATGATTTATTTACTGATCCAACAAATATTTATTGAGTGCCAACTACATGCTACATCTAATACTAGTATATATCATATTAGATCCTGGCAAAATTAGTATAAATAAGGGAGGAAATATTCATGCTTTCCTAGAGCTTACTTTCCTTTGCAACAAGACAATAATCGAGACACATACAGTTTCTAATACTGCCAAATGACATGAGAAAATAACCCAGACCAATATTCATAGATTATCATGAAATGCCTCCAGAGGTGGCATTTTATTTGAGACCTGAATAATCAAGAGTAAGTTTATTCAAGTGCCTGGGGGAGGAGATTCCAGGTGAAACAAGTGGAAAAGACTTGATGTGGGAACAAACATTGTGTATTATAGGGACAAGAAGAAGGCATGTGTGGTGGAGAGCAAAGGGGGGAGTGTGTGAGGGAAGGACAGAGCAGAGGCAGAGCTTTGCAGTCACAGTGAAGAGTCTGAAGTTATTTCTGAGTATAATTGGAAACCATTGAAAGGCCTTAAGCCAGGACATGAGCTGAGTTCCTCCTTAGACATTTTAAAGGATCATTCTGACTGCTGGCCTCAATGAATAAAGAGGATTCCAGAGGTGGAATCAGAGAAATTAATGAGTAGCTACAATAGCGGTCCAGGTGATTGAAAGCATCATGGCTTGGTCTAGGGTGATTTCATTCGGCACAGAGGCAGACAAGCTTGTGATGTGATATATATTTGGGAGTAGAACCAATAGAGTCAGGTGATGATTATACGTGAGGTGTGAGGGATAATAAATAATTTTAAATGACTGCTAAATTGTTTGAACAACTGAATCGGTGATGGTACCATATACTGCAATGTGGAAGGCTCAAGAAGGAACAGACTTGATGGCTGCATGAAAAACTGGGAGGCTTATTTTGAAAATGTTAAGTTTTAAGACCTATTAGACACTCAAGTGTATAGCGTATGTCAAGTAGGCAATTATGTTCACAAATCTGGAGTACAGGGGACAAGTCAGAGCTGGGATGTAATTTTGAGTTATCAAGGAGATGATATTAATTACTATGCTTGCACTGCACTCCTTAAGTATAATCAAAATTGCTCTTGAAATTCTCTATGGAAGATGCCTTGCTTTAGGCTGACATACCACCCTTATTAAGTCCAGTGTAGCCAGATTTTCCTCTTATGCTGGAGCATTTAACTGTTTTAGCTCCTTTTTGGTGAAGTCACTGGCTTGTGCTTAGCAGCCATGTGGAAGGAAAAATACATATCTTAAGACATTATCACCATATCCAGCATGAAACTCTAATAGACATCTCAACCTAAATATTTCCAAAACAGAATTCATTATTTCTTTCCAAAAACTCTTATCTAATTTTCTACCCAATGAGTTCAGCTTAGTAAATGGTACCTCTACTTACTTTATGGCTCAAACAACCAATCCAATAATAATTGTCTCTTTGGGAGGTTCATGGAAATTGTCAGATTGAAGGACCACTGAAGATCTTACTTCCTCTTCCATTTGTTCTGGCCATAAGCAGGCAGATGTGGCACCCAGCCTTCAGCACAGCACCTAGTGATGCCCACCCCAGTGTTCACACCTTTGCGTGGTCCCTTCCCACAGTGCGCCAGCTCTGGTCTGTGTGACCAAATTGAAAAAGTAGAACTGATGGTATGTCACACCCAAGGTTAAATTATGAAAGACCCAGCTTCCAACTAGAGCTCTCTCTCTTGGATAATCAATCTTACAAACTAACCTTGGATCTCATCCTGCTCTGGGGAAGTCATCTGCCTTGTCTTGAGGACACTCAGGTGGCTGCCCTGTGGACAGACCCACGTGAAGAAAAACTGAGACTTCCAGCCAATAGCCAATGAAAAACTGGGGGCTCCACCCAACAGTCGTGTGAATGGAGGTGCCTCCCCCGGCCCTTTCAAGGTTTTTGATGATGCAGGTCTGAGCAACAGCTTGACTGCAACCTCATGAGAGACCCTGAGCCAGAACCCCCACGAAGCCACTCCCAGATTTCTGAAACTGAGTGAGGTGATCAAAGTCTGCTGTCTTAAACCAGTGTTTTGGGATAGTGTGTTACGTAGCAGTACATAACCACTAAGGCAGGAGAGAGTGCTGGTCTACACAAGTTATCTCTGGCTCTGACTTTGACGTGGTCTCTCTCTCTCTTACCCTCTCTATCTTTCCATCCAGCCTGCCACATTGTCATTTATGTCCCTGCTCCACTGTAACACTGCCTCTCTGCAGCCATCCTTTTATATCTGAAAAAAAAGTAAACATTTCACTTGGCTTTGGCGGAAGGGCACCACACAATGGGTTAGAACAAAATCACTGGTTCTCTGAACTGGCTCAGTGTCTCAGTTGCTTTTGTATCACATCGATGAAAGAGAGAATGGTAAATGAATTCTCTTCACTAATAAAATCAAAGAGCTCTTGGGTTCTTCAAAATTCAGGGTTATTTCTGAAAATTAGCCCTTTCCTTCCGAAAGAAAGCATGGAATGTGCTAACTGGAAAGGAAGTTGGAGGTTATTCAATCCAATTTCTTCATTTTTTTCAGAGGGAGCCACTGATGTCAGAGTAAAGGGAGTGAACGATCAACACTCCCTCAGCCACTGGGTGAGAGCTGGGATGAGAACTCAGGTACTCCAGTTCAACCCTTCAACCACACTGCCCTGAGTACTGACCTGGAAGGTAGGCGTCATTATCATCAATGATAAGAGCTGCCACAAAGACCTCACACACTTGTCATAGTAATCCCGTTAGTTAGGTGTTATTATTCCCATTTTGCAAATGAGAAAAAGAGACACAGTTAAGGTTAAGTGACTTGGCAGGGTTTGCCCTCTTCCTAATCGGTGAGTCTGAGATTTGAGTACAGGCAGTCTGATTCCAAAGGCTGCCTTTCTGTATTTATATTATCATCATTACTATGAGAAGACTTTGCTTTTTCTTCTCCACATTCACATGCAGCAATATATTATACACTCTACTCTAAAATGTTCATCAGTTCTGTGAGTCTAGGTTCAAACTCTTTCCACCATTAAAACTACTATATTATTTGCAATTGGAAACAGCCAAATTTTGCCTCAAACTCTTTTTTTTTTCTAGTTAGAATGAGGTATTTATGCATTTCTTTATTACAGGCAAAAAGTAGTAAATGGTGCAGAAAATCTCCTGTGAAAATTATTTTTAACTTCTTTCAAGTAGATGGCAGCAGCTTCTGATTCTGGTTGTCTTGATCAATGTATCTTGGAGTGTGGAGGGATGCTTGTGAAGTTAGATTGAAGCCAATTATAAATCACCTCTCAGGGCTGGTTCCTAAGCCAGACTCTAGAGGCGGTTTCATTAATGCACCTTCACTTTTGCTCAGAGTTCTGTGCTGGCCCCTCAAAATGCATTTTGGAGAGCTGGTGCTAATTATAATATGGTGCTAATGGCCTTGAAAGAGGCTGAAATAACAGAAGTAAACTTGCTTTTACTTTACATTCAGGTCCAGGAGGCCCTGAGGCTCGTCTACAAATTCACCAGCCATCTGTCCAGAGTGATCATTTTGTTTTTACCTTCAACTCTTTCATTTCTCATTTAGTAATGAGCTTGGAGATTGCTTTTTAATATTGGCTGAAGAGCTGTCTAGTGTGTGGTCTGAAGAGAATAAGGATGATTTCAGATTTGCCTAAAGAACAGGGGTTTGTGGAAAAACAGGCAATTCTTCTTTATTTCTATACACAGCAGAAGGATCAAGCCTGATCCCTTCCAGGGGGGCTGCGATCCTTCTCTGATGCCAGCCTGCTCAGTTGGGCTCCCAGGGATTCAAGATACTGTCTCTCTGAATTTGCCTTTGAATGAGGCTGGAGTGGAGTTCTTCTTGCTGAAGTAATGTTTACTGGGAATATACTAGGGCCCGGCTCTGTGCGAGATGCCAGGGAACCAGCCATTAGAATGACAGGGTCCCTCTGTGCTCAGAGCTCACGGGCTGACACGCAGAAGCTGCCTGGCCCTTCAGTCATATGGGGGTCACTTTTCGCAGGCAAGGATCCCAGCTGCCTTTAACATGCATATAAAGTATGGCCTCTGAACTTGGGCAGTTTACAAAGCAAGGAGACCAAGTTAAACCCAACAAGAACTTGACTATCCTCATGGTATGAAAATAAGAAGCATGAATCCCATCTCCATACATGCATAGGTGTATTCAGCCCCGTGTGGAGGCCCCATGCAAGGCACTGCAGGGAATTAAACAGGTGACAGGCTGACGCATGGGAAATTCGTGTCAACAGGGGTGCCCTAGAACATGGCAATGAAGATTGTGTGCCTTCATCTGGGAAACTGGAGAAGGATTCACACCAGACTCAACAGTCGCCCTAAGAGTAGTCACTGATTGGGGGATTTTGGGGGAAGTATCAGTCAGGGAGCCAGTGACCCTTTTTTAAAAAAATACTGACTCTGTTCCTTTGATGTAAAGTTAAGATATTGTCTCTCAAATACATCTCTTTAAAGTTTCATGCTTATTTGTAAAGCTGAAAACCGCTGCTCTTTGTATGCCCTTAGTGATCTTCTGTTGGAGGTGTTTAATATTTTGGCATTCTTAAATGTTAGTATTCTTGTGACTATGTCTATGTTAACTCTAATAAAAATATTATACTAACATATCTTCTACTTACTTATTATGTTAGATCCTAACTTCCTTGAAGTCAGCGTTCATACCTTATACCTCATCACATCACAGTAGTGCCCTGGTGTCCAATAAACACACAGCAACTTGAAACAACAATGACAATAGTGGCTGCTGGTTAATATTAGCTGCAGACATCTGGGTCAAGTTATTTTCACTCAAAACGGAGTAGATTTTAACCCACTTAGAAGTTGGACAGCCTCTTAAACGTGATAGTCCAGGAGCAATTTTCTAGAAGAACTGTTTTTAAAAATATTACGTGTTCTGGAACGATGTAAGAATCCACAAAGGGAAGCAGATGTGAGGAAATTGCGGGGGTGGGGGAGAGGGGTGCTGTGCGCAGGAGGCGCAAGAAAGCACAAGTGGTCGCATCTCTCAGGAGCGATGAGCTAAGGAAACAAGACAAGATGCACGATCCCTGGGCAGAGGTCAAAGGTGCCACTTGCCTGGTTCTGTCAAGAAAGCAGATCCAAGCCGAGGACATTGGGACACATGCTCCACACATCCTGATGGCACCAAAGGAGGCACAGATGATAGGGAGACATGGTGAAGTCCACCTAGGAGGGACACAGAGGAGAGCCCTGAAACGTCATCCTCAGCAGCTGGCAGAGGAAGAGAAAAGACCAGGAGAGATTCAAAGGAGATAGACAGCTCTCTATGTCGTGATTCTGTTTCTGTTTCATAAATAGGTTCATTCGTGCCATATTTCAGATTCCACATATAAGTGATAGCATATGGTATTTGCCTTTCTCCTTCTGACTTACTTCACTTAGTATGATCATCTCTAGGTCCACCCATGTTGCTTGCAGATGGCATTATTTTCTTCTTTATATGGCTGAGTAATATTCCATTGTGTAGATATATCTGAAAGATGACGCAGCTGCGTTTCTAGAGTTTGCATAACGGCTTCTTATTGCCTGTCACCTGGTCACCTCCCCCTTCCTCACTGGAATTCCATTCATTTGGGTTTCACCTACTGACATGGCAGGAACTTCTTGTTGAGAAGAGTGAAGCTGTTGAGAAGAGGGAAATACATGATGTAAACTTGCACAACCGCACATCCCCTTCCCTCCCCTGCTGCACGGAAGGATGCTCTCACTCCCGTCTCCATCTTGGCTCTAGGTCCTCACCCTTCAGCCTGGTTCTGGGCTGCTAGATTGATGCGCTTTCCTCGCCTGCATCCGAAGACTCTCTCCTTTCTCGTTCTCAGCAGTTCCATACATGGGCAATACTCTTGCCTCTTACAAAAGTCTTGCTCAGGGAGGGATAAATTTGGATTTGGGCATTAATATATACACACTACTATATATAAAATAGATAACCAACAGGGACCTACTGTATAGCACAGGGAACTCTACTCAATATTTTGTAATAACCTCTAAGGGGAAAGAATCTGAAAAAGAACAGATACATATATATGTATAACTGAATCACTTTGCTGTACACTGGAAATTAACACAACATTGTAAAACAAATATACATCAACTAAAAATAAAAAACAAAAGCAAAAACACTCTTGATAAATTTCTCACCGCTTCTAGACACTACCCTGCTACTCACCTCTCCTTCACACTCAGACCTCAAAAAGGGCTGTCTACACTCCCCTCTCTCTTCACACAGACACACACAGGTACACACAGGCACACACAGGCACACACAGGTGTGTGTATATATGTGAGTAGAAGGTTACAGTGGTACAAATGAATCCAGTGTCTCTCTCAACAGAGGCTCCTAGCCACTCAGGCTCTCTCCCAGATGAAATATTTTGTGCATCTTTCCAGAGGCTATGACATCTATACATGAGTATATACACACCACACACTCACACATACACACTTCCTCTATACACACTATGTCATACATGGCTGTTTTCATTTAAGGATATGTCTAAGAGATTGCTTCCTTTCTGCCTATGCAGATCTTCTCCACTATTTTTCATGACTGCCTAGTATTCTGTTGTAGGAATGAACCACAATATACAATATACTTCACCAATTAAGTATTGGGGGACATTTCTTTTCTTTTTTTTTAAATAAATTTATTTATTTATTTATTCATTTTTGGCTGCATTGAGTCTTTGTTGCTGAGCATGGGCTTTCTCTAGTTGCGGTGAACAGGGGCTATTCTTCATTGCTATGCACAGGCTTCTCATTGCGGTGGCTTCTCTTGTTGTGGAGCATGGGCTCTAGGCGTGCAGACTTCAGTCGTTGTGGCACCCAGGCTCAGTAGTTGTGCCTCGCGGGCACTACAGAGCAGGCGCAGTAGTTGTGGCGCACCAGCTTAGTTGCTCCGCAACATGTGGGATCTTCCCCGACCAGGACTCGAACCCGTGTCCCCTGCATTGTCAGGTGGATTCTTAACCACTGTGCCACCAGAGATGCCCCAGGGGGACATTTCAGTTATTCCAGTCTTCAGTTATTACAACAATGCTGCAATTTATATAATTAATATATGTGTGAGTGTATAAATATATATATTATATATATTATATATATAAATATATATATTTATATTATATATATAAATATTATATAATTTTAATAATTATATTATATATAAATATTATATTATATATTATATTATATATAATATATATAATATATAATATATAATAATATATAATATATATAATATATATATATAATATATTAATATATATATTATATATTATAAATATATATATTAATATATTAATATATAATAAATAAATATATAATATATATATAATATATATATAATATATATATATTATATATATAATTTCAAACATGTGCAATTATATCTGAAGAATAAATTCCCAAAAGGAAATTGCTAGATCAGAGTATGTGCATTTAAATCTGATAGATGTTATTAAATTACAAGTTTCTATCATTACTTCAATAAGAAAGGACTTTTTCCCTATACCATTACTAGCAGAATGTATTGTTAAACATTTTTACTTTGCTAATATGATAAACAAAAATGGTATCTTGTTAACTTGCATTATATCTTATTATAAATGAGGCTGGGGCTTCCCTGGTGGCACAGTGGCTGGGAGTCCACCTGCCGATGCAGGGTACGCAGGTTCGTGCCCTGGTGCGGGGGGAATCCCACATGCCGCGGAGCAGCTGGGCCCGTGGGCCATGGTCGCTGAGCCTGCACATCCGGAGCCTGTGGTCCGCAACAGCAGAGGCCACAGGAGTGAGAGGCCCGCGTACTGCAAAAAAAAAAAAAAAAAAAAAAATGAGGCTGAATTTCTTAAAATGTTCAAGAGCCATTTGTGTGTGTGTGTATGTCTATGTATTTGTATAGCTTGTTCTTTGCTCATTTTTCTATTTGGTTCTTTGCCATTTTTTAAAGTTTATTTTAGGTTTTCTTTACAGTTTAAGAAAATTAGTATTTTTTTAAATTTCCAAGTGTGTCTTTTATCTTTAACTTTGTTTAGGACTGTCTTGTCATCAGAAATATTTTACTTTTGTGTAGTCTGCCTTACCAATCTTTTCTTTCTGGCATCTGCTTTTGTTACAAATTTTAAAAGATCTTTCCCGTTATTTTTTTGGGGGGGGGACATTTTTCTATTTGTTTTCTATTTGTTAGGTCAAACACACCTAGACCTTGGTTCAAACCCCTACACTATCTTTAGCAATGGCTGTTACTCAGATGACTACATCTTTTAAATCTCAATTTTCTCCTCTACAAGCTGAGGATAATTGTACTTCTTTACCAGGGCAAATGGAAGAAGTGAATTAGGGAACATGTAAGCGAAAATAGCAAGGGCTTATCACGGAACAGGTACTTAATTGCCTTTTCCTTCCTCTCCTTCCTCTGTGCTCTGGGTCTTAAGTACTCTTGCTCAGCTCATGTACATACATTTCTCCTCTCATGAAACCATCCAAATCCTCTGTATATCCCTCTAAGCAACAAATTTCTCAGGTGAAATGGTCCATTTGTATTCTCGTTCACTTTGCTACTGGTTTCCACGTAACTGTAGTTGGCAAGTAAAATATTCAGAGAGCAGAAAGGGCCCAGGATCCATGGTCTTGGACATCCATGCATTCAGAGTAAGAAGACAGCCAGTGACAGGTGTGGTGGGAAAGGGAGCTGGGGGCTGGGGAGAAGCGCATTCTGCATTGCGAGCCTAAGGATTGGCACTCCAGTCAATCTACGAATCTTTTGAGAGGTTTACACCATTCCTTCTTCACATCACCTAAGCCACCCCGTAGAGGAAAGCTTGTGATGTTTCTCCTCCCGAATCTGATTCGTGTGCAGCTCATTTCAAAACATCTGGGCATGAGACCATACCTGATTCAAACATCTAAATTTTACCCTGTTTTGAGAGAGAAGAGCATCCCTAAGTAGGTGGAAAACGTCCTGGAGCAGGGTCCATATATTTGTGCTGCATCCAGGCTCTGGCATTTGCTTGCTGATGGGTTGTGTTGTGTCAATCATTTGCCTTCTCTGGGCCCGTGAGTCCTCGCCTTTCAAATGACAAAGGATGTGCCCTTTGATCACTATGATCCCTTCTAGGTCTGAGGAGCGATGAAACTAAAGGCCTAGAGGTCTTTGTAACATTGCCAGGGCTAGTACTGGTATTCCAATCCCAATGCGGATCCAGCTCTCATATTAGCAAAGTTCACTTTTTTATTATCTGCATCTCATTGTGCAGCGAAGCATATGCATCATTGGTCATTCATGCTGCCAGCACAGCCCTCTGCTAAACGATTGTTTAGCCTAAAGTGGAATAAAACACTACAATGACTAGTACAGTATCATTATGTAACAGAAAATTAAAAATCTGATAATTTGATTGGAAGTCTCAGGTGAGTTTTTTGTATAAAAATGTTAACCTCAAATAGCTATAAGCAGGTAAATGTTTTATTCATCCCCCGATATGAAATAAATACTTGTGATATAAATTATGTATAATTAATACTCCTGGGATTAAAAAAAAATGTATGCTAATAGGATGTCAGTTAATTAAGAAAAGAATAGGAGGTAAACAAAGGTGATTACAATTTATCCTGGGACCATAAACAGAAATCATGCCTTAAATAATCTCTGTAAAAAAATACATTATACAGCAAATCTTTCGTTTACATCCAGAGCAGCCGCCTAATGGTTCACAGCAACTGTTGGTGGAGAAGTTAAATGAGAAAACAGCTTGTGATTGCAGGCTGGGCTTGGCCCTCTGAGCCACTGGGACTCAGCTGAGATGGTCTTTGATGAGCAGTCTTGGTCTCTTCAGGAACATTCTCCGAAATTTAGCTTTTTTGGAAGCCAGAGGCTACATTAAAAAACAAACAAACAAACAAAAAAAGGCATCCAACTAATGAAAACTTGAAATAGTATACATAAACTAAATGACAGCTTTATGCTTCTGGGCTAATTTAATCCTCTTCTTTGAAACTGGGTAACAGATTCACGGCACTTGCCCGACATGTGTCTGGATGAAGTCACAGTGATGGACGCTACAGATCAGAAGATACGTCTGAGAGTCTCTGAGCCCCCTTCGCTATTCCTTCCCTTCTTCATTCATTTTACATTTACTGACCGCCTGCTCTGCGCCAGGCACAGAGGCCAGAAATGCACTCTGGCTGTTTACAGTCCTGTCTTCTTTCCTGTCTTGGGTGGCGGTCCTCACTAACCTAGGGGGTCTAGATATTCTGATGAAAATATGCAGCAAAGAGCTGGATATGGAAATTTGAAGCTCTGGGGAAAATTCTAGGTTTAGGTTTAGGTTATCGGAGTTGTATGAGCTGAGGACCGAGGGGAGCTATCCAATGATCATGAACATTCAGGTGCAGGAAGAAGCAGATCCAGGCTGGGAAGGAGGACCAGTCAGCAGGTCAGAAGGGTACTGGAGACTGAGGTATCACAGAAACTAGGGAACAGGACGACTCAAGGAAGACGGAGTAATCCACGATCTCATTGTAAAGGAGTGGTACGGTCAATAAAGAATGAGACGTTTTCAATGAATTCTGAAACTATATGGGCTGAGCAGAAGCAGCTACAGAAAATTGGAGACTTGACTGCATCATGTGAAAATGGTGCATCCAAAACCAGTGAAACTGATCACTGGATACATTTGAATAAGAAATGGGGGAGAGGCTTTTGATGGTGAAGTGGATTTAAGAGGCATCAGTGTAGACGGTAATTCAGTTCTACACTGAGTGATACATAAGGGAGTGACATAAATTTGGGGATTGAAAAGACACACTTAAAAAAAAACTGGTAGAAAAAGCCATTGGAGGAAGACAGGAAGGTATTAAGGCACAGAGACAGGGCTTGTCTTCCAAGAGCATAAGGCCTTCTCCAACCTCTGAAGCAGGGTAAAGAGTGATGGGGAGGATGAGGGCCTCACTGCAGGTGTATGTGCAGAGGGGCTGGGGATGGCCAATGAGCCTCGGACTCCTCTGAAGTAGGAGTTCAATATTAAATGCTGGAGGGGGGTGAAGGAGGTTGAAGAAGAAGCTAGGGCCATGGTGAACATTCAGACTTGTCATTGAGAGGAAAAGGAGACAAGAGGAGGTCTGCTTGCTTCTCCTGAATTGATCCTTAAACTTTATACAAATGGAATTATCCAGTATGTATTCTTTCATATCTGCATTCTTTTGATTGCAATTCATCCATTTGTTGAAATTAGTTATTTAATTCTCATTGCTTTATAGTATTCCATTTATGAATATACCATAGTGTATTTATTGATGGATACTATTGCTGCTATGAATATGTTTGAGTATGTTTTTTTGTGAAAATATGTGCACATTTCTATTGGTATATATGTAGGGGTAGAATTGCTAGGATATAGAACACATGTATGTTCTCTGTCTGACTTACTTCACTTAGAATTATAATCTCTAGGTCCATCCATGTTGCTGTAAATGGCATTATTTCATTTTTTATGGCTGAGTAATATTCCATTGTATATATGCACCACATCTTTATCCATTCCTCTGTCGATGGACATTTAGGTTCCTTCCGTGTCCTGGCTATTGTGTGTGGAATCTAAAAAGATGACACAAATGAACTTATTTACAAAACAGAAACAGACTGACAGACTTTGAAAGTAAACTTGTGGTTACCAAAGGAAAGAGGTGGGGTGGAGGGATAAATTAGGTGTTTGGGATTAACACGTACACACTACTATATAAAAAATAGATAAACAACAAGGGAACTCTACTCAATATTCTGTGATAACCTATATGGGAAAAGAATCTGAAAATGAATGGATTCATGTACATGTATAACTGAATCACTTAGCTGTACACCTGAAACTAATATATTGTAAATCAACTATGCTCCAATATAAAATAAAAATTAAACTAAAAAACCGCATGTTGGGCTTCCCTGGCGGCACAGTGGTTGAGAATCCGCCTGCTAATGCAAGGGACACGGGTTCGAGCCCTGGTCTGGGAAGATCCCACATGCCACGGAGCGGCTGGGCCCGTGAGCCACAACTACTGAGCCTGCACGTCTGGAGCCTGTGCTCCCCAACAAGAAAGGCCGCGATAGTGAGAGGCTCGTGCACCGCGATGAAGAGTGGCCCCTACTTGCCACAACTAGAGAAAGCCCTCGCACAGAAACGAAGACCCAACACAGCCAAAAATAAATAAATAAACAACAACAACAACAACAAAAAAACGCATGTGTGTTCAAGTTTAGTAGATAATGCCAGTTTTCCAGTGTTTTCCAACCACATGTAGGCATAGTTGTTCTGATTTACTCTCCTATAAATATGTGAATTCTATTTGCCCCAAACACAACACTTGGTCTATCTGTCTGTCTTTCATAGACTTTATCTAATCTGCACTGTGGTTTTAGTTTGCATTTATCTGATGACTAATGAAGTTAAGCACCTTTAACATATTTTCTTGCATATTTCTAAAGAATTTAGATATTCTTTTTTCAAGTGCCTGTTCAAGTCTTTCTCCTACTTGGGTATGTCTGCCTTTTTCTTACTGATTTGTAAAAGTTCTTTTTATGTTCTAGATAGCCTTTTGTCAGATATATGTCATATAATATTTTTCTGTCTGGTGGCTTGCCTTTTCCTTCTCTTAATGGTAACTTTTGATGTTCAGAGGATTTTAATTTTAATGGAGCCCTGTTCATCAATTTTTGTCTTTTATGGTTAGCTAATGTTTGTGTGTTGTCTAAGGTTTGCTTCCCCCAAGATTATGAAGAAGTTCTTGCTTGTTTTCTTTTAGATCTGTATTGTTTCACTGTTCACATTTAGATCTACAAGCATCTGGATTTGATTTTTCTGTATGGTGTGAGGTGGAGGGTCAAGTTTCATTTCTACTATCCCTCCACCGTGTATATCCTATTGACCAGAACAATTTATTGAAAAGATGACTCTTTTCTCACAGGAAGGTTTTAACAAGGAATTAAAACCTAACAAAACGCATGGGAAGGGCTAAGGGAACAAATGATTGTGAAACCACTGCCAAAGTTCTCAGCTGGCAACACTAACTCATGAGATGTGCAGGAGATTGCCGGAAAGCTACTGAGAAAGTCACAACCACTTTCTACCCATACTTTTAGCTATGAGGCAGGCTATGCTTCGGACTGCCATGGCTACTAGAGAATACTGCTTTTTCCTCTCTCGCTGTCATACTCACCTGGAAACCGATGGGGAAAGGAAGTCTGGAAATGTCCTGCTAGAATTCTCCTCCAGAATTTAGAGAAGGCTGTAGAAGGGGCCCAACTGGAATATAGTTCAGCACAGTCACTTAATGTGTTTGTGCCTCAGATAAGGAAATTAAATTTGAAGTCAGATTACGGAGTCTCAAAGGACTTCCTAGCACTAACATTTATTAAAAGCATTGAATATTAGAAAATCTCCCTCAATATATTTCGTTCATTCATTCAGGTGTGGACTAGGCTAAGAATATAAAAATAAAAGAAGCTCCTTTCATTAGAGGCACTTCCAAAACCGCTGAAATAGGGATATACAAAGGGATGATACAGTGCAATAAAGTAGTGGCTATGGCTGTAAATATACAAAGTGCAGCAGACTATAGGCAAAGGAGCAGCTAGATCAGCCTGGGGCGGCTCCTGCCGTGATCCTAGAAGGCTGGATGAGGTCCTGCCTGGAGGAGCAAAGCCTGCCTGTGAGCCCTGAGGAAAGAGCAGCAGGTGCATTCAGGAACGCCATGATATTACCTGGGAAGGATGTAAACTCAAGCTTTGCTTCCTTTTATCTTGAATTTTTTGAGGAAAACCACAGGTGCCTTCAAGGAAACAGATGGAAGTTGCAATCTGTTTTGTGTAACAGAAGCATTAGGCAGTGTGTTGGGGGCTTTGGGCAAGTTACTTCCTTTTTGTGCTACGACCTTCTCTCTCAGTGAAATCTCCAGGATTCTCCACCCTCCACCCTCCTTTGCAATTGCACAATGCAAGCATCTCAGCTTACTAGGTAGATTTCAGTGGTGTCCAGATTGGCCTTATCTTCTTTATGGGTTTCTTTCCAGAATCCTTGGGAAGTGAGATGCAGTGGTGGCAGAGAGGGGAAGAATGAACTTGGGGTGGTTGTCAGTCAATCGCAGTGGTGTTCAGTGATTTCACATGGATTGAAAAGTATTGAATCATGAGGAGGTTGGAAAAGGACCTGCTCCTCATGGGGTCTGGTTAATATTAGGAATTATTGCCTCAAACACTGCAGGTGTGTATCGATCTCTTTCAGTCCCAGTAAATGCGGCTGCGACTGCCTTTGACAGCCTCAAATCTGCACAGTGCTCAGGCCCCAGGGCAGACAATGATGCGGGGGAGTTGCTGATTTTAGGATAGAAAATTACAATGCTTATATAGTAAACAGCACCTGGAAGTTTACTAATGATATTTACAATTAACAGCAGCAGTGTGGTCTGATTATTCACACGCGCTTTCTATGAAAGAAAAGAAAGGAAGCAGATGTTGAAAAGAGTCACATGGCTTAGATTTTATTGGGAGGGGGACAGTGGTGGTGAGAGAAGAGGATGGAAGGGTACGAGCAGAAGGAAGGAAAGAGTGTGAGGTAGAGATTTCTTCCTGTTATTTTCTTTAGACCGTCATATGTAAATCGCCCCCTTCCAAATCTGGAAGGTAACCTTCAGATGTGTGTGATATACTGATTCTTCTCTACATTACACATATTTAAAGTCCTATATATTGAAGGGTAATTGGGCAATTTTATAGGAGCATTAGGTATTTAATAGAAACAAATATAACTGGGCAGTTTTCAATTTTCATACTGAGGGTTGGGTCGCTCTGACAAACATGCAGGATGCTGGCTGAATTCCTCCAAATTCCACCGGGTGGGCTCATGGCTAATTTTAGAGGACTCCTATTTTCAACCAGGAAACCATCTGTATTATATTTTAAAGCTTGATGACTGATTCCATTTTTCTTCACCCATCACTGATCAATTTTTTAATCCCTTGCTCAGCCTATGGTAAAGTCCATTTCCTTTATCTATTCTTGCATCTATTTGTATATGGGAAAGAAGATGCAACAACCTTAAATAATGTTCTGAAGTATTACATGTTCTCTTATCTCAATACACACATGCAAGCAGTAATTCATTTTTCATTATTTTATCCTGGTCTTTGTCTAGACAGACTTATTTTATATAGTTAACAACAATAAGAAAAATGTTATTCTGTATTTCACCTTTTTAAAAACACATGGAAATGTTTCTATTTCTACATAGAAAGCACATTTTTTCATGTACAAAAATTAACAAACTATTGATGGGGAATTTTGCATTATTTTAGGCAACGCTGTAGTGAGTGCACTGGAGTAGATTTTTGCTTCTGTGAAATTGTCCCTTAGGGAAGATGCCAAATGATGGAATCACCTGGTCACAAGGAAGGGAAAACCATCAAGGGGGTTCTAGATTCTTGCTATTCTATTGCCCTGGAATGTGTTCTCAGTGTATGCTAAGTTCTGCACAGACTCGTCAATATTGGACTGGCTGTGGGTGTATGTTAACTTTTCTATCACAAGGTAGTTAGTTTTAATCTGAATATCTTTGATTATTAGCTAAGGAATTACAAAATATATTTATTGAGTTTTCTTTCATATGTCAAGGGATCGTTCATATTTTTCCATTTATCCTACTGGAATCTTAACATTTCATTGAAAATTTTCAGTAGACAATAATCTCCATGAGGGCAGGAATATATACATTTTCTTTTTCTTTCAGTTTTGTTCCACTAATGCTTAGAATTATATCTGGCACAAAGATGGTGCTATAAAAGTACTTGT
This sequence comes from Monodon monoceros, assembly GCF_005190385.1. Classification (NCBI taxonomy): domain Eukaryota; kingdom Metazoa; phylum Chordata; class Mammalia; order Artiodactyla; family Monodontidae; genus Monodon; species Monodon monoceros. The sequence continues at coordinate 82,951,887 of NW_021703775.1, forward strand.
TAAATGACAGAAGCATACATATACATGAAATCCTCACCAATTCCTAGGTATTTGGGAACAAAATGGTTACTTTTTAAAATAAACTGTCTGTTCTAAGCTTGGAAATTACCTAACTACCATTTTTTAAATATTAACCTTGATTGTTCTCACCTTTTCTTTTTTTAATCAAATTAGCTTTCATAATCTTTTAACAATTACCTTCATTAGATATACTAAAGTATACTTCCAAAGTTCCAAACATTTTTGATCTCTGCTCCCCTAAGATTTTGGTAATATACCCAAGGATTATAAACTGTTGGCTGGACTTGCCCTCTCTCTCCCTCCCTCCCTCCCCCCCCAACCCGCTTTCTCCCTTCCTTTCTCCCTTCCTTCCTTCCTTCCTTCCTTTCTCCCTCCCTCCTTCCTTCTTTCCTTCCTTCCCTCCTTCCTTCCTTCTTTCTTTCTTTCTTTCCTTTTCTTTCTTCTTTCTTTCTTTCTTTTCTTTTCTTCTTTCTTTCTTTCTTTCTTTCTTCCTTCCTTCCTCCCTTT
>NW_021703775.1:82952424-82952850 GCF_005190385.1 Monodon monoceros
TTTTCTTCTTTCTTTCTTTCTTTCTTTCTTCCTTCCTTCCTCCCTTTTGCTCGCTTTCTTTCTTTCTTTCTTTCTTTCTTTCTTTCTTTCTTTCTCTCTCTTTCTTTCTCTTTCTTTCTTTCTTCTTTCCTTCCATCCTCCCTCCCTCCTTCTCTTTCCTTCTTTCTTTCTTTCTTTCTTTCTTTCTTTCTTCCTTCCTTCCTTCCTTCTTTCTTTCTTTTTTTCTTTCTTCTTCCTTCCTTTCTTTCTTTCTTTCTTCCTTTCTTCCTTCCTTCCTCCCTTTCACTCTCTTTCTTTCTTTCTTTCTTTCTCTCTCTCTTTCTTTCTTTCTCTCTCTCTCTTTCTTTCCCTTCCTTCCTTCCTTCCTTCCTTCCTTTCTTTCTTTCTTTCTTTCTTTCTTTCTTTCTTTCTTTCTTTCTTTCTTTC
>NW_021703775.1:82952860-83133056 GCF_005190385.1 Monodon monoceros
TTCTTTCTTTCTTTCTTTCTTTCTTTCTTTCTTTCTTTCTTTCTTTCATTCTTTCTTTCTTTCTTTTTCTTTCTTTCCTTTCTTTCCTCAGTGTCTCTGCTTCCCAGGACCACATCAGGAGTATTGCTTCTAGTTGATGTTCCCAATTAACAAATCCATATGGTTTGATTTGTATTTAGATCTGAGTCAAACTTGAATCAGATGCCAAACCCTATGCTGCACTCAGAAGGGATGAGAGATATTTCTGTGCTTCTGATTTTTTAACTTATGGTAGATCTTCTGCCATCTCCAAGGGACAGTTTGGTTTAGCACATCACTGTACAGCTTTGGAATTTCTATAATTGTCTTTGCAACATCTGTGGATCCACAGTGAAGAGAAAATCATGTGTAAGAGATAGTGCCATTCAGGGCCTGTCTACTGCATAAAGTAGCAGCATGGGGGCAAATAGCATGGTGAGCAATAGCCAATCACTGTCATTTCCCTTGTTCTCTTCTTTAAAAGGTAAAATACATTAATTAGGTTGGTGTTCACTTAAATGCTGTATTTCAGACATATTGCAAAGAATATTCAATGGAAATTTCATAGGAAAAAAGAAAGAAAAATTAGTATCCTACATGTCTTTATCAGTGTTTGTCCAATGTATCTCAGTGCTCTGGACCAGTTAACTATCATCCTGGGACCTCAGTTTCTTCATCTATAGGTTGAGAATGATATTAATGCCTCACTAAACACTTGGATAGTTAAATGTGAAAATGTGTACAAAGCACTCAGATAGTACTTAACACATGAAAATCTCGGTAACCATTGGTTCTCTTTCCCTTTCTTAGTAGACAGATGGAGGGTGTAGATAACTTCTTGCACATGAGTTCTGAAACCAGCAGCCTGATGGTCTAAATATAGACTCTGCTAAGTTATGCATGTGAATTTACTAGGTGATTGTCTCATATGCATGGGAAAAGCATTGGTCTTTGGTCATTCAGAGGAGTTAACATCTGGATATTCATAGTCACATAATTTTACCCCCAACAAAATGTCAAAGTTTACACAAACCTAAAGATGAGAATTAGAAATTGGTCTTCAGTCTTTCTGAACTTGGCTATGCACTTGAGATAAAATCAGAGGAGTATGGAGCATTTTCTATTTGACATGAAATTTCTTTCTCATTTTCATTGTTTTTCAACCCTATGGATTATAAATCAAAGCACCCCTACTAAGAATTGTGCCAGCTCCTTCTGGCAGGCTTCCAAAGGGGGCACTCATCCTTATTACTACATATATACTAAATTCCACTGGTTTCACCATATTATCAGAAACTTGGTAGCAAGATGGGCAAAGAAACTGGCAGTGGTAATACCATAATAGAACATTTTCTATTTGGTTCAGATTGGCCCACTAACCCGTGCCCCAGTCTTATCAGCTAATGAACAGTGTTCTCTCCAGAGCTGACAGGCAAAATATTTCTGCCTAATCCTTCCAGTTGGGGAGACAAAGGAGAGGAACCAGGGGAATATGGGATTGTCTGGGCGAATGACAGCCTACTTCTGCACATCAAACATATTCCAAACACAGATGTCTATTCCCAAAGTACTGTAACTCCACCAGATAAAATCTCACCACTGTCTGTAAGTGATTACTCTATCTAATTTTCATGTTGAAAACAAGTTTTCACCTTAAACAGACCACTATGTAATCATACAGTGGAAGGCTAAAGTCCCATTCTTCAGACACCAAGACCCACTGCACCATGAATGGGACCTTGGATTAACGGGATGGCTACCAGTTTACTCATGACCCCAAATGTTCCTCACATTACGTTCTTCCAGGAATCTCCAGTCCAGGACCATTGATCTAGCTGTCACCACCTGCAACTTGTATCCTGGACTCTTCCATCATGAGAATTATTAAATAGAGGACCAAGAGGTTCTAGAATAGATATGAATTATATGGGTGTTTAAACTCTACCCTTGAGAGGCCATGAATGGTATGTAGAGGCTGACATTATCTCAGAACTTTATAAAGCCTACAAAAATTGTGAAAGTCCCTTGGGTAGAGAGGAGGTTGTTGAGTTCCCGTGGTAGCAGCAGAATGTGGAGGAGGGAGGGTACAGCAACCTGGGACCAAAGAGAATCATTGCCCACAGGCAAGGGGAGGGATGGACTGAGTAGGTTTTGATTTTTCTTTTTTTAACTCTAGCTCATGTTTCTCTAGATGGATGTCTATCAGCCTTGACATCAACAACAGTAAGACAGAATTCATCAGCCCACTCCTAGATAGAGGTGGAAGGGTGACATTAATTCAGTGCTAGACCAGAGCATGGCAGCAGGCAGTGCCTCATGGCTGCCATATATATCCATATATATGTGGATATTCTCAGAAAGAATAGGAAAAGTATTGGAAGCAGGGACAAGTATACAAGAAGAAGACTTGGCTATGGAAAATGAAATAATAGAAATAAAGAACTCAATGAATGGACTTTTACAGAAGAATAGGTATGGCTGAAGAATAAATTAGTAGGTTCAATGTTGCTTTCAAGCAATTCTCCCAGAGTACACCTGAAAGCAGTAATGTAATATGATGGCTGGGAAAAAAGTTAAAAGATATGAAACTAGAAGTGACAACACTAATTTCATAAAAGTTCCAAGGACAAGAAATGAGTCATTTGATGGAAGGAAATACTGTCATTATATATTAGAATATTTATCCTCGTTTCCATTCTTCAAAGTGATTATTAATTTGCATCTTCTCCTTTAGCATTGCATCATCTGTATCCTACCTTCATACAAGTCAGAAGTCCTAGCTCCTTTCATCTCCTCTATCTCCCTGCCCCATTCTATTTTCTCCAACATTCCGTGTAAGTGTTTTTTGTTTTTTTTTTTTGCAGTACGTGGGCCTCTCACTGTTGTGGCCTCTCCCGTTGCGGAGCACAGGCTCCGGACACGCAGGCTCAGCAGCCATGGCTCACGGGCCCAGCCGCTCCACGGCATGTGGGATCTTCCCGGACCGGGGCACGAACCCGTGTCCCCTGCATCAGCAGGCGGACTCTCAACCACTGTGCCACCAGGGAAGCCCAAACGTACAACATTTGTACTATGAATGTCAGTCAGCTGAATGAGTGGACCTATTAAGAGAAGAAGAAGAAATGCACGTATAGATTAGAAGGGAAGAGATGAAATTGTCGTTATTTGAAGATCACGTGATCATTTCAATAGAAATCCGAAGAGAGGTGAGGGTAATCAAATGGTTCATCAATTAAAGAGCCAATACTATTGTGAAGTTCAGCCAGATGGCCAGAGAGATAGTCAATCAGCACAACCCAGCAGTGTTCCTTCACACCAGCTAGAAATTTGACACCCAGGAAATGGTATACAAAGTCATAGAGATGCAATGTATAATTGCAACAAAAAACATAGTTTTTCAAAACAACAATGTACAAAATCATTATCAAGAATAAGTAACTCCAAAGATGAGAGAGAGATAGAGAGAAAGAGAGAGAGAGAGAGAGAGAGAGAGAAAGAACTGCACAGGAGTTCCCTGATTGGATGAGCGAGTTTTCAGCCCTCTGAATTTGTCATCCCACTGCTTTCTGGCCTCCATGCTTCTGAGGAGAAATCACCTATTTATCTTATTGAGGATTATTTGTATGTGAAGAATTCTCTGAATATGGGTTTGGAAGGCACTCCACACCAGTTCTGCCTCTTCTCGTGGTTGCCAAGCTACTGATTTTCATTGTTATTGTAGAGTATTGGTTTTCAAGGCTCTCATAGAGCTGGAGAAAGGAGGAAGGCAGTAGGGCAAGTTATACTACAACTTGCTTTTCTTACAGAAATACAGTCATTTTTCTTGAATAAATGCTCCTCAGAATGCTTCAAGCCTCTGGCTAACTTCTAGAGTTCTGACAAGGTTGATTCTGACATTTTTTTTTTTTTTTTTTTTTTGGCCAGGGTGTTTACTACTTTCATGGAGGGATTTCCAAATGTCCTCACTGCCTTTTTTGTTGACATCACTGCTGTATGAGTTAATTTTAAAACCATATCGTTTCTATCAGTGCAGTGCAAGCCTAAGTAAATTCTCAGTACCAGTTTTGTTTTTTTTGTTTTTTTTTGGAATTTGGCAAATTGATGTCACAATATTTTCAATAGTTAAGAAATGTTAGAGAAGAGAGGAGGTAGAGGCAAACCCTACCAGATAATAAGATGTTTCAAAACAATCATAGAATTTCAAAGCCATAAACTATAAAGGGAAAATTAATAGATAGGACTACATCAACATATAAATCTGTATTTAATCAAGGACATTGGAGACAAACTTGTAAGAAGAGATACCAGTGAAAAGATATTTATAAAATATTAAATTTACAAAATATTCACATCTATATCACATAAGAACTCTTGCAAATCAGCAAGAAAAGAAAAACCCATCAGACAAATGACCAAAGTATAAAGAATATGAATAGTCAATTTACAGGCCTGGAAGTATAAGCGAGTAATAGATAAAACAAATTCAGATTCAGTGGCAATAAGAGGAATGTTGATTTTAAAAAGCAAATGGGGACATTCCTTTTAGTTCTATGTATGGTGGCATATGCGGGAATACATGTAATAAGTACTACTCAGTAATCTGAATATAAGACCTGAAAAACTTAATATTGAATTTAAAAAAAACATTGAATTTATATTTAATGTGATCATAAGTCTCAGTTGGGCTAGGATAATCCCAGTTTTTCCCTGTTATCTCGAAGTAATTATTACTAGCTCCCCTTTTAAAATCTCAAAGTGTCCTGGCTTGGAAAATAAGTTGTATGGTCACTATACAACTTATTATACAATACCATTAATTCAATTAAAATGCAACAGCCTCAGAATATATTTGTCAGGAAATATATTGGTTTTATAAATGTGAGATCCAAAGACAAAGAAATGACTAAAAAGTATCTTTGGGGGGACTGAGGGGGTGACGGAAGGAACAGGAAATATTTAATAATAACATAGGGAATCTGGGACTTGGTGCTGAGGTTTGAAATTAGGAGTTTCCTGGCCCCTTCTTTCCACAGTCAATGGTTAGTTCCCAAATTATGTAAGTGCCACCCCTACTTCTTTGGATAAACCTGAGAAAGGTGATACTTTTGGGTACATAATGGAGTCCTTCCCAGAGTAGTAAAATGGATCATTTTTTAAATGTATGTAGCATGTATCCAGGAGCCAAACACATCTCATACATTAATAAGAACTCTCAGCTGTATAAACCAAAGTTAAAGATTTTAAATTCTGGAACTCTCCTTTTACACTAAACAAACACGGAAAAGAGTTTAATTGGGTCCTAATCTCATCAGATCCTATTGCCTTCTTAGGTTCACAAAGTTGGGTTGAGGGCTGGCCCATGGAAACTTAGGCTGCCTTGGGACCTTTGTCTATTCTTCAAGAGTTGTAACAGTTGGAATAAAAGTTTCAAAGACCTATAGGGAAAGATAAAACTCTCAGAGGTATCAACTCCACATGAAAGAGGTCTAAAAAAGGCAATTTTTTTAACACTGTGGGGAAAAAAAATAACTCTTGGAAATGGCAATTTTCTCATTAGGTAGAATATTTATTTTCCCTTCATTTTATAGGCTCTACTGTGTGCCTTCATTTCTTAACTCATTTAATTCTCTCAACAATCCTATAATGTTAAGACAAATCATTATCCTTACTTTATAATAAGCCTGTAGGAAGGTCGGTACATAAACCCTCATCTCTTAAACATCAAAGTCCCTTATGTCACATTCTTTTATTAATCAGGATTTGGTCACAAATAGAGAAGCAACTTTGTATTTTAGATAAGGGAAAATTTAGGCTCACATTTTTCATCAAAAATTAAAACAAAATAAAGCAGCATGATTTCCAAGAAAATAGTTTGTTAAATAAAATGTTTGTAAGCGTTGCATTATCGTGTCTATTTTTGCGGGTCTTTGGTCTATCTTTCGGAACAGATTGTGGCAGAGGCAAAAAACTGTATTCCACACTTTGTGCCTTTTCCTGGAATCCCAAGAGAAAGACATTTCTAGCCACCCCTGCAGTTAGGAGGGGGCTGTAGGACTCAGTTCTGGCCAGTGGAACATAGGGGAATGTGAAATATCCCAGTTCCAGGTGTCATCCTCACCCACATCCTACAGTGCCTCCAGTCCCCTTTTCCCTACCATCAAGCCCCTCTCCAGATGTCTCTCTGCCATCTGGAGAACCTGGAACCCAAGCAGCTACAAGGCGGGGGAGATCTGTGTTACCTGCAGGAGGCTCTGTGGGAGAACAGACACATTTATTGTGCTGAACCGTGTGGATGATTTAGGTGTTGGTTATAGCAGCTACCTGGTATTAATTGCCTTAACTCTCAAAGGGATGCCAAGACATGGTATATTTTATCTTGCTGAAGAACAAGGATAATTGTCAGTCTATATCTTCTACTTTCCATAAAGAGAAAAAAAATCAACACATTAGGTAATATTAAGGGGTCCCTGACTAATTTGTGAACTCCTTGTTGACATGGATTTTGTAACATTCACTTTTGTATTTTGTGTCCCCCTTTCTCCAAATGGAGAACCTGGCATGTGGAGGTTGCTCAGTAAGTGTGTCCAGAGGCACTGATGGAGGACGAGTCATTATTTTTTTAATTTTATTGAAGTATAGTTGATTTATAATGTTGTGTTAGTTTATTCTGTACAGCAAAGTGATTCAGTATCCTTTTTCATATTCTTTTCCATTATGGTTTATCACAGGACATTGAATATAGTTCTGTGTGCTACACAGTAGGACCTTGTTGTTTATCCACCTTGTGACTCATTATTTTAATATATTCTCATAAAGTGCAGCCTAAAATTTTTGAAAATACTTGAATAGTAACAATGACTTAACTTGTTGATTTACTCAAAAATGATAAACCACTGAATAATAAGCAACAAAATAAGTAAAATCTCATATGTACAAATAAAATAAATCTGATTTTATTAATGTTAAAATTTCTACTTTTGATTAACAAATGGTTCTGCACCATTTGCATTAACTGAAATTAATACAGCCTCCACACATATGGAGTTTTGATCACATGTCATCCTTCTAATAATTCTGAGATATTCTGTGCTCGACAATCTTCCGAGTTTCCTTAAGCACTAATATCTCATTATACTATGAAACCAAAGGAAGTGTATGTCAGATCTTTCTCTCTTTCCATCTACAAGCTTGCTTTGGAAATGGGTTAACTTTAATTAGTTTCATATGTGTGTTTTGTCTTTTATAATTTAAATAGTGTGTGGATTTAAAACCATTAATCTCACTTCCTAAACTACTTTCTCTGTGTATTTTTCTCTCTCAGTTTTGAACATCACTAGAGATGGCCAGCATACAGTATCCACATGGCCTAATGTAAGTCAGAACAACCCTATGTGAAATGAAACTAGACTGGCCCATCCCCTCCCCTTAGTGACCCCTTGAAGCTGTTTAGAGAAGATGAAGGAATAATTTTAATGAACCAAAGAGCTATTGCAAAGCCACATTTCTCACTGTCTGCCAGAAACTGGCACAGCTAAACTATTCCAGGGTTTATTTCATGCAAACAAGACAATAAAAGTGACCAACATAATTGCCATTGTCTTGTTTATAAGCATCAGTGTTTTCACAGAGAAGCCACTGAGCCTGCTCAGTCCTCGTTTGTCCACTGCTTCTCCCCGGCTCTGGCAATTCAGTGTCTAACAAGCATCTGGAGGGAGGAACCATGGGAGCTTTCACTTACCTGTCTGTGCTAGCACTGGATTGACCGGCAGGTTGGTGTTCGGACAGGCTGGTCAGGGACCCAAAGGAGGCTGAAGGAGAAATGGTAAAGGCAGATATGTGTTAACTGCTTTTTGGGAACAACTGTGACCTCTAACAAGACGTTAATAATTAGCAAGGACTCAGAAACTTGACTCTTATTTGCATTCCTAATAATTTTTACGAAAACAATAAAGAAAAATATAATAAGTGTAAGAATATGATAGTGCTAAAGACTTGTCCACCAAATCTCATCCTTTTGGATGTTTGTAACCACAGTGATCTAATACTGATGGATTAGGAACCTGAAATGATTAGGAGATATTCATTCATTTCATGCATATTTTTTTCACGCAGATTTGCTGAGCCCCTTCTAGGTGCCAAGGAATGTAAAAGGCATTGACACAAAACCAAGTGAGCTGGTCTGCCCTTAACAGCTCAGATTTAATGTGAATGCAATCTTGAGAGCTCACTGCTTCAGCAGGAATGGTTTTCAGGTCTTACAGTACTGCTCTCCTGAGATATGACTCAGCCCAGAATAAATATGTGTGTTGCTCTGAAGGATTTTACTGTTAGAAATTATCTTCATTGTTTTCACTGATGCCCAAGTGCCCCAAAGTGAGTGTAAAAGTTTAACTTGTCCTTTTATTAAATACAAGCTTGCCTTTCCAAGCAAATAATAGAAACTAACAGCCAGTACAAGGTATAGGAGAACATAAAACAATGAAATTTTGCTATTTGCTGCAACATGGATGGAACTGGAGGGTATAAGTCAGAGATACAAAGACAAATGTATGTTTTCATTTATATGTGGAATCTAAAAAATAAAACAAACGAATATAACAAAACAGAAACAGACTCACAGATACTGAGAACAGACTAGTAGTTACCAGAGGGGAGAGGGATGGGGGAGGGCAAAATAGGTGAAGGGGGTTAAGAGGTACAAACTACTAGGTATAAAATAAATAAGTTACAAGGATGTAATATATACAGCATAGGGTGTACAGCCAATATTTTATAATACTTTATAATTATTTTCTGGAGTATAATCTATAAAAATACCAAATCACTATATTGTACACCTGAAACTATTATAAGCCAACTACAATTAAAAAAAAAAAGAACTACAATAGACAATGATGTCTTCTGCATTGTGGTTGTAGCCATCAAAGCTATGAGCTCAAAAGGAATCACAAGCCTTCTACTGACAAACGTCTAGTGATCTCTCTCAAACGCTGCTGGCTGCCCTGCTATACATTCTTAGTTGTGAATTCTTGTCCTGGGTCTGACCTCACATCATTCTTTATGTTTTAGGGGAATCTGTCCCTAAAGTCTGACTATGGAAGAGGACGCCACCTCCTGTGGCTTCAGAGATTGGTCCACTTATTTTTATATTTTAGAGATTGAAGCACAGACCTTGGGGCCAGTAAATCTGGATTTGAACCCTATCTCCCTCACACTAGTTGTGTGGCTTTAGGTGAAATATCCACCTTCCTGCAGACATTCAGCTTTAGCTTTCTCATCTTTAAAAGCAAAAATGAAAGAATGCATAGCAGTGCATGCAGCGGGCATCTTGGTCCCCAGGTCAGTGTACAGCGGGGCACCCCAGTTCCCTTCTGGTGCTTCTAGCCTCCAGCTGCCGTTTCCCAGTCCAAGATGGGCTTTGCTACGCCAGGCCAGGGCAGGGCTGGAGGGACCCCATAGGACATGATCCAATTCATCTCCACCTCTTTTTGCAAGATGTTTCACATGTTGGTTTTACGTTCTCATTTTGTCACTTTTATTCCCCAGTGCTGATGTTTGGCCATCCATGTTGGCTGAGTTTCTCCCTTACAGTTAATTTCATCTGAAGCTTCTCATTCTGTCTCTTCTTTAGTTTCCATACAGATTCACCTTAGTTGTCATTATCTGCTTTTCACGTCTTCATAACAACAAAGGGGCTGCAATGTGCAATGAGCTCTAGAATAAGTTTAAGTTTGAATCTGGATTCTATAGACTGGCTGTGATTTAGGATGAGTTATTTAAGCCTTTTGTACCTCAGTTTACTCATCTATAAAACGGGGTTAATCATACTGAATTAGTTTTCCAGCACTGCTGTCATGAAGCACCACAGGCTGAGGGCCTTAAACCATAGAAATGTATCATCTCTGCACTTCTGGAGGCCAGAAGTCTAAGATCAAGGTGTTGGCAGGGTTGGTTTCTTCTGGAGGCTGTGAGGGAGAATCTGTCCCAGCCTCTCTCCTTGGCTTGGAGATGGCTGTCTTCTACCTGGGACTCTTCCACTGTCTTCCCTCTTTCTGCCTCTGTTTCCAAATGTCCCCGTCTTATAACGACATGAGCCAGGTTGAATTAAGATCCACCTGAATGCCCTCATTTTAACTTGATTTCCTCTGTAAAGACCCCCATCTCCAAATATAGGCACATTCTGAGATACTGGAAGTTAGAAGTCCAATATATGAGTTTGGGGGAGATTCAACCCATAACACATAGTAATCTCCATTATAACCTCAGTGGGAGGCAAAATGATTGCAGATTTAGAACAGAGCCTAGTTTGTGGTCAGCAGAAGAAGAGTGATTTATTAATAATAAAGTGGTCATCCTAGTTCTCCTTTAGGAGAGATTTTTGTACTTTCAGTCTTTTTTCTAGGTCATTTCTTAACCACTCAGCATCTCTAGAGTTCTCCTTTGAGCTCCCTCCAAAACGCTTGACTTTTTAGTTGCAAAGCCTAGAAATGGGAGGTGGAGGCCAAGAGATAGTCTTAGAGCCACACTGACCTTCCAGAGAGTCTGCTTGCACGTGCACACAGGGTGGCTTATGGCTGTACTTGGGCTTTCACTCTCCTGGCTGCTCTGCCATGCTTGCTCCGAATACCCACATCCCATCCGCTTCTACACAGACCACCTCCCCTCTCACAGAGGGACCTGCTTGGCCTTATTGTCCCCTCAGTCTTGTAGGACACCCACAAAGTGGCTCAAGTCTTTTAAACATGGAGAACAGACAGCCTTGCCTCTGCCTGACACTCAGCAGGACACGAGACTGGCTTGCTGATTTCCTTATTTTCTGATATTGACCCCCTAAAGCAACCGGATCTTTGGGTTGCATGTACTAGTGACATTTTACGCATACGAGTGAGCTGACAGCTCCAATGATCTGCCCTGTCATTTCAGAAGAAGGAGAACTCATCAGGAAGTCAGAAATTCTGTCTCAGCATCCGGATTCTGCCCCCAGGAAATAAGGCCCCTCCTCTCTCTGGGATGCGGGTGTCCCTCTACACAGGGGGACCCACAGTGCGGCCGTTTCCTAGCTCACAGCTTCATGAGAGGGTGGACAACACACCCTGGAAAAATACGTAAAGTTCAAAAAATTGTCTAGTCATTCAGTTTCTAGCTTGACGCTGGGATGTGGATGCCCAAGCACACTCTTCCCCTGTGGCCGGTCTAACTTTAGCTGGTCTGTGGGTGAGATTTTATCAAGTCACTTTATTGTTGTTTGGTCTTTGGATGAGGTGAGAAGGAATAAAGAAGAAAGGCTGAGACACCTGTGCAGACTTTCAGAAGAAAAGGACTTTTTGGACCCTTCCTTCCCTACTCAACAACAGTGCTGCAAACATCTTTCTTCCTTGTCTGCTATTCAAAGTAGTGAACAGTGGAGAAAACTTCACTGCAAAATGCATTTGAATTCTACTTGGGAATAATGGTTTCAGATTCTACACTTGAGAAGGAGCTTAGCGTTACACTATTTACTTCCTCAAAGCAGTTTTATTGTCTTATTAAAGCAACTACTGTGTTACATTAGGGAGACCAGACACTAGTCTTAGGCAGAAGCCTAAAGTCTGTTTTATTGATATTTAACAGAATAGTACTCGATACCAATTTTATACTGTAATGGCCTGCTCTCTCTCTGAATGAGTGTCTTCCACCTTTTTCAAACTTCTATTACTGCTCTTAAATATGCACACACATCACATACATACACACCACACACACACACATCACATACATACACATACACACCTCACATACACATATCCCACATACACACACATCGCACACACATCACATACACACACCACACACAGCACATATACATCACACACATACATACACATCACATACACACATACTACTCACACACACACACCACACACACACATATGCCTCACATACACATACACCACATACACACATACCATATACACACACACCACACACAAACCCAGTTAAAGAAAAGAATCTGCCTGTGCTTTGCAACTCCCCAAGTATCCACACCAGTGATTCTTGATTCTTAAATTCAGTGTGTATACAATACCCAGCAGTCTTTTAAAATGCAGATTTGGGACTCAAACCTATAGATGTTGATTTAGCTATGAATAAGGAAGACCCCTTGCCTCTGCGTTTTTGCCAGCATCCAAGCGATTGTAATGCAGATGGCCCATGGGCTTTGCTTTCACAAACTCTACTCTACACCAACAAATTCCCTACCAACCAGTTACTAAGGCCACCCTGCCTGGAGCAAAGCCTTCTGCAGGGGCTTCCCCTGCACCGGGGGGCAGCGGCTTTCAGGAGTGGAGCTTCCAGTGTCTTGGTCAAATGTGTGAGCTCTTTGGTCACCACACACCCTCTTCTGGTCTGACTCTGCCCCACTTCTCCAGCACTGCATTGAAAATAAATTCTCCACACCTCTGATTCCTCCTCCTCTTGACTTAATATTAGATGAGTTCCTATGCAGACCTGACAACCTCTAACCCAAGGCATAGCCTTATGCTTACGAATGAGAGACCCTAAATCAGAATCCGGAATGGTCAGAGCACAGCTGACCTGGTTCCCATTTTGAGGATTGAGCCTGAATACGATTCGTGACCTGCCTAATGAGATCTCTCAATTCTGTAGACTTCCGTATGTCTTTCTTCTGTGGCACTTGTCACTCTGCCATGCATTATGGTTCATTTAGTTCATGCTCCTGGGCCCTTTATGAGACTTAGTGTCCACCTTACTTAGCATGGCACCAGGCATCAACAGTAAAACCAATAACTGAATCAATAAATTCATTCAAATAAAAAGCAACCGTACTTTCAAACTCTCTGGCCTCTAAGAAGACAGGCTAATAATTCATGCTCTCACTCAACCAATGCTAAATCTCGATTTAGTGATTTTCTCATTATTTGAGTATTTAGGTATTCTTCAAGGACAATTGATTAGTCAATGGATTGATTTGCTTGAAGGGACAGCATATTTCTGCTCTGCTCTATTGTCCCAAACTGAATGGTTTTCATCTCCCACAGGCTTGAACTCTTCCTGTTGGAGGATCATTCTTTCATTTTGTCTCATGAGAAATGTGTATTGAACGGTTACCCTGTGATAGGCAGTGGCCTAAGCAAAAGGGATGCAAAGGAGGAAATAAAGCATCTCTGTCCTGAAGGATCACCTGTAGCACGTGGTCAACTGTTTCAAGAGGGCTAAGGAAAAAATTGAAAAGACTCTTAAAGAAAAAGCATGGATCTGTGGGAGAGGACATTCTGGGTAAATATAAACCTGGAATTGAGAAAATGAACAAAATAATATAGCAATCATATGTGACTTGGGCCTGGTTTCCCAGGAGACAGCTTGTTTAGATGGAGATGTGCCTGTAATACATGTCTTGAGGGTTTCCCCAGGATCTTCTATTGGGGAGTGAGGAAGTAGGATTGGTCAGAAGGGGCCTGTGAACCGGGCTGCAGCTGTAGTACAAGCCAATCTCAAAGCCGATGGGGACGTCCCTTCAGAGTTGTCCGGCTTAGGGTCAGGGGCCAGGCTCTTATGCCGCCACACTGAGCCATCCTAGGGCTTAATGCCCCTACCCTGAAGCGTGTTACTTTCATCTAGGTAGCTGTCTTTGGCTGGGGACAATTCTTGGAGAGGGATTTAGCTGAGAGCCGTCAGTTGCCGATATTCCCAGCATCCGGGGAACGAGTGCTTCAGTCCTCCCCCAGGTCTGGGCCACACAGCAGCATCCACTACAGTCAGGCCAGGAAGTAGGAGTGGTGAGAAGACAGCTGCCTGTGCAGAGGTGACAGACAGTGAGGTGGGGTAAGGATCAGAGATCAGATCCAGAAGGATGCTGTTCATCAGAGGCTTGGGCTTATCCTTAGAATAATGGGGGCCACTCAAAAGTTTGAAGAAAACAAACAAATGAACAAATAAAAACCATGATCAGAAGGCTCTCTGGGTTGGGTAATATGAAGATGGCTTGGAAGTCAGGAAAGTCTTGAAAATCTTGAGAAAAGTGATAAGAAAGAGGCATGGATTGGCGAGCTATTTGGATGGGAAAAAAACTAAAAGTGAGTGATTGATTCTTGTGATCAGTGAGGGAGAGGAACAGAGTTATAGAAACTGACAAACAAAAAGAACTTTGGTGTCCACAGTAAAGAAATAGGGAACCCCATGCAGTGCCTCTTAGTGTCTGGAGGTGAGTTCACTTAGGAGGTCAGGCTAAAGAAGAGATCCACTCTTCATATGATGCATTCCTTACCCAGGTACACAAGAATGAAGAATATAATGGTTCAGTACAGGGAAATTTTCTTCTTCTTTTGTCTCAACAATTCATGTATGACAAAAAAAAATAAAGAAAGAAAATAAAGAAAAAAAAGAAACTACTGGAGGTGATTGGTGAGCATTTGATGAACAAATTCATATTTTTCAAGATAACCAACTCAAACGAAAGTAGAATCATTACTAATTAAGAACATGTGAATAAATCTGAATACCTAAGTGTTTGTGAGGCTTTCTATTTATTATCTTCATGGTCTCAGACTAATAGATTCCTCAACTCTACAGCAATTCTGTTTGGGGGTTATCTAGTGGAAGAAGAAGCAGCAGAGGAATTAAGGAGAGAAGACGTGCAATTAATTAAAAGGGTATTAGTTCTTGCTCCTAATTAAATCAAGTAAAAATTGGAATTTGACAGGTGTTTGGTCAGAAAGAACATATTAAGCAATTTTCAATCTTTAGGGAAAGAGCAGGGAAAACCCCCAGAAAGCGTTCAGAGGACATTTCTTAAGTGTTCTTCTCTGTAATATGATGCTTTCAACACTTTTTAGAGGTTCCCTTCCTTCTTTTCCAGAACCAGTGGGCACCTATCCCACTCTGCATGGCTAGATCAAACCTTTTCATAAAGCATCATCCTAAAAATCAAAGTTTTTCATCAACTACCACTAAGATGTAAAGTCCATGAGGGCAGGGATATTTATTCTTCCTTGTTCACTGATTTATCTTCAGTGCATAAAACAGTGCTGAATCAAAGAGTGCATTAATTTCTCTTGAAAAAGGATTATTCAAGAGGTTGGAGTGCTGAGGGCATGAAACTGTAATTTTCAGTGTGTCCAGATGCTCTTCCCATTTTGACACCAACTGTCAGACTGCACAATGAGGTAATGGCATGAGCTCCCCGTAACATCTGTCACTCATCTCTCCCACTCCCCGCTGCCCAACCTCTCTCCATCTCCTGTGTCAGCTTCTGCTTCTGATCCCCCTGCTGACTTAGACACCTTAGTTTGCCACTTGATTACTTCCACCGTAAATGCATTCACAGCAAGATCTGTGCATCTTCATGGATGACTTTCAGGGTCATAGCAAAAGGTCTTCTTATCAGAGAACACATGACAGGTCATGCTTTTGTAGGAATGTCCCCATATCTCTTCCTTAACCATCCTTCTCAAGTGCTCTGCACCCCACGTATGTGGAATTTTCTAGACACAGGACCATTTCTTCCCTATTTACAGTTGGACCAGATAAGCAGAATCACTATGTGTGATACAGATTAAAGAATTGCTTATATCTTATAAAGATATAGATACAGAATTTGCTATTGACCTCATGGATTGTTGGAGCTGGTGAAGCAGTCCACTTAGGGCAGTTGCTCCTGTGTCTGGTGTTGAGTTTGAAGTCAGCAGAGTTGGTGGTTGGGAAGGAAAGGTAGATATTAAGTGGGAGAGAGCAAGGACAGATTTGGCCTGGTGTGCCTCTCACCCCCTCCAATCTTAGGGATGTGGGTGCAGATCTGCTGGTGCCCTTCACCGCAGAGATGGGCATGAGTCTGGCCCAGGATCCAGAGAAGCTGGAGGGGGAGGGGAGGAGGAAGCTGCAGGAGGTGCAAGCTTGGCTGCTGCCCCTCACCCACAAGGTGAGCCCATGGATGAGCAACGACGGGCAGAGCCGCAACAGCACCAGGCCGCACACAAACCCCTCAGGCAGAACCGTGGCTGCTGCACGTTCTGGCTTCCAAATTGCACGCGGACTCCTCTCGTGGCAAAAACCCGAACATTCAGAAGTGATTCTGAGACAGCAGCTCCAGGGCAAATCCACGCGTTACCCAGCTTCCAGTCCCCAGGCAGACCCGCCAGACCATCACCGGAAGATGGTGTGGCTCTTCTATGTCTTCAGGAAGCAGGAGGAGGCTTGAGGCCACCTTGGCTCTCACAGATAGCTGGTGACAGTGACATGGAACGAGGGAAGGCCCAAGGAGTTTTAGTTCAGTTATTGTAAAGACTGAAGGGTAGGAAGTTGAATGCGGAGTGATTGCGTTTCAGAGATCTGTATATCGGCACCGACACATCCCGCTTGGAGCTGCCATCAGAGCTGTGTCTGCTCCTTCCCTCCACTGATGGAGGTGATGGTTACTGAAGAGCACTGCCAATTTAGAGTAGAGATTCAGAGAGTGTAGAAGGGAGGGATGTGCAGATCACAGGGGCTAACTTACCTGAATTTCTCAAGTGTACATGACTTGAATGTTTGATTTGATTTAAATTTCAAGTACCATTAATAAAGAGATGAAGTTTGTATGTTTATAAGAGGGGACAGGGCTTTAAGAAGTTTTTATATATAAGTTAAAAGGATTTATGAAGGGAAACCTGAGTTCAAAGAAGGTGAATCTTTTGATTTGATTTAATCCCTTAGAGCCTACTTGTTAAAGTCGGCTTTGGACATCTGGCTCAGGGCTGCTATTCGAGTTGACCCAGCGAAGGACACTTTCATTAAAATAGGCACAGTTTATTACATACATGTTTCATAGGTTTTATTAGTGAGCACTTTACACATATACATTCAAGGCCTCACTGCAACACTGCAATGTTGCTTTATAGTTGCTTATTTTGTAGATGAGAAACTGGTTGTCACCAAGGTTAAGTGACTTGCTCCAAATTACCCAGCCTGTAAATGGTTAAATGAGGAACCACATCAATTATCTGCCTCTGAAACACAAAGTTTTTTTTTTTTTTAACATCTTTATTGGAGTATAATTGCTTTACAATGGTGTGTTAGTTTCTGCTTTATAACAAAGTGAATCAGCTATACATATACATATGTTCCCATATCTCTTCCCTCTTGCATCTCCCTCCCTCCCACCCTCCCTGAAACACAAAGTTTTAAAAGAATCTCTCTCTGATTCTTCCCTTTCTCAAGTTCCTGGGGCCAACCTGAGGCTCATCTGAAGAAAGAGTGAGGAATGCTAAATTCACTGTGATTTATTCTGTGGATATGTATGCATTGTGTGTGTGTGTGCATGTGCACACACACTTATGTAGGCAAACATACACACAGAGGACAGGGACGATGTCTAGCCAAGGCATTGATGTATTCTAATGCTTAAAGCAAAAAGTATTAGATTATTTGTCCATATGTCATGTACTGGGTCAGGTGCTGGGTAAACCATGGAGAACACGATCAGCTCCTACTGTCAGTGGCTGGTAATCAAATGGGGGAGGGAAAAATAATCAAATGCTTCTACTAAGACATATATAGTTACAATTTATCTTATTGTAATCTCAGAGCAACAGAGATCTATGAGCACTTGTTACAAAGGAATTCAACCTGGACTGGGAAAGTCAAGTAAATTTTCCTTAAAGAAAGAGGGCCGCCATGTAGCACAGGGAGATCAGCTTGGTGCTTTGTGACCACCTGGAGGGGTGGGGTAGGGAGGGTGGGAGGGAGGGAGACACAAGAGGGAAGAGATATGGCAACATATGTATATGTATAACTGATTCACTTTGTTATACAGCAGAAACTAACACACCATTGTAAAGCAATTATACTCCAATAAAGATGTTAAAAAAAAAAAAAAGAAAGAGGGTCAAGTTCATCTGAAAGAAGAGTCATGGGCAGTAGTGCTCTCCGTAGAGGAATACTAAAGACAGAAGAAACAGCATGTGTTAAAGGCCTGTGTCAGGAGGAATGAATGGATGTTTAGTAATTAATCCATTTAACACCTGGAAGCATGGATACCAGAGCTTCTAATGGCAGGGTGTGAGAGTCACTTACCATTGCCTGCAGTTCACTGGGCGGCCCCCTCCTGGGATTTTATGGTAGTTGGAATAAATGACACAAAGGCACCAATGGGTGTGAAATAAAGATTACTGCTCACATAGCAAACAGAAAAAAAGGTTCCCTAAGCAGAAAGTCAGGAGTGAAAAAAGGGCAAGGGAGCAGGAATCAAGCTTTGGGTGTTTACCACTAATGGGGCTGGAGCTGGGGATCGGGTACCCTCCCAGGTAAGTGCTTACATCGTTTGAAATGTCCATCGCTCAAGTGATGAAGGACACAGACACTGCTTCTTATCAAGTTGCCCAGATGTGGGGCAAAGGGGAAAGGGGAAGCTGAGCCTGGAAAGCTGGCAGCAGTCATCAGAAATAGACTGTTGGTCACATAGTGTAAGTCACAGCAGAGTAAGTTTTCATAATTTCAGTGCAACATCAGTAAGTCACCATCCAGGGTAAAATGCAGCCAGAAGTCAAAGTCACACAGTCAAAACAGAAAAAAAAAAGGTTCTCCTGTTGTCAAAATAATTATCTGAAAAGGAAGGAAATGCCATGGGTGATTTAGGGTGTGTGTGCGTGTGTGTGTGTGTGTGTGTAATGTATATGAAGACTAAATTGATTTTTAGAGAAGCAGATTGATGCAAACATTATTTACATCAACACTTCTTCTGGCAATGGGATCTCAGGAGTAAAGAAAAAAGAGGTAAAGAAAAGAAAGATAAATTAGATAAAGTAGTAGTTTTTTGGTTCTTATCATATACTACTGCCTGCCCGGGGCTTTGCATAGGTTAACTCTTTAAACCTTCATAAAAATCTATTATGTTAATATTCATTTCATTTTGCAAATCAGTAACCTGAAGTTCAAAGAGTTATGAAGGTTAACTCAATAAGTGATAGAGTTGGGATTTGAATTTTACAGTTGGGTAATTATGAGATTACCACTGTATTTAACCAATTGTTTCAAGTGTGCTGTGTTGAATTTATCTAGATTTTTTCCCTCAAAAACTCATTAACAGTTTGAGAAATTCCCTTCAGCTTACTCTTACTATTGATTAATTGAAAGGAATTTTCCTGCCAGTACAAAACTTTATATTTCCCAACTCGCCCATGAATTCAAAGTTATTTTGAAACACAAATCTTCTTAAAACTCAATAAACGCTTTTTAATTTATTCCAGGAAGCCGTACAGCATAACTATTCTCATTCTCAGAAATAATCATAAAATGCTAATTGGGTTAATTTTCCTCTGTAATTTTTTTTCAGAGCTCTGTTTAGGCAATATATTGGCATTACTTATAACTGTACAACATTCCGCCGAGAACAGAAATCAAAAAATATAACCTAGCCCTGAAGTCTCAACACATTTTTCTTTTCTTTTCTAGTTTCATTTTGTTTGTAATTCCATTCTAGTCACCCTTCTTCTCCTTCGCACCTATATTTTTATACCCCTGTTGGAAGAGATGAAGTTGAGACTTCAGGAAACAGAACATTTGTCTGTTTTAGAAATCCCTTAAGAGAGTTAAGTCAGAAGATTCTTCTTTCAAAACTTCTTTGTTTGAAAATGTGGTTTGATAATTTGTGGGCTCATAACTTGGTGAAGTCATTTGCTTTGTTGATACAAATTATAAGATGCACCATTTTTTGAGAGTTAGAAAATATAGCAGTATCCATCCATCCATCTACCCATCACTGTGCAATATCCATAGTGCTATCACAACAACCAATGCATGGGTCTATGTGCATCCACATCTCTGCAATCACCTTCAGTGGGAAGGAGGCATTAAAGGGAGAGAGTCTTGGGGCAAGGAGGTTAGTTTGGAAACTATTGTCTTTGCTCCCAAACCCATAGCAGTAGGCTGTGTATTACTCAGGTTAGAGGTGGACATAGAGTAGACTCGTGGTCATGATCTCAGGTGGCCTACAGGAGCCAGCAGGTGACATCCTACCTGACTCAAACCTGAGACCCGGAGTGAGGAGCCCGGGGCTTAATGAAGAGTATACCCCACACTCAAGGGCATGCACATTTAGTTTAGAACAAAACAAAAATGCTGCACCTACCACAAAAATCTTCAGGACAAATTTTGCCCAGGGGTTACCAGCTTACAAGCTCTGGTTTAGAGAAACCTGCTTAAACAGTCACAGTGACGCTCACACATCATACAGGGACATGGAGTGTGAATCAGAATCAGAGAGAATTAGACATTTTTGACTCCCTTACAAGTCTTCATGACTGGGCCAACTGGAGGAGGAAATACTCTAAATTAGGGGATTTAAGATGTGGACACCTGAGTGTCTTCACTGAACACAATTTTCTTTTGCAGCACCCATGTAACTGATCTCACAGATAAGGCCATGGTGTGGAAAAGCCAAGTTTCACTCACCACAAACATGACTTCTAAATCACAAAAGCAATGTGAGTCTTCAAAACATAAAAATCATTGTTGAAGACTTACAGTACTCCAGAAATTCTTCCACATATTATTTAATTTCATAATATTCCTCTAAAAGAGGCATTATTATACCCATTTTATACATAACAAAACTGAGGCTCAGAGGGGTATGCAATACACCCGAGGTCACACAGCTGGTAGATGCAAGAAGTCAGATTTCAGTGAGTGTCAAGTCCAACACTTTTCCCTGTATGTCCTAGTTTTCCATCCATGTCCCAGGCAATTAAACAGTAATCTAAATCTCTTGGAGTCTGTCTGGGCTAAATTATCGACAATGCTGAGTTTGACCTTGCTTCTCTTTTGCAAACACTAATGAGCACCTTTCTGTTGCCTCCCTGTATGGTGAATTTGACGTGTGAACTGGGAGGTGTAAGGTAGCCTCCTTCTCTGTTCCATAGTGTGCTGGGGGCTGCAACAGGAATCCCCCTTAGACTCAGAGTCAGTTCCTATTCTTTGAGAACCTACTACTTGTCTGGTATGATGCTGGCGGAAGTTACTCAATAGCTACATTTTGATGATTAACATCTCCACCAAAAGTCAGCCGCCCTCTCTTTGTGCTCCCAGGGCACCCTTTATTTCGCTATTGTACCTTTCACCTCATTTTGGTTTAATTCAGGTGTGTACATGGCTGTGACCTCTCGTAGAGGAAGCTCCAAATGCTCCCTATTTTTCAATCCCCATCTTGCTTAGCATAGGTTCTGGCCCAGAGTTAGATGCTCCATTTCAAAAATTAATAAACAAAAATAAAACAAAGAAGCTTTCCATTATATACCAACCTTGGTCTTTATGCCCTGTCCAAGCCACCTTCTCATAGCAGAATAATTCTATTTTTGCATGGAAGGAGCAACCACTCATGGGTATTTTTCTTCTCCTACAAGGGTGCGGGAGAAAAGAAGAAATAAATAATATACTTCCACAGGCTTCTCATTATTATTTCTGGGAAAACATAATAAAGCTACAGCTGGCAGGCACTTATTTTTTTCTTAGCATTTAATAATAGAATTAATTGCTAAGTGGAAAGCTTGCAAGCCCCTTTCTGTTGTGCATTGCCCTCTGCTATCATTATGAATAGATGTAAAAATCAAAGCTAATTATCATTCAGAATGTTTGAAGAGATAGACTGAACCACACACAAAACTCATTTTACCCCTACCACAGACCCAGGTTACAAAGTTCACACACACACACTGTAGGGCAGAGTATCACTTGGGTACCCAAGTATTCCTTGAACTTATGTCCTTTTGCTGTAGCCATTGACTGTAGTCTGGCTGTTTCATGTGGCTCTGATGTATCACATTGTTTCCTAGGAGCTGGATCCATGTCAGCTGGAGGTCAAAGACTTGGGTTGTCTTGAGAAGCTCTTTATAGACAAGTGTAGTGCTTCCCTGCCTCCAGCATGATGTGAGTGACCCTCTGAGTTACCATTGCCACTTGACAACATGTAATGTCAAAAGGCAAGAGTGGAGGCTACAAACGTGGGAGAGGGGAGTGGACAGGAAAAATCTCAGTTTAGAGAGGAAAGAGCTGTAAGGGGGCAACAAGTCCAGGGAACAAGGGGGTTTAGAAAAGGAAAATCTTTTAATGTTGTAGGGCACGCAAACATGACAGAGAAAATAGATCATGATAAGATCATGAGAACACTTTCCCCCCATAGCTCTGGAAGCTCTGGAGAGCCCCAAAAGAAAGCTAGAATCAGTAAAACCTATGAAAAACAGCTTTTTTAGGAATGGAAGGCTAATTTCAAGGTTGTTTTTAAATTTATGTTCAGTTAGAGACATTGAAATATAATTTTTAAAAAGTTAAAGTCATTGTTCTCAAGTAAATAACAAATAAGCACAGATCAAAGATTTTATGAACCCATTAATTAATGGGTGAACCAATTAATTAATACACCAGATTCAAAGAGTATTTAATAAGGTAAATATAGATACAGGCACAGCTACAGTACAAAAGTGGTTAATGTCCAACAGGGCCACAGAAACTGGGGTTATATGTTCCAGCAGAGAGAAATTACTAACATCTCTAATGGGCATACATTTATAATGCATCTTCACAAGTCTGAAGCTTTTAATTGATGGGAAACAGTGAAACTCCGCACATATTTCTAGATGTTTTGGGTGGCCTCTGCCCCCATATGACACTGAGAGGTCATGGTACCCACCTCTTGGCCTCATTTTCAGATTTTGGATCAGTTTTCTGAGTAAACTTGGAGTATGCTGCCAACAGTTCATGGGGGCAGGGCTGGGAGGGGTTGGTTTGTGCACGGAGCTGCTGGCCTCTGGAAAGCGACTGCGGGGAGAACGATGTGGTGGATATAGAAGTTCTGCTGCATGTGATGTTGAGCTTCATTGTAAAAAATCTGTCTTTCATACAGATGACCCATAGGCACATGAAAAGATGCTCAACCTTGCTAATTATTAGAGAAATGCAAATCAAAACTACAGTGGGGTACCACTTCACACGGGTTAGAGTGGCCATCATCAAAAAGTCTACAAAGAGCAGGGCTTCCCTGGTGGTGCAGTGGTTAAGAATCCGCCTGCCAATGCAGGGGACACGGGT
This sequence comes from Monodon monoceros, assembly GCF_005190385.1. Lineage (NCBI taxonomy): Eukaryota > Metazoa > Chordata > Mammalia > Artiodactyla > Monodontidae > Monodon > Monodon monoceros. The sequence continues at coordinate 82,975,928 of NW_021703775.1, forward strand.
TCAAACCCTGGTCCGGGAAGATCCCACATGCCGCAGAGCAACTAAGCCCGTGCGTCACAACTACTGAGCCTGCGCTCTAGAGCCCACGAGCTACAACTACTGAGCCCATGAGCCACAACTACTGAAGCCCGCATGCCTAGAGACCGTGCTCTGCAACAAAGAGAAGCCACCACAATGAGAAGCCCGCGCACCGCAATGAAGAGCAGCCCCCGCTCGCCACAACTAGAGAAAGCCCACGCACAGCAACGAAGACGCAACGCAGCCAAAAATAAATAAATAAATTAATTAATTAAAAAAAAAACTACAAATAGCAAATGCTAGAGAGGGTGTGGAGAAAAGGGAACCCTCCTACCTGCTGGTGGGAATGTAAATTGGTGCAGCAACCATGGAAAACAGTATGGAGGTTTCTCGAAAAACTAAAAATAAATTTGCCTTATGATCCAGTAATCACTCTCCCTGGCATGTATCTGGGGAAAACCATAGTTCAAAAAGATACATACGCCCCTGGGTTTGTAGAAGAACCAGTTATAATAGTCAAGACATTGAAGCAACCTAAATGTCCACTGACAGATGAATGGATAAAGAAAATGTGATATATATACACACACACACAATGGAACACTAGTTAGCCATATAAAAAGAATGAAATAATGCCATTTGCAGCAACGTGGATATACTTGGAGATTACCATACTAAGTGAATTAAGTCAGAAAGAGAAAGACAAATACCGTATGATATCACTTACATGTGGAATCTAAAATATGACATAAATAAACTTATCCATGAAACAAAAACAGACTTACAGACACAGAGAACAGACTTGTGGTTGCCCAGTGGGAAGGGGGGTGGAGGAGGGATGGATTAAGAGTTTGGGATTAGCAGATGCAGCTGTTATATGCAGGATGGATAACAAGCAAGGTCCTACTGTATAGCACAGGGAACTATATTCAGTAGCCTGTAATTAACCATAATGGAAAAGAATACGAAAAAGTATATGTGTGTGCGTGTGTGTGTGTGTATGTGTGTGTGCATGTCTAACTGAATCACTTTGCTGTACAGCAGAAATTAACACAACTTTGTACATTAACTATACTTCAATAAAATAAAATTTTAAACTGTCTGAAATTTTCAACACATCTCCATGACTTGCTAATGTTTTGTATAGTCGGGTGGGATGCAATCAAGTCAATCCTCAAGGTGGGCACACCAGGACCAACTGGGGGGCTGCACATGGGAGGCATCCATGCTCCCTGTCCCACACAATAGAAAGACCAGGAGTTTTACACAGTACATTAGATCATCAGTCCTCATAAAAGGTCCTGGAGGGGGATTTTATTCTCACTGTTTTAGAGATGAAGTAGCTGAGATACAGAGTTCTAGTAACTTGCCATACACACAGCAAATGCCAAGCCAAGATTAAAACTAGGTCTACTAACTTCTGTATCTGGTGCTGCATTCCTCCCGTGGACATTGCAGACAACAAGAGTCGGGGGAATGAGGCCAAATTTTGCCGTTTTTCAGCTTGGAAGTAAAGCAGGCTAATGGAATTTTATGGAACATAGTCCATGAAATAAATGTAGCACCGCAGTAATTTGAAATGTCACTTCCTGTATTTTCCCTCAGCCATTTTGTCACAAGCGCTAAGCCAAAAGTCTTGGCTGGTTACCCCAGACAACAAACACCACCTAGAGCCTTTGCTCAGCGTCAAGTTTCATACCAGACTTTTAAAATTTGATGGCGAGACAATAGCATTTCAAGAGAGAAAAGGTTTTGCTAGAAACTCTTAAAAGTGGAATTTTGCTTGGGAGTCAAAGCTGGAAAATGTCCCACGGAGTAACATGCTAGATGAAGGTGAGAGGGGAAGGAGAAAAAAGCTTCTAGGTGTTAGCAAGGCTTCCAGTGACTCCCAGTGTGCTAAGAAGACAGGATGACGAGAAGGGTCTAAAAAAGAAGGTTCCAGAGCATGGCAAACTGGTAACCAGAAACAATGGAAAGTTTAAAATCACTATCAGTGGGCACGTGCACAGCACAAAAAGGAGCCGGTGGGGGTGTCTCTGGTGGCGCAGTGGTTGAGAGTCCGCCTGCCGATGCAGGGGACACAGGTTCGTGCCCTGGTCCCCGAAGATCCCACATGCCGTGGAGCAGCTGGGCCCGAGAGCCATGGCCGCTGAGCCTGCGTGTCCGGAGCCTGTGCTCCGCAACGGGAGAGGCCGCAACAATGAGAGGCCCGCGTACCGCAAAAAAAAAAAAAAAAAGGAGCCGGTGGGACCAGCCTCACACATTAGTCTCTTGACCATCTTAATATCCCACTGTCTTCCCTTTTCTTACAGCTTTGTAGGAGTCTCTCTATGTGATGGATGTGAGTCCTTTCATAATTAGATATGTTCAATGCTTAGCAAAATCTCTGGATTTGTGGCTCACTTTCTAACTCTTTATGGTTTCTTTTGATTAACATCAAATTTTAATTTTAATGTAGACCACTTCATCCTTCTCTTTTAAGGTCAGTGCTTATTCCGTTCTACTTAAGAGAATACTCACTATATGTAAAAGTATAGCTGATTCACTTTGCTCTACAGTAGAAACTAACACAACATCATAAAGCAACTAAACTCCAATAAATTTTTTTTAAAAAATAAAATAAAGCTAACAAACAAGGGAAAAAAAGAGAGACTACTTACTACCCAAGGCCAGGAATATGCTACACTAGGTCGTCTTCTAGAAGCTTTTCTGCTTTTTACTGTTGAGTCTATTTATCTTATGTATGGTATGAGATAAAATCATATTTCATTTATTGTTAGAAATGGCCCCAGCACTGTTTATTGAAATGACCTTTCTTTCCCCTCTGCTCTGTAGTTTTACCTCTAACATAAATCAAGCATCCATGTATGTATAGGTTATCTCTGGGTGTGCTTTTCTAGTCCATTGGTCCTTGTGCCAATGCCACCCTGGTTTAATTACTGTACATGTATAATACATTGTGACAATCATTAGAGTAAATCTTTCCACTTTGGTCTTCAAAAGTGCCTTGGATAGTCTTGGCCTATTGCATTGTCATGCATGTTTTAGAATCAACTTTTTCAGTTCCACAATAAATCCTGTTTGAATTTTGGTTGAAATTGCACTGAATTTTCAGATCATTGGAGGAAAACTGTCATCTTTAAAATGTTGAGTCTGCCAGTCTATAAACATGGTATATCTCCCGATTAGAATCTTTTTTTTTTACTGTATCTTTATTTACTTAATATGTTTCATATTATTTAACGTTTATCATTTTCTTTACTGTATCTTGGTTTTTAAATGTTTCTTTTGATTTTTTTGGTGCTTTCATAATTCTATTACATTTTTAATTATTAATTTTTATTTTATTGTTTATTGTATCTTTTCTTTAAAATTTGTATTTTTACTTTCTGATTTCAGGTGCATAGAAATAAAATTGATTTTATGTTTTCACTTTATATTAATACCTCATTAGGCTTACTTCCTTCTAATACTTTATCTGTAGACTCTTCCATATTTCCTATGTAAGTAATCATTTTGCCTCTGTAAACCTGTGTTTGATGTGTTTTTTTCCTAAATAGTATAACTTTATTTTCTTCCCCTTCCTTTCACCTAGAAAAGGACCTCCAGTAACAAGTTGAATAAAAGATGCCATCCTTATCTTCCTTCAGGCTTTCAACCAGTAACTAAATAAGCACAATATTTATTCACTATTAATGTTTCCCTCATAACCCATTATCAGGGTTTCTCCTTGGTTGCTCAAATGTGTTTTTGTCTCATTTGGTTTTTTTCCTTCCTTTCTTCTTCCCTCCTCCCTCACCTTCTCCCTTTCTTTTCTTTACTTTCCTTCTCTCTTCCTTCCTTCCTTCCTTCTTTCCTTTCTTTCTTTCTTTCTTCCTTTCTTCCTTCCTTTCTTCCTTTCTTTCTTTCTTCCTTCCTTCCTTCCTTCCTTCCTTCCTTCCTTCCTTCCTTTCTTTCTTTCTTTCTTTTTTTTCTCTCTCTCTCTTTCTTTCTCTCTCTCTCTCTCTCTCTCTTTCTCTCTCTCTCTCTTTCTTTCTTTCTTTCTTTCTTTCTTCTTTCTCTTAGGTTGCTAAATTTTTTTCTGCATCTCTGGAGATGACTGATTTTCTCGTTGATTATCTTATTTTGATGAATTATAATAATTGATTCCCCTATATTAAACCAATCTTGTATTCTGAATAAAGCTAGCTTGATAGTCATGTAGTATCATTGTTATACTTCACTGTATTCATTTCATATTATTTATTTATGATTTTTGCATATTTATTCTATAGTGCAATTGGTCTATAATTTTTTTTCTATCCTTGTCAAGTTTGGGAACTAAGGTTATATTAGCCTCATAAAATGAGTTACAGGAGTGCTCCCACTTTTTCTATTCTTTTTTCAAAATTTTTAAGAGTTTAACTCCATTTATAGTTACTATTAAATATTAGCTATAGTCTCTGTGTTGTATAATACATCCTTGCTGCTTATCTATTTTATACATAGTAGTTTGTACCTTTTAACCCCCCCTACCCCTAGTTTGTCTGCAATTTTACCTTGGCCCAGCAATTTTTACTTTCTTATAAGTTTTCTAGTGACACCAAGCAGCCTTGTGTTGTTTAATATTATATCCAGTTTTCTAGTTTTTCACAGAGAGTAGGTCAGTTTGAATTACCAAATCTTCCATTACTAGAAAGAAAAGTCAAAAAGTGTCTTTATTGGTGAAATATGTGGTGTTCAAGATAATGAATTGTCTAGGACAACCTCCCTCCTTATATGAACTCAGTTTAAGGAGCTAAGGAGCCCTCTGGTCTTTATCACTAGGGATGGCTCCTCTGCTTAATTCCTAAGTATAAGTGTGCAATTATTAGTTAAAAGGGCTCTTAGTAACTTGGGTCAATCTGGTAGTCAGGCCATTCCTATTGTTAGAATATTGTTGCTTTGTACTGTATAAACTTTTAATGCAAGGTACTAGTAGAGCACAAAGTAGAGAGCTGGGACTCCATCGAGTTTGGAGCATAGGCAATAATGCTGCTCTGTGCTTGCATAATAAATGCCCACACACGTGGCAGAATTTGGTGTAGTGATCTACTTCCCTTATAACTGATAGGGAGTTTATAGAAGCATAGAAAACTCTCACCTGTCTGCCTATATTACTAGAAAGGACCTCATATGTATGTGTGACCAAATAGGTAAGCCTGCAACATGGTTAAAGGGAACTTGGAGTAGTTTATAAGCAATAACCAAAGACTATCTAGAAAGAGTAAGATAAAATCTAAAACATGAAAGCTTCTTTTCCATAGGTCATATTTGAATAAGAGCCATGTAGGAAGTACAGGCTGGAATCAGGAGGCCTGTGAGAGACAGGGGGACCCAGCCAGGGTCAGAAGAGAGACAGTCTCTTAGTCAGGGATAAGCATTCCCTTCAACATTCAGGAAGATGTTATGGGATCTATAAAAATGAAGCAAGACACCAAAGGAAGAGACCAAACTGAGATGAAAAGACAAAGACATATTAAAACGGAAATGGTAGGCAGAATTCTAAGATGACATCTGGTGCAACCCTCCCTTTGAGTGTAGGGAGGGTGTAAGTACAATCGGATGCTACCACAATGATTAGACTATAGCACATGTCAAAGGTGAAGGAATTTTGCAGATATAAATAAGTTTCCAAATCAGTTGATTTTGAGTTAATCAAAAGGGAGGTTATCTGGGTGGAGGTTATCTGAATTAATCAGATGAAGTCCTCTAAAAGAGGGCTATGACCTTCCTGGAGAGTTCCTCCCTCTGGCCTTAAAGGAGCAAGTTCTGTAGTTGTAAGGAAATGCGTTCTGACAAAAGCCATGTGAACCTGGAGAGGACCTCAGTCTCAGATGAGTCCCTCACCTGGCTGACCCCTGACTGCAACCTCTTAAGACCCTAGGTGAAGCCAGGCAGAGACTCTTGGCCTGCAGGGGCTGTGAGATGGTAAATGGTGCTTGTTTTAAGCCACTGTCTGTGTGATAATGTCTTACACCACAATAGAAAACCAACACAAGGAAGTGTAAAAGCAACAGTAGTAATTAGAAACATAGAAAATAAATTGCTCAGAAATTATTTTTGGCAAACGTAATCTAAAGACATATCCTAGCCCACTAAAAGATGAATAGAAATAAATAATTCAAAAATGGGGAAATTAAAACATTAATAACAAAGGGCAAAAAGAAGTCTTGATCATTTAGATGTTTTAAAATATGGAAATAGCCGCTGAAACAACTCCTGATTCAAAGAGGGAATTAAAAAAATAATTACGGACTAATTTAAAAATTATAGTGTTGAGGGTATTATGTATGAGTAATTGAGAAGTATACATATTTTATGCCATGTTAAATTTATAACCCTAAGTATTTTTATTAAGCCATAATGATAATAAATAAAACATTTAACCCACATGATTAGTAAGAGAACAATATCTTTATGAAAAGAAAGTGGAAAAGTACATTTAAGACAAAAGCAGACAGTAATAAATTAGAAAAAAAGAAACATGAAGTATATAAATAACGAGTTGTTTCTTTAAAGAAAATTATAAAAGGTATAAAACACTGGCTGATCTAATTAAGCAAAACAAGTAGAAAGAAAACATAAATAAATCCAATTAGGCATAAGAGTAGAAGGATAGATGCCAAAAAAAAAAAATCAGAAGAAAATTATACCTCTCATTTACTGTCCACACTCCTCCCTCAATAACAAAGGGCCACTGGGATTGGAATTCATTCTTTCTCTTCTTGTGTAAAATTAAGCAAGTCTCTCACCTTTCTAGGCCTCCCATAAAATGTTAATAATCTCAAATATCTGACAATTTAATAGAGTTAACCCTTGCAGGAACTGCCTCTGGGTGTGATCAGGATAATCAAAGCTCACTTATCAAAGCACTTGAGATTTCTTGGCTGGCTGAGAACTAAGCAGAGCCTCTTTGCTCCACCTCTGCTAATCAAAATCTTCCAAAACATAGAAGAGGAACAAATATTTCTAACTGTGCGCTTGATAGATTGAAATCACACACCTAGAGAAAATGATCCCACATGTGGGAAAAAGATTGCAACAAACCAATGGGGAGAGGCTGAGGACGAAGAGTAGATCCTTCCGGTAGGCTGCAGTGCTCTTTGTAAAGTGGCCTTTGCCCTTGGTCCCACCCTATCCCTCCATCACCTGTCACCTGGCCTGCTTCCCATATTAAACTAGTGTCGGAGCTCCAAGCGGACTGGGCTTCCTCTGACTTCATCTGAGGAACCCTCTTCCAAATCTTCCTCCTACCTCCTGCCCTCAGATCTCAAGTTAGACTTTAGCCCCCGCGAGAGAACTCCTTGTTGTTGCAGAAATCTAAAAATGCCCCTTTCCAGGACAGGGATAAAGACGCAGACATAGAGAGTGGACTTGAGGATACGGGGAGGGGGAAGGGTAAGCATGGGCATATATACACTACCAAATGTAAAATAGATAGCTAGCGGGAAGCAGCCGCATAGCACAGGGAGATCAGCTTGGTGCTTTGTGACCACCTAGAAGGTTGGGATTGGAGGGTGGGAGGGAGATGCAAGAGGGAGGGGATATGGGGATGTATGTATATGCATAGCTGATTCACTTTGTTATAAAGCAGAAACTAGCACACCATTGTAAAGCAATTATACTCCAATAAAGGTGTTAAACAAATAAATTAATTAATTAAAATGCCCCTTTCCCCCAAGATATCTGTGCCCTTGTCATTCATTCAGATGCTACTCTATGTACTGTTGTGAAGGGAATTGGTGTAATTTGTGTTACAGATTTCAGGTAGGGGGTTAGCCTGGATGTTCTAGGTGGGCCCAATCTCACCACTTGTGCTTTATAAGCAGAGAAATTTCTCTGGCTAGAGTCAGATGTGGTGGATGAGGAAATTAGGAAGGATGAGGCCAGAGGGGAGGTCAAAGAGATTCAAAGTGTGAGGACTTGCCCTGCTGTCTCAGGCTTTAAAGATGGAGGGAGGGGGCAATGAGCTGAGGATCGTGGGTGGCTTCTGGAACCTGAGAACAGCCCTCGCTGATAGCCAGCCAGGAAGCCAGAACCTCACTCCTGCCGACAACCTTAGTGAATACGGAAGCAGACTCTTCTCCAGAGCCTCCTAAAGGGATGTGGCCCCATGATGCCTTGCTTTCAGCCTGCGAGGTTCCAAGCTGAGCCACCCCGACCCTGGATTTCCAAACCTACAGAAATGTGAGAATGCATGTGTGCTGTGTACACTGCTAAATCTGTGATAATAGAAAATGAGCACACACTCCCTAACCCCTCAAGGTAGATTAGGTACAAGTGTGACATCCAAAATCTTTTACAGACACTTAGGCACAGGAGCCCAATAATCAGAAAAGACCATGGCCTTGGTGCTGGTGCGGGGTCCCAAGGGCCCGCCGCTAGAAATGTAACTTTAGTTCTTGGATTTGGGGTCCCCAGGGAGGCTGAGGAGAAAGGGAAGGTGTGGCTGGAGGCGTAGGGCGGGCAGAAGTGGTTACTGTCAACCTGTATAAAGCATCTCGATACACTGGCAGCCAGCGTGTCCTGACTGGATCCCCGTCAGGGTTAGGTGCTCCTCCATGATCTCCCAAAGAACCCCATGTTTATATATCTATCATTAGGTGCATCACAGTGCATTATGATGGCCCGTATAATGCCTGGTGCTCCAGCAGAGTGAAGCACTTTAGAGGCAGGAATTGTGTCCTCTGTAATACAGATGGCCAGTGGGGAGAATGAGGTCTGCCTGCCTGCATCACGCCTGGAGAATTGCAGGCGTGAGTGGGGCAGAGCCTCCAGGCATGGTAGGACAGGACGCCTGGGAGCAGTGGGTGGCCTGTCCTCACAATCCTGATATGGCAGGAGGCGTGTATCACCACTGGGAAACAGACTGCCCACCAGTGACCAGTTGGAACCAGCTTGATTCACGGACCCAATCCCCAGCTGGAGGGCAGCTCCCGGCCTCCCGTGGGCTTCAGGGGAGAAGGTACAGATGGGAAGATGTCCTGAGATCAGCCCAGGCTGCCAGTACTCCCGGGGGGATCTGGCAGTGCAGAGGCCTCTAAAGAACCCACAGCACACCCACGAAGGAGCATCAGTTAGACAGCTGCCGAGCAGAGGGCCCAGGGCCACCAGGGATGGCAAGAGAGAAGCAGGAAGATGTCAGTTTGAAGGCTTGGTTTAGAAACCCTGGTCTTTTAAAATAGCTGACTCTGACTCTTAATTATCTAGAACCATTATGTAGAACTGTGACCCGACAGAGGCTGCTTGATGGCAGAAAGAAATCAAGCTTTTTATATTTGTTCCCTCATTGAGTTTAAAAAACTGGATACACATTCATCCACCAAATAAACAATTATTGAGAAACTATTATGGAGAAGGTAGGTCCTGTGGATAAAATGATTAAGATGGTCTCTAACTTGAGGTTCTCAATCTAACGGTGTATGAGGAGGGTGTAAAAAGTGAATACAGCACAGTAGGAGAAGGGCTATAGTAAAGGAACAGGCTGCAGGTGCACCCAGTTACTCCTGAGAAAGGTGAAGGGACCTCTCTAGGGAGTCTCGATCATGGACCTCAGCCCTGCACGGCCATCCTGTGGTAGTCCACCAACACACCGTGGCGTGAGACACACTTTGGAGCTGAGTAGTGGGTGCTTTTGAAAGGATGGAGAGAGGGGGCAGGAGACAGGCTTAGAGGCCAGTGGATGTGGGAAAGGATGGCGTGTAGGAACCAAAAGATGAGAATTCATTTTGACAGAACTGCTTCTTGGGGATATTGTTCTTGTGCATATCAAGCTAAGTCTCATAAAGCAGCATGGATCGCAGTGGGGATACGTGCAGTTTAATTTGCTTAATCACATCTGCTCTGTACTATCCTGTAGTCGGTTAGTGCTTTAGTTCATGGTCACTTTTGCTGGTCTGGGCGCTCTGGTTGTTTCACAGTGAGGCCTGGCTCGAGGCGCCGTGCAGAGACTGGCATCGGACTCTCCTGCACGAGCACGGGGACTGAGCCTCACGTGGAACAACTTTATGATGAGTGTCCTGGCCTACAGGCCGGGCTTACGGAGGTTGAAGAAGCGTCATCGCTATTGCTGATTTAGGGCCTGGGGAAGATGAAAAAAGGAAAGGAGAGTGAGAGTCGGGGAAGAGGGTGATAGGCAGCTTCTCAGAGTCTGCAGCACGGACTGCTCCATTCATTACGTGTTCAGTGGAAGCCCGGGAATGCTTTCAACAACCAGGGACATCTTATCTGCAGCCAGGATGCGAAATTTCACTTATAACAAAGCTCCGCGTAGAAAGGGCTCTTATCTCTGAGTCCAGAATGAGGGTATTAGTAACAGTGCCGGCTTCTTTTTCAAGCCCCACTAATGCCAGGTAATAGGTTTCCCCAATGGTCTTAGCATTTGCTCAGCTGCAGAGAGCTACTGAAAAAGACAATTTCTTTGGAAACAAGGTAGACTTATACTGAGAAGCATTACCTAATCACTGAGGTCGCTATTGATTCAGGTATTTCAGAAAAGTTGTCTCTAAGGAGTTTCTGGGGAGTGAGTCAGATTTTTCCTGTGGACTTTCCTTATGAGGGTGAGGGTGGTGTACTTTTGGACAAAGCTTCAGACAGTCTCGCAGGAAACCTGTATGTGTTTCTGTGACTGTAGTTGTCTTTATGATTTCATAATGCTTTACTGCAGCAGTTTGAAACTTTGGGGTTATGTGAATCAGTTTCTAGGGTTCTCTGAAATCCATGAAGCTATATCCAAGACTTCTGTGCCTTTTTGTGGGGGGCAGAAGGGCGTGGCTTTAACTAATAGCACAAATAAATACACAGATCATTTCCACACACACTATTAGAGAAGAGGTCTGATGAGGGGTGTGTGAAAGCCATGCTTGTTAAGAGGTTGGAGCAAACAGCAAGTACAAAAGCCTTGAGTCGGGGAGCTCCTGAGATGTGCAAGATAGCCAGAAGGCCAGTGTGGCTGGACTAGAGTGCAGAGAAGAATTGTGAGAGATGAGGTCAGAGAGACATCCCATGGGTGGAGCGGGGGCATGTCTGAAAGAGCCCGTGGCCATTCTAAGGACTGTCTCTGGCACTTGAGAGGGATGGGAAGCCAAGGGAAGCCATTGAATCTGCAAGTCCTTGGTTGGATGAACGGAATCAATGGGGGGAAGGACTGCAGTGGAGAGACTGATCAGGAGGCCATTGCCAGGATTCAGGTGATGGGGAGTTAGATCTGAGTAGGAGCAGTAGAGCTGATAAATGTAGTCATATTCTGGATAAGTTTCATAGAGCTACAGGGATTCTGGATGGTTAGGTTATGAGTGTCATAGAAAGAAAGGAACCAAGGATGACTCATTTTCAAGGCAAAACCACCGAATCCCCTTTTGCTTAAAAATCCTGGAGCCTCAGCTGCCTTCGTGTGGGCACCATGTGCTCCTTGCTCCAGGTAGAGGAAGGGCTTAGTGTCCTGGCAGTCGCCCTCTGGAGCAGTCACTCAGGAGGAATTCCACACCCTTGGTCTGTCCTGAGAACCTCTCCAGATCACAAACAGACTCTATGAGAGCAGTGAGCGCCCATGTCACTCTTTGCTAAAGGCAGGGCCAGGAGGAGGTGAAGATGGAGGAGCGGAATGTAACTTCATTTTTTTCCAAATTGAAAATTATCCTTTTTTAAACATCATTTACAGAACGCTTCTACTTTCCCCACAGCTGATCACATACCAAAACTTATGGAGTCTATCTGGACTCTATCTTGGGAACTGACCTATTTTCCATTCTTGTGCTATTATCACACTCTTTTAAATATTATGGAAAAATATTTCAACTTGATTTTGTTGAAGTATGTTTTGGAACTGACAAAAATAATTATATTCAGTTTTGTTTTCTCCATGCAATGTATATAAAAAAGTTTACTCTCTCACTGCCAGAATTCTTTCTAATAAGTCAATGAATTTTGTGAAAATGAAATCTTTAAAAGAAATGATTGACGTTTGGGCTCAGGCTGTTTATTCCCATATTCAAAGGCAGGATAACAAACGGTGTGCAAGCAAATCTTTCCAAACCTGCCTCAGACACAGGGCACCTGGAGTCTTTAAAGGTGCCCTGGGAGCATGACCAAGACATTAACTCCACAGGAAGTCTTGGGGTCACAAAATTATATGTGATTTCCTCAACGGACAAAACCTGAAATCTCCTCCCTGACCATTTAAGTTTTATTGATGATTTTTTAACAATCCAAACCAACTGCCTTAGGTATAGCACTTTTCTTGAACTTGAAGGTGATTTGAAGAGCCAAGTGTGTATGTGTGTGTGTGTGCAGGTGTGTGCACATATATGAATTTTGACTGGATCTGTAAAAATGTCCTATGTTCTTAGATCAACACCACTTGAAGTATAGTGTATTACTGTTTTGGTGGACAAAGGGAAAACATGAGGGACACTTACCAGCATGTGCTTGTCCTCTCTTTAAAGGCTCTAAACCCATGGCTTAAGCTAATGGTGTTGGACAGAGGACTAAGTTTATGAGTAAGATGACTGTGTTTTCCCACCTGCTCAGGAGTGTTACTGTTTTTACCTGTTGTCCTAATATAGGGATTTATAGAGCCTCTTGTTCTTCAGAGGTCACCCCAAGCATGAGGTCAGTAAGCATGTTGGGGTCCACTCAGGCCTGTGAGAGAGTGGGGCTTTGCTCTTAGGTTCAGAGGCATTTGAGGATTTACGGGTGAAGCTGGACACATGCTCAGGGAAAATGCAGATATGAGGATGCAAGCCCATCATCCTTGCTAAGGAGGGATGTGCATTTCCAAAAGAGATGTCTGAGAAGGGTAGGATTGTTGGATTGGAGACATTTGCCTTCAGGGAACCCCACATTTGCATGGGTTTTGCAGAGTGTCACGGGTGTGATTTCAGAATAGAGGCTATGGAGCTTTGCTGTGACAGGCAGCTGCGGTGAAATGGGAAAACACTGAACTTGGATTTTAGGACAGTTACCTATGAGCCACGTGACTTCAGGGGTGTCATGAAGCCTTTTTGAGGCTTTTTAAAATGGGAAGAATGATGCCCACCTCGTAGGATTGTTGTGGGAATTTAAAAATAGAAACGTGTGGAGGTATACTTAGAATACACCTACTGAAGTTACATGTGAGGGAAAGAGAATGAAATATCTATAGGCTAAGGACAAGTGTAATGACCTAAAGCTTCAGAACATGTCGCAGAAATTAGTAGAAGGCTCTCTAGCAATTATAATGTTGCTTCTCGTTAAGTGTGGTCTGTGTGTGTGTGTGTGTGTGTGTGTGCACATGTGCAGAGAGAGAGAGAGAGAGAGAGAGAGAGTTCTTTGTTACTGTGCCTATTTGCTTTGAAGGGAATGGATTGGGACACCCAAGTGTGACCTTTATTTTTTTGGTTCCGAAACCACATGCTTTCCTCTAATTCAATCCCTACTGTCCTGGTTTAACAAACTGAACAAGCCTTGCACAGAACCTTATTGTTGGGTGCCTGGAGAGAGCTGGAAGCTGGAGGCACAGAGCACTCCCCACGTGGGGAGGTCTGCACACAGTACAAGCCCTTGTCCTAGAGGGTGACTCAAAGGAACCTCCTGCAGGATAATAACAGAAGTGCCACTTGTGGCTCAAAGAAGACCATTGTAATTAAAAAGAAAAGAAGTATTATATGTATAATCAAGCCTAGGGTCTATCCACAATTCCTTGTCTGCCAGCAAATTGTCTGCTCAATAGGCACAGTGAACAGCAATTATCATCTCCAAGCTATGAAACCCCAGTGGCGATTGACAGTGACAGTGGCATCCTACGGGCTCGCAGTTTGAGGGAGCCTGTTATTAGCAATCACATCAGGTCCCCTCCCTGAGTCAGGCTGAGGTTACATAGGTATCAGGCTTCCTCCTGTGTCCCTCCACCCCAACGATGAGTGTACTCACAAAGGGCACAGCTTGTTGAGGAGATGAGGACACGGGTCTCTAGCCTCAGTGCTGCTGGACCATCCACTGGTACATTTGATCTGGCACTGAAAAAGCACAAGTTTTGTGATTAGATGAGGCTTCAAGCCCAAACACCTAATGAGTTACAGTGGCACAAGGAGGTTTCTTTTGTTTCCATCGATGTAAGGTTGAGGGAGATTTTTTGTTCTTTCCCTAATTCCCCTCCCAACATTGGATTTGATTTCTCACCTCTCCATGATGGAAGGAGGCCAATTTAAGGGAGAGTAAGACAGCCAGCAGGAAGCAAGAGTCTTTCCTCCAATAATGGCATTTTTAAAGCCCTCATGCTACTGTTGTTCACCGAGAAATAGGGCTCAGCGAATGTTCTCAAACTTGATAATTTTATATCTTCTCTCCTCCTCCCTGATGGTGGAGTCAGAGAACAGCCCCAGAGAAGAGCTCTCTTCCTTTCAGATCAGAGCTTCCCAGCCCGGTTCTCTAGGGTGGATGCAGGTTTGCTAAGATATTGATCCCTCTTTACACTCAAGATAGGAATGCCTGGGCCTTACTCTTTTTTTAAACAGTATATTTTACAAACATTACTATTCTCTATATATTTCATAACATGAAAACTTGGGGAAGCAGGGTTCTAGCAAACATTCTCCAGCATTTTCATTCTTTCCTTTGTTGTGCTACTCATCTTACCTGCCAGATGCTGTATCAGCCAGGCTGCTATTCTCCTCATTTAGGTCAGAAGGGCTCTGGGATATAAGAAAACCCTACAGTCACCTCCATGGAAACATTCTTCAATCACACTCTGCTTTTATTTTGTTATTAATTTTGTACTCAGAAGCCTGGGCATTGTCGACCAGGACTTTGGGAATGAATAGCCCTTTGATATTAGTGCCACGTACTTGTGAAATAGGTCAGGATCAAACATTGCTGCAGTTTGCCCACAAAGCCCGCTCTGAATTAAGCTGACCAGATGCTTCTATTTCCTTTCTCAACTTAAGCTCAGCCGCACTGTCCATCCAAGTTCACAAGTAGAAATATATAAGGTAGACCAGATCTGGGTGACAATGACGCTCAAATAAAATGTCAGCCCTGAAATTTGATGCCAAACTATGTAATGTGACAAAGTGTGCTCTTTACCAGTAGTGCATCTCAAAAATGAAATCTTCTCCCACCTTTTTCACAGAGAAATTAGAGACTAAATGGACCAATTTCATTTTCCCCATCATCACAGTGACATTGGACCCAAGAGATACACTGAACTATCTTGTCTCCCGTGTGCAACTAACTTTACTCCTATTATATACCAGGAAGTGTTGCCTGTCATTTAATTCTTGTAGCATTATCTCCATTTTATAGAAGAAGTAACTGAAGCTTAGAGAGGAATACTGTTATGCGGTGACGGAGATTTGATGGGTCGAGTTGTCTCTAAATTTCATTCTGCCATGTATTTTTCCAGTATCTACTTCAGAAACCACACCAAATGCCTCCCAACCTTCCCACCACCTCCAGTATTCTTACTTTCAGTGTTTTATAACATATATGCGCAGGGCTGTTTGATATGACTCAGTGACACCAAGTGACAAAAAAATCCCTGACATTTCTTTTAAAAGTAAGATGATATTGGAGTATAATAATTTAATAAGTATTTCTTAAATTCTTATGATGGGCCAGGTTTGAGTTGAACAGGGTCCAGAACCAGATATTGTCCCCACCTTTATGGAACTCCTGGGGAGTGAAAGATATTACTTAAAGGTTCACATTAACAGATGCCTAATATGGACAAAGAAAATGACTGTAGTTCTGGGGGAGCATATAAAACAGACTCGTCAGGGAATGATGACCAGAAGAAGTCATCCTAAGCTACAATTCTTAGGTGATAACTAAGTGAAGCATAATGGGACCCTGTGAGTATCACTGCAAGCAGAGGGTGTTGCCTGACCAATAACCAGGGCAGAAAGAAACACAGATTTTCAAGGAGCTGGAAGAAGTCTGGGGCAAGAGAAAACACAGAGGAGCAGCAGGTGGGAGCCAGAGGATGGAAGATGTCCCGAGCTCATGTGTCATGGTGCAAGCCGAGGGAGGAGGATGCTGATGTGTCAGGCAGGATCCAACATACATTTGGAATGACCACTCTAGCTGTCATGTGGAGGACTGAATGGAGGAAGCCAGTGTAGATCCAGGGAGGCTAGTTAGAAAGCTGACGAAAAAGGATCGAGCTTAGACTAGGGATCTATAGAGAGCGCAGAAAGAAATAGATGGAATTGAGATAAAATTGACAGAACATTCTGAGGGATTATGTATGGGAGAGAAGGAAAGGTCAAAGAAGATCTCTAGATTGCTGTCCTGGGCAACATTCAGAGATGGGAAACGCTAAAAATATCAGACTGGGAGGCAAATACTAGTCTTGGTTTTGAAGCTGGAGTTGTGGTTCCTTTGAGACATCCAGGTGAGCACACTAGGGGAGGAGGAGGGACGGGGTGGGGTTGGGAAGCAGGGATGGGGAGGTGGGAAGGATGCAGGTCGGGAGAAGACTGCGGCATCTTCCTCAGAGGAGGTCCAGGATGTCGAGGAAAACCCTCAGGGCTGCGGAGAAAGAGCAGCAGCTCCACAGAAGGGAGGGTAGGAGCTGGGAGCTGCCGGGCCAGAGTCAGTGGCAGTAAATGCACCCAAGAAGCAATTGCACTGCATCTGAGCACTGACTCTGCCCCGGTGTCCCTCAGACTGCAGGGCTTTACACGTTTTTTCCCAGGTGGCTGGGGAAAGCCTTCACTCCCTTGTGGTCCCTCTTTCCTTTTCCTGATGAGGATCCTAAAGCTCCAAGTGGGAAAGAGATGGGAACAGGTGACTCAGCTGGTCAGCACCAAGCCTGACCCTCCCCCCAGATGACCATCAACTTCTCAACCGTCCCACACAAGTCCTCATCATAGGACCTGTTATTCAAAATCCAGAGAGGCTTTCTTCCAGGTGTAGGATCGAGTTTGTGCAGAGGTGACAACAGCCAAGTTTGCACAACCTGCTAACTACACCCCGCGGCAGGAGGAACATCAGGCGGGGGGGTGCGCACACGTCCATTCTAATTATTCCCAGTGACTTTCCGGTACAGAAGCTAGTTTTCCGCCTGTGATGAGAAGCCCCCTCAGTGCAGATGGGAAATGCTTATTATGTTAATTGAGTTCTGGGTTGTTAGTGGAAATTAATAAATGGAGATGTTAGCGATGCCTCTGGTGGGATGAGGAGGTGAGAAGGTTCAAGACAGAGATAAAGGTTCCCGTGACTGCACGGGGCTGGGCTGGGGGTCCAAGTTCAAAGGAAGAAAACGGATTTCATTTGTTGCAAATTCCAATTTAAAGGGTATCAGTTTTTTACAGTAGATTTAACTGAGAGAAATAAAGTAAAATGATAGAGGAATGGCATTCCTTGCTTATTTACTGACCCTAAATAATAGAATTACTTTAAAATACAGTATTTTAAGAAGAGGTAGTTTAGGAAATGTCAACAAGAATAAAACGCAGAACAGAAAAGTGAAGAAAAACTTCTAATATGAAATCTATGTATTTGGCCAGTAACACTGAGCAAGAGAAGAAAAAAAAATGAATCAATTATAAGAATTTAACAACATGTTCTGAGGACAATAAACTAATTATAAGAAATATATGTGTATGTGTATCTTGTTCAATATTTCTGAAAAGCTAGAAATTGAGTTTTTTTCTAGGAAAACAGATTTAAATTGATTTAAGGAGTCAATTAATCTGAATGGACCAATAAATATGAAAGGAATTTTAAAAAAGGTTGACAAATGTTTAAAAATCTAATGGGTTGAAAGGTGGTCCCCAAAAAGATATGTTCATGTCCTCATCTTTGAAACCTGGGAATGTGACCTTATTTGGAAGAAGGGTCTTTACAGGTGCAAGGAAGTTAATGACCTTGAGATGAGATCACCCTGGATTACCCAGGTTGGCCCTAAATCCGATGACAGGTGTCATCCTAAGAGACACACAGAAGATGCACAAACACAAAAGCAGGAGGTCATGTGACCACAGAGGCAGAGATTGGAGAGATGCGGCCACTGGGAGCTGGAGGAGGTAAAGGAAGAGAATTTCCCCTAAAGACTTTGGAGGAAGTAGAATCCTGACAACACCATCTGGCCTCGAGAATGTGAGAAAATAAATTTCTGTTGTTTTAGGCAACCCAGTTTGTGGTAAGTTTTTACTTGGGGAAACTAATACCCAGAACTCTTCCTAGAATATCAATAGATGGATACTTGTTTTTATGATCAACAGTATCTATCTGTCAGTGCAAGTGAGTGCATCTTTAGATGGATAGAACAGTGCTTGGGATTTTGTTGCCAGATCTTCTCAGTCACTTACCATTGGTCAAGTTTGTTACTAAATAGACCTCATTTTCTACAGTGTGGGTAACAAAACCTTGTATAGTAATTATTAGACATAATGTTATTATGTATATGTACATAATGTATACACAAAGGTATATGTATGTGTAAGTTTGGCAGAATGTATAAAGATGATTACTACAATGCTTGACACACAATAAGCCCATAAAAAGTAGTAGCTCTCACATACACACAGATACACACACAGAGCTATGGGGCCTGGGCCATGCTGCTTGGTGCCTGGAAGCTTCTCATTTCATCAAATAATTCAGTAAGACAGACACTATTGCAACAAAAATAGAGGAACAGATTAAACCAAAGTGATTTTTTTTTCTTTGTATGACTCAAAGAGAAATAATGTCAAACAAAAAAAGAAAAAAAAAGGATAAGATTACAAAACTAAAAAAAGGTTAAGGGCCTTTGTATCAGCCATGAGTAAAAACATATTTTCCCAAATACTGTCTTTAAAAACTGGGAACACCCACAGCAGAGAGGCAGTGCCCATGCCCTGGCTCTCTCCAAGGGTACCTTTGTGTGTGACTTGGTGTCCTGCAGGAGAATGAGTTTTTAGAATTCTTGGTGCATGCACTGGAGAGGTACTTTCCTCAGCTGTGTAGACAAATAAAGGGAAATAAAATATTTATGATAAAGGGTGGGCACATCAGTTGAATATGCAGTAATATCTATATCCAGGAAGACTGAAAGGTCTTACCACTTTACACACCACTCCACTCTCTGCCTTTTCTTCCCAACACCTGCCTGGCCGTTGTTCACTCCCTTAAACTGGCTACATTTCTTTCCAGCCTCAAGACATTTGCATTGTCAGTTTTCCCTGCCTGAAATGGTCCTCCCAGTCTCACATGTGACATGGCTAATCCCTTGTCATTCTTGCCTGATCAACTGATAGCTTACCTTTAGAGGCCTTCTCTGACTACTCATGTTCAAAGTAGCTCTTTCTCAATGGATTTCTATCTCTGATCCTTGTTCCCTCTTTTTGGTTCTTAGCACAACTTAATTTCTTTTATTTATTTGTGTGATTCCTTGTTAGGGTTTGCTCCCCTCACAGGCATGTACACCACCGGGAACAGCGATGATGTCCGGCATTTCCACCCTTGAATCTCTAGCACCTGGGCTGGTGCTTGGAACCTACATGCTTGGTGCGTATTAATTTTGCTTATAAGGCAACTGATGTTGTTACTGGGAGTCCATGAGTTATTCAGTATTAAAAAAATATATCAAATAGAAATAACTAGACCCAGATTTTATTAAGCACTTGCTTCTTAGAAGTAACTCATGATAAAGCAACATAGGTTGAAAAAAAAAAAACACACAAAATTACTTGCAGTTGATTCTCATTATTTGCAATAGTTACAGTCTTCAAAGTTTCCACCAACACCAGAATGTAAATTGATACAGCCACTATGGAGAACAGCATGGAGGTTCCTTAAAAAACTAAAAATAGAACTACCATACGACCCAGCAATCCCACTATTGGGCATATACCCTGAGAAAACCATAATTCAAAAAGAGTCATGTACCACAGTGTTCATTGCAGCTCTATTTACAATAGCCAGGACATGGAAGCCACCTAAGTGTCCATCGACAGATGAATGGATAAAGATGTGGCACATATATACGATGGAATATTACTCAGCCATAAAAAGAAACAAAATTGAGTTATTTGTAGTGAGGTGGATGGACCTAGAGTGTGTCATACAGAGTGAAGTAAGTCAGAAAGAGAAAGACAAATACCGTATGCTAACACATATATATGGAATCTAAAAAAAAAAAAAAAATGGTCATGAAGAACCTAGGGACAAGACGGGAATAAAGACGCAGACCTACTAGAGAATGGACTTGAGGACATGAGGAGGGGGAAGGGTAAGCTGTGACAAAGTGAGAGAGTGGCACGGACATATATACACTACCAAACGTAAGGTAGATAGCTAGTGGGAAGCAGCCGCATAGCACAGGGAGATCAGCTGGGTGCTTTGTGACCGCCTGGAGGAGTGAGATAGGGAGGGTGCGAGGGTGGGAGGGAGGGAGACGCAAGAGGGAAGAGATATGGGACATATGTATATGTATAAGTGATTCACTTTGTTATAAAGCAGAAACTAACACACCATTGTAAAGCAATTATACTCCAATAAAAATGTTAAAAAAAGAAAGTTCCCAGCAACACCTAATTAGCAAATATGGAGTCATTGCTCCTGGGGGAAATGTCACGTTACGTTCCTGAAAGCCTCTGGTCATAACATTTTTAACAACTGATCAATATATAACTTTGTTGGATGTGTGTTTCTGTTTGAAGAAACCTTATTTGATACAAATTGTTGATTCATTAACATATAACTGAACAGCACTGTCCCTCATGCTGCATGAAGCTGACTTAATGCATGCATTTTCTCTGTTAAGCACATCACAGCAGTCCTGCAGTCAGGAACACTAGACAGCGCTTTGGTGGTGTTGTTGTGGACCACGTTAAGCAGCAAAATCACCAACAAACACACAGAAATGTGAACAAGATAGCATAAAATAGACCGTGAAAAGGACACTTGGTAACAGTGTGAGAGCTAAGACAAGAAGGCAGAGACTTGCTCTGCTCGACTTCAGCTGGGAATGTGCGTGCGGAGTGACTCTAATACTTCAGCACTCTGCACACCCCCTTAAACGACCATGAAAGCACTACGAGTATTGACTTTTAGGGTTACAATTATATTTCAGTGAGTAGATAAATTCATAAATACAGAATCTGTAAATAATGAGGCTTAAATATATTTCCGTTTGGTTAAAAATGTATCATCTTAGGGTGACAATAGTGGTTATCTTTTGCTGGCAAAATCTCTGATAGTAGATTGCACGGGCATTTCTGGAGCTTTACTGTCCAGTAAATGAGTTTTCGGCATGTTCCACACTGGAAATGATTCTCCACGACCAGGCTCTTAGATGAGGGCTGATATTTACAGCCTGGACTGAGGCTGAACAGGTCTTTGGCTCCTGGTTAATATCATTCTACTGCATCCCATTTTTTCCATAGAAATAGATTTGAAAAATACGCCACCAAGTAGTTCATGATTCATTTTAGAAAACAACTTACAGATTTAAAGAGTTAAAAATTATGCAGAAAGGCAGCAAAATGTCGTAGGGGCAAAAAAGGGCATGGGCGAGAAGTTTACATTTTGACTTCAATTTTGTCACGGACTGGCTATGTGATCTTGCCCAAGTTCTGACCTCTGTGAAATTACAGATTCATTTATTTGCGAAACGGGGATGATACTATCACCTCCTTCAAAAGATGTTTTAATTGTCAAATGGGATCATAAAAATACTCTGTAAATAGTAAAATAAAATATACATTCACATACACATACTTATGATCGTATGTGTGTACACAATTTAACACTGATTCCTCCGTCAACTCCTACCTCAAAGGGGTCTCCTTTTTCTCCACTCTTGTTCCCTTAAAACATGCATTGTATACATATATGATATATGTGTATATATATGCTTCATACATATTTATGCATTATATATCTAAGATATATATGTATTTATTATATATGCATATATCCTCCATTTACATATGAAAGGCAAACGGCCGTTGGGAAGCAGTGACTGGTTGAGGTATGGGTGGGAGCAGGGTAGATGGGACAAGAAGATTTCTGGTGGGAGGACAGGGAGGGTGTGGGCTGGGTGTGACTTCAGCAAGAAATGATGGTGTCTTCTTGCTTATGTCGGAAGGGATGCAGGATCTCAAGCTTAAAGTCTACTGCTTTTTAGCTGAATCCAGCGCACAGCACACTCTTAGAGGTGCCCTAAGTCTCACCCCCATGTTCCGTCCAGGAAACCGGCTGAGGTCCCCAGTGGCACGGTGGAGCCACGCTTGCAGAGACAGGTGGCTGGTCCCCAAGCTGCCCACCGATTCTCTTAGGAAAATAGCGCCGAGTGATGCAAACCTGCCTTGAGGCCCCAGAGCAGGAGGGGCTCTGCATGCACTTCAAATGCATCCCGAGGAAGCCTGGGCCCCACTGTGCTTTCTTTCTTGGCTGTGAAGCAGATGGAGATGGGGGGTGTGTGTGGAGACTGAAACCAGAGACAGGGGCTCTGCAGGCTCAGGTCAGCCCTGAAAGAGAAAATCTGTCACCTCGCCTGACCTGTGCGGAGCCCTCTAGAGAGCGGGAAGGGTGAAGCAGGGATTCAAAAAGAGACAGAAGCAGAAAACGCTACCAGAAACTCGCCTGCACCAGACGGCTGGCCTCACTCAGGTCCACAGACATTCCCTCCTCCCACACTTCACGGGCACAAAACCGGACTCACTTTTGTTTTCCAGAAGCAGGTCCTGCTCTTATGCGGTACCCAGTCCTAAGAACCAGAGCCCCCTGAGAAACTCTCAGGTTGTCACCCTCTCTTGCCCCTCACAGGTGCTCAATAGGTCCTACAGAAAGAACATGGGTTTTGCTCCATCTGTAGCTAAATAACTGAGGAAACCACTGGAGCTTCTGATCGGCAGTTGGTGCAGGTGTAAAATTGACATCATAGAGACTGAACCAAGATAGTAGTTGTAGGGTGAAGAGAAAGCTAAAGATCTGAGAGAATTAAACAAAATAGAAATAACTAAGCTCGGTGACCAGTTAGATGGGGTGAGAAGACACATTAGATTTTACGCCCTTGAGTTTGATGAGCTGCGTGACCCCCTAAGAGGAGGAACTCAGTAAGAAGTTTGAACAACAGATTGAGAGTTCAAAAGTGGTCTGTGCTCTGATATAGATTTCACTTATTTTATATATATATATATTTTTTTAATAATTTCACATTAAACATTGGTAGTATTTTTTGTTTTGCTTTTTTGTTTTTGGTCACTCAGCTTGCGGGATCTTTGTTCCCTGACCAGGGATTGAACCCACGCTCCTAGCAGGGAAAGCTCAGAGTCCTAATCACTGTACCCCCAGGCAATTCCCTGATATAGACTTTAGAGGCACCAGCAAATTCACATTAATTGAAAGCATAAGGGGGGAAGGAGAGATCACGGGGAAGGGCATTGCTAGGGGAGGGGCACTTACCTTCGGTGTCACACAGTCTGCGTGACTGCCTCTTACATGCAGTGTCCTGATGGCTGGGAATGGATTCTTGCTGAATTGCCTATATCTCACATACACATTTTTATAATAATCTGTTCTGGTTGCTCACTCATTTATTCAATAAACTATTTATTGCATGTATATGATGTGCCAGACCCCGATTTTGTCTCTAGAGATATAGCAGTGAAATTATATTTTAGAAGAAGAAACTAATTTATGAATGAATTAGTACATGAATGAATGAATTCTGCATGGAGTCCTATATATATTATATTAATTAAATAAAAAAAATTCCACGTTGAGAGGGCCACCCCATGGTGCTGCTTGATTACTGGCAAAAAGCTGTTGACCAGTAGCTCTACATTAAAGTCTCCCTTGAAAGTTACAGTGACAGAGTTTAGGACTAACTTCTGGGTCCCATATGCAGGAGAGCGAAACGTGGCCAAGTTCATCAGTTGCATTTGGGCGTGTTCTCCTAGAGCTACATCTGGACCCTCCTACTGAAGACTGTACTGTTTGTGCTGTTCTCTGAAGGAAGACACAACCTGTGTCTAGCCTTTGTTTTCTCTTTTCTCCTTCTGCAGAGCCGTTCAACATTTGCTTTATAGTTTTCTTTTATAATCTTTTTATGTTCAAACCCTCAGCTCAGTTTGCAGATGTGGCTGGAATCTGATCGTCTTGGACTGCCGTTGACCAACTGTAGGACACCCGCTACAAGGACACCCGCTACAAGTTTTCAAGAGCGTCTGCTTGGCAGGGGTTGATACTGGCTTAGGCAAAAATCGGATAGAGGCTGAGTCATGGCCAGTCAGCACACACTGCTGATCTGATCCCATGAGAAGGTTAGTAAACAGTTGGTTCTGGAAGGCCTAAGAAGCAAATACTCATGTCAGGGTGTAGCACTTCTGAGGGAGGTTTATCACTCTGATGAAAATTGTTCCATTGCCTCCTCCTCCTTTATTTTTCATGGAGGGATCTTGGCTCTGCCAGACTCATTCCCTCATGTCAAATGCCCTCTTCCTGGAAATGTGGGTCCTTTGCTGTCTTCTGAATAGGTCTGTCCTTGGAGGGGTTGCAGTCAGCTTTCTCTGAGTCTTGAGTGGTCTCCACAAGGATGACCTTCATCCAGAGATTCATTCTGTCAAGAGATGAGGATTCTGGAAGAGGCTACTGGGGCCGTGTTTCTTGCAGATATCAAACTCCAAGTGTTAGGAATGGTCCATGACTCCCCACAGCACCCAATCTGCCTTCCATACAGACATGTCCATATAATGAGGAGTCCTTCAGTCAACTTTCTCAGCTGACCTGGAGCACGTACACTATCAAGTGGCAGCAAAGCTCCAGAGAACGTAGTCACTAACAAGATCCCCCTTTTAAATAGCACCATGAGTTGTGAGTTATGTGAATATGTATGTGCTGTTTTTGCTGCTGTTGGTTTTTTACTACTCAAACATTTTGAGGTAGTATGTTCCCTAAAACTTATGTTTGACTACTAATGAAAGTTATTTTTATGCAGTGCTGATATTTCATTCTTTTGAGTAAAGTTTTATTTAATCTCTGTTTGATCTTCTTTGACAGCTACTAATTTTAATTGATTCTACATTCATGTGATGTAAAGGACAATGACTAAGAATTAAAGCACGAAGATTATGGTCTAGTTTTGTGACTTACTGACTGTGTGATCTTGAGTGAGTCACAAAATCACTGACCCTTAAAAACGTCTTATTGAAAAACAGTGTAAACTCTGCCTAACTGGTACACATGTTTTAAAACGTAAGTTAGGTAGGGACTTCCCTGGTGGTACAGTGGTTAAGAATCCACCAGCCAATGCAGGGGACACAGGTTCGAGCCCTGGGCCAGGAAGATCCCACATGACATGGAGCAACTAAGCCTGTGCACCGCAACTACTGAGCCTGAGCTCTAGAGCCTGAAAGCCACAACTACTGAGCCCACGTGCCACAACTACTGAAGTCCGTGTGCCTAGAGCCTGTGCTCTGCAACAAGAAAAGCCACTGCCATGAGAAGCCCGTGCACCGCAATGAAGAGTAGCCCCCGCTCGCCACAACTAGAGAAAGTCTGCACGCAGCAACAACGAAGACCCAACGCCCCCCAAAATAAATAAATAAATAAATTTATAAAAATAAAAGTTACGTAAAATTTTCAGATTATTTGTTAACTGTTAGATAATATGTGTGAAGCAGTTATGATGCAATTATCATCCTCCGTACAATTGCTGTTATTTCTCTTGACCATTTGGTGGCATTTCTGTAAACTTTCATGAGGATAGATGTCATATTTGAATGCATGTGTTATACACAGTCATATTAAAACACCTAGCACAGTGCATGGCCCATAGAAAACACTCAAAAAATATTAGGTGCAGAATGAATAAATTTTCCAGATAAGAGGTTTTCATAGAGAGGGTAGTAAGCCACTAATGAACCATGCTGAATTAGTGGACCATGACAAACATTAAAAAAATAAGTAGAACAGAATGGAACAAGAAAATATTAGTGCAGTATAGTTGGTAAAGTTGAGAATTATTGACTTATCCTTGTTATTTGTTGTCATAGATGTGTACATGTATTTGCATTTGTATGAACCTGAGGGTATAATTGACTTATACTACCTACCTGGAAACAAGGTAAAAAAATTCTTCTGGACAGGAGGAATTCAGATTTTTAAATCTATGGAGAATGACACAACAGAAGATATGAGTGAAGAACATTCTGGGTCAAAAGGACTTGAGAAACTAGGAGAATGTATCTACTGAGTCAGCAGTTCTTCCTTTTCTCCTCCTGGAAACTATACAAAGCAAAAGGGAGAATGTAAAAAAAAAAGGTACAATCTCCATCTTTAGTGGAACTTGGTCACATATACGATTCACAGATTTCTAAAACATATGTAAAACTGGTCAAAAAGAGCCAAGACTATGCAAAACTCTGGTGTGAGGAAGGTAAAAGTAGAAGCTCAGAGCCTGAGAGGTATGCTGCAAGTGACCTTAGAATCAACCAGCTAAATCTGTTTCTTGAAAGTGAGAGGGTCACCCTGAAAGGAAACATTTTGCAGCTGGTGTAGCAACAATAGGTTTGGACAGTGTGAAGAGCAGGGATGGCGGTGGAATTGTTTCTGAACCTGGTTTGAATCAGAGACAAGGTAAGGGAGGGTACAGACTGGCTCCCATGTAGGATTAGAAGGAAAAAGTTTTTGTGGCAGCAGAATCCAGGGAGCCTTTCATCTTTGAGCCTTGGATTACTACTCTGCTGTACTAGTTTCTCCCCAACACCCATCACTCTCAGAAATTCCCATAAATAGGATGTAAGAAAATACAGTCCATTGCTAAGTGATGTAAAAATACTTAAGAAGTAAATGCAAAAAACTTGACAGCACATGATCAGTTGCCATGTAGCAATAAATTTTTCTCCCAATTGTTTCCCCTTAAAAACACCAACACCAGGGCTTCCCTGGTAGTGCCGTGGTTGAGAGTCCACCTGCTGGTGCAGGGGATACGGGTTCATGCTCCGGTCCGGAAAGATCCCACATGCCACAGAACGGCTGGGCCTGTGAACCATGGCCACTGAGCCTGCGCGTCTGGAGCCTGTGCTCCACAACGGGAGAGGCCACATCAGTGAGAGGCCTGTGTACCGCAAAATAAATAAATAAATAAATAAATAAATGACTCAGCTAACAAAAAGTGGGAGGAAAGAAGAAAGAAAATTGAGGTAGAATAAGCTTTTTGATACCTCAGCTGTAATAGCTGAGCATCAAAGCATACCATTTAAAGCTGAGAAATCAAGTCTCAGTGTATAAGCATTTTTAACAGTGCAAGAGTCAATATTAACAAAGACAGAATTAAGGGATTGAATAGAATTAAGGGATTGTGCAGAAGAAGGTGACATGAAGGGATAAAGACACGTGTCATTTTCGGCACTGTTCATGTTAGAGAACTAGTAGATATTGTCTAAATAAATAGAAACTAAAGGTTTTGCATTAAAGTCTAACATTAAAGGCAACCATCTGAAGAAAAATACAAGACGTTCTAACTATTAGAAAAATTACAACAAATTAAAAACAAAGACCATAAAAATGGACCACACAGACATTTTAAGCTACAAATCAACAAAGAACATGTGAGGGTCAGTTTTAAATGTCAATTGGTCTAGGACACACAATCCCCTTTTAAATGTCAATTGGTCTAGGACACACAATCCCCAGTTATCCAATCAAATGCTAATCTAGGTATTGCTGTGAAAATATTTTGTAAATGTAAGTAAAGTCCATAATCAGTTGGCTTTAAGTAAATAAGACTCCTTGAGGATCTGCGTGGGTCTGATTCAGTCAAAAAGCCTTCATTGCAGGGCTTGGGCTTCCCTGATGAAGAAATTCAACCTGTGGACAGCAGTTTCAGTTCATGCTTGGGAGTTCCAGCTTACCTCTTCCGATGGCCTGCTCTCCAGATTCTGGGCTCACCTAGTCACCCCCAACAACTATGTGAGTCAATCTCTTGCAATAATTACTTTAATATATATCTCCAAGGGTCCTGTTTCTCAAGTTGAACCTTGACTTATATGAGAGTCAAGCTCAAGCATATTTGTCTTATTAATAAATGAATAGATTATCCTATCTACCACCAAAAAAACAATTTTCAAAAAGAATCACAAAACAAAATAGCAAATCCTACTCTATGCTGTATAAAAAGACACATCTAAAACAAAATAATTGAGGAAGCTTGAAATTAAATGAATAGGCATAGCATAATGGCAAATGCAAGAATTATATAAGCAGTGGCAATGATCTTAATGTCAGACAAGATGGAATTCACTCCATAAAACATAAAATGACCTAAAGACACCATTTTACATTGCTAAACTCCACAGTGAATAAGTACTAGAATCTAAATACTTAAGGGCAGGAATTTTGGTCACTTTTGTTTATTGCTATATCCAAGGACCTAGGTCAATGCCTGACACTTGGTAGTTTTCAATAAATATTTGTTGAATAATTGTATGAAGAGTCGTGAAAATCCATGCACAAACTAACACACCAGAGACACTTATAAAGTAGAAATTATAAGATACAAGATGAAATAGAAACATAGCAGGAGTAAAATACATAAACTCATCTATACCCTTTATCTCTTTCTAGCCATAAATCAAACAGATAAAAAATAAGTAAGACTATTTCCTTCGCTTGGGTCTTCTAGAAAGAAAACCATAAAGCAAGGATTAAAGTGCTGACATAGTTTCAAACCCAAGACTGTGAAAATGAGGACAAAGGAAGTGAGTCAAAGGGAGATTTGGGGAAATGCAGTAGGCTGTGGTACAGCGCTGGCCTCTCAGGGATTTCATCAATTGTGCTCACTCAGTGTAGGCTGCTTCTCAGGTAGATTTTCAAGGAGAAATTACACCTCAGAAAGTTCCTGCAAGGAGAGAAAAAAGAGGAATCTATCTGCCAGACTTCAAGTGGTCAAAGTTCACTTATAGGAGCTTAGCCACCTGGCCCTCCCAGGTTACGTAATCTGGAGTGTCTGGGGCCACTCAGGAAGGCAGACGCCACATGCACTGCTTTTCATCCTGAGCACTTCACTTCATTGTGGGCACTGCCCTCCATCATGTGCAGTGCATTTCATCCTGCCATTGCATTTCCATCACCTCTGGGTATGATGAAGAGAACTGATCTAAACAGGGCACAGACAAGAGAGAAAGGAGACAGTCAATGGAATTGAGAAGACCCACAAAGTTTGTACCCAATACAACTACAGAAGACTTCATGAACAGAGTACATCTGATTTCTGAATATCACTCTCTGCTCCCATATTGAGGTTTTCCAATGTTCATGACAAGTAGTCATATATTAGGTCAAAATAAAACTGAGTGCATTTCAAAGTGAATCATAGTACAGACAACATCTAATTATAATGCAATAAAGTTTTTAAAAATAATAAGTAGGAAAAATATCAGTAAATTTGAAAAATCTTTTCAACATATTTCTGATGGGAATAATTAAACATAGATCAATACCTTAAATCATATGCCAGTGTAATTCCAAAATGATCAAATATTTAAATGTAAAAAATGAAACTATAAACATACTAAAAGAAACACAGGGACATGTCCTTATAGTTTTGTATTCAGGAAGACCATTGTAATACGGGTCACAATTAAAAAGTCAAACAGGAAAATAATGATAAAGTTGACTAAGTAAAAAATAAACAAACTACAAAAAGAGACCCTTCTGCATAAAAATAATCATATAAGCAAAATCAAAATATAAGTGAGAAAACTATATTTATAGTTCCTATCAAAAAAGGACTGAATTCTGTCATACCTAAGGAATGCTAGGAAATTTTTAATAAAATAACAAACAAAACAATAGAAACTTGAGAGAAGAATAGGTGTATGGACAGTTTACAAGAGAGGAATTACAAATGGCTCTTAAGCATAAGAAAAGATGCTCACCTCCTCTCACAATATGAAAAGAGTAATGTAAGAAACTACACTAGGGTACCATTTTTCATCTCTGGGATCAGCAAAAGTCAAGAATTTCACAACACTGTTGGCAGTCTGTGTCAGTGGTCAGACATGCATGATGGGATTATTTGTCATTAAAACCCTTTTGGAGGAAAATTCAGCAAGAACTCTGAGCGTTACAGGTGCATGTAGGCTTGGACAAAGTCACTGTAGTTTGGAGGTTTCTGTGGGTATATTTGCAGGTACGTGAAGTGATGAATGTACAGCATCACCCACCCCCCAGCACTGAGGCAATAGCAGAGTACTGAAAACCAGCTAAGTGCCCATCAATAGGGTATTATCTGAGTATTTGGTGCTGCCTCTATTCATGAAATCCTATCCAGCTGTTAGGAAACATAATGACAGTGCTCTATAGGCTCTATTGGTACATACAAACATACTTCAAACACATTTAACACTTGCAGACAAAAGGAGGGAAATTATATATTTGTATTCTTTGTGCTTAAAGAAACTCTGGAAGGATACCCAGGAGACTTAGTGTTTACTTGATCTTGGGTGGGCCAGCAGATGAGGGAATATATACACCAAGATATAAACTTCTAATAAGCTTTAGAAATCTAAAACTTTTAGACTTATATACCTTGGCATGAGTCTAAATTGAGGTAAGGATTCTGGAGGATAGTTTGAAAATACATTTCAAAAGCCTTAAAAATAAATATACTCTAAGGGTCCAACAATTCATTTTACAGAGAGTTTTCATAGATGTTAAAAAGAAATTTTATAAACGTTATAATCCCTTATCAGTGCACTAATGAAGTGAAATAGAAAGATATTTTCTCAAATGATGGCAGGTATCTTGAGCTAAAGGCCAACATTTTTCTTAATAGGGGAAACACTAGAAGCATTCTAGTTAAAATCAGCCAAAAACCAATCAAGTGCAGTTCCATCAATGTCATTTGACAGAATCACTGGCTGCATCAACTAAAGAAGTTGTAAAAATGTACAAAAAGTTCAAAGCGATGAGTAAAATCATCTTTTGGGGGGATAGTAACCCTTTAATCTCTCTTTGTGCCTAAAATTGAATACAACATGAGTCAAGAGTATGACATTTTTCCCAATTTGATGTTTTTTTTTGTCCCAACATAACTTATCAAATACATCACCCCTTCGCTCACTGCTTAAAATATCCTCTTATACGAAAACTCTGTTTATACCCCCATTTTCCTCCATTCATATATTTGTCAAGTTGACTACCTATCAGTACTCACTTAGAGTCTGTATTTTTGTGTTATGTTTTGACATTTAGCATTCTTCACCCTTTTCAAAATTAAAGAAAATTTTCCCACATCTGAAAGTACCATACATTAAGTGCAAGGAAAATCTGCATGCTGATCAAATATTTAAATACTTACAGCAGCCAGATTAAGTGTTGCATGGCCTCTGTCCACAGCTTCAGCATCGCTCAGGGTGTAAGTGAGTTTTATCATCATATGTTCCTGGAAGGGAAACTGAGGTAGCCATCATGAAGGGAATTTTTTTAACAATAATATATGAATTGTCCAGCTTTATCTTATCATTTATTCAAGCATCATTAGCCCATCAACAAAGCACTCAGACATGTGTAGTAATAATTAAATGTAATCATCTTTGATATTTTGCTGAATTTTAGTTACATAAAAAACATAATTTTTGATCTGTGTTTTGAAGTTTTATTTGTCACAGTGGCAGAAAAAATATTTCATTTAACAGTTTCTTGCTTTGCTTCATAACTTTCAAATATTTTGACTAATGGGCCTTTCTGTGTATTCTTGCCCTGGACCCTGCAGATTTAGGGATGGGCCTCCCCAGTCACTGTCCATCACTTTTAACATCTGTGGGATCCAGGCTTCCACTCATCAGCTCTGAACCCCTGGGCTGGTGGCTTTACCTCTCCAAGCATCAGGCTGACCCCACCAGCCCTACTCTCCACAGGGTCTGCATTTTAGGAAGTGCTCTGCTCACCAGAGGATCCTTGGACTTAGATTTGGTGGCCTTGTTTCCAGAGCAGACTCTGGTTGCCTCGAGGGCAGTGCCCTTGCCCTCTGGCATTTCCCCCAGATCCAGCTACAGGAGAAGGCATGTGGGCGCCTCTTCTCAGCCCCTTCCAGCTCCTGCACCATTTTGCAGAGAAGCCAGGGAGTTGAGCACATGTTTAAGAGTCTTCGACCCCGGACCTTGATGTTGCCATCCTGCAGGGAAGGGAGGACCAGAAGCCTCTGCCCACTGGGCGGGAGCCCCTCAGCTTTGACCATTAGGCTGCGGGGATGGACCTGGTGACCCTCATCCCCACCGCTGCTCCTTCCTCCTCTCAACCCTCTGCAGCCCACCTCTACCCCTGACCCTGCCTCCTGTCCCCTCTCTCTGAATCCATTGACCGCCCTGTTCTTTCCCCTGGCCAAAGCCACCAAAGCTTGTCCTCTGTCCACTGACATCTGGGCTGACAAATCTTCACAGTCCCTGCTCGCCACCCTTCCTTTGCAGCAACTTCCAGAAAGAGTCCTCTGGAGAGGCGTATGGAAAGCAGTGGATAGAAGAGAGAGCAGGAGAACAGGAGTTTACATGTGTGTTCTGTGCGTGCTAATGTGCAGACCGGAGCCGTGCCGATACTCCAGCAGCCCAGCGCTAAGTAACTGCGGGTCCAACATCACTAAAAGTGCGCTGTGGAGTTCCTTAACAGGCATGGACCAGGCTTCATCTACTTGGCTGCTGAGTTTCTTCCTGGGAGACCCTCAGCTCCCAACCATGCAGACCAAACATTCCTGCCTCCCATATATCCCCCTCCCGGCTCTGCAACACCTATGCCCAACTCAGGCTCCTGGGACCCTCTTCTAGATCTGGAGAGCAAACTCATGCCCATTGGGATAATGCTGTAAGGGACGGCTGATCTTTATTTCTCCATCAGGGTTGTTTGATTTTTTTTTAAATGAAATGAATTATTTGCGTTAATCTCTTTTTTATCTCCTTTCATAACTAAAGTCCTTTTTGGCATTTATCTCTGAGTTCTAAAGTTCTGTAAGATTATAACACCCATACTAGAGTTTACTTAGGGGTCTCCTTGTGACTGCCTGATACAGATCATATTTTATTCACTGGGCAGTTTTGTGATACTGACAAAGTTCATAGCTGTATAATGCTTCTAAATAGATGAAAACAAACAAGAAAATTAGGTGTGGTTGATTAACAAGGTCTGGGAAATACTGTCGATATTTTTGTCAGAATTGTTCTGCCTAGAAGAAAACAGATACACTCGAGTAAGAGGAAAATTAAGGCAGGAATGATCAGCATTCCTCTGGGCCACTTTGGAAGCCCATTGGTCAGGGCCTTTCAGTGAGGAAATTAGTTTAATGTGTGTATAGAAACAGTTCTCAGAGTTGGGTTTTCTTGATGTACAGTTACAATAATTCCATAGGTTCAAACTCCCTTCTTTGCAAGTAAGCCAATAAAAGGGAACATATGTAAGTTTTTAAAGAGGAATCTCCTAGGGGGAAAAATAACAAGGCACCACGTCAATCTTATGCCTTTTCCCCCACGTATTTTGCACTGCAAAACAAGAGCATCTTCCAGAATCACATTAGTTAAAGCCTTGGGTGGTTGAGAGTGAAGGCCAGGGGAAGTGTTCGCGTGAATGTTGCCCTCCTGGCGCTGTGGCCAAATTACTCACAGCCCATCTGACCAGTGTTCTACCCTCTCCACCCGCCCGCTCTCACACAGACTGTAGTCTGCCAGGCTCAGGAAGCGGACCAGCAGAAGGGAGATTACACACCAGCATGGACTCTGAAGACTCCTCCAACACCAAGGACCCTCAAGAACAGAGTGTGCAGTTTTATCCCTGGTGGCTCCACATGTATTTGGAGAGAAAAGCTAAGCCTTCACTGTGAGGGGTAAACAAGGAATGAGGGACACAGGGAAGACTCCACGCAGGTGAGAGGGTGTCCCAAGGGCTTGGGAGCCGGCAGCAGGGAAAGGATTGTGGGGAACTCGAACTCGGGGGCTGGGAGGTTGGACCAGGGATTCCCACGTTACTCTGCCATGAGCCCAAACACAGAAAGAAGATTGTAAGAGGGTGGGGAAAATGCACAGCCGCATGTACAGGTTTTACTAAGGGACTGACATCCATCAACACCAAGTCCTTACCTGAGCTCCTCTCCAATCACCAGCAAAATTAGGAACATTTCGCATGTAAAACCTTATGCCTGCGATTTTTCATGAATTTCGCCAAGCAATTAACTGCATCAAATATTGTTAAGGGGCTTCAACTCCGATTCTCACAACAGGTCCAACCACAAAAATGGATTGCCAGTCTACTATGTACCTGCCACTGCTCTAGGTGCTGAGGAAACAGCAGTAAACAGGAACCAAGTCCCTGCTTTTTCTAGCATACCTCCTAGTAATGGGAGGTAACTAAGATAAACCAATAAAAAAGAATGTATGTATACAATATCAGAGCTTGATCAGTGCTGCGGCTTACAATAAAACAGGATGAAGGGAGAGAAAGTCGTGTGAATGCTGTTCTGATCAGGTTAGGCAGGCACATTCTGTCTGATTGGGTGGACTTTGAGAAGAGACTTGCAGGAAACTGAGTGGAGGGCCATGCAGAAGTACGCAGGGAGTGGGTTCCAGGCAGAGCAGACAGCAGTGGAGACCATGGCACAGGTCTGAAGAACAGTCAGGCCTGCAAGGCTGTGAAACTGAGCAGGGCCCTATGGGGCTCCCAGGCAGGGAGGTCTTTTTGTTCCTCATTTCTTGTAGGCAAAACTCCAGCCTCCATAACCTTACCTGAGTTCCAAAGGGCAGATTCGAACAGTTGCTAATTAAGGGAGGAGCAGCCAGGAGACCACCTGAGGCAGGATTAAAGGGACCAGAGAAGCTCATCCAGATTAGCAGACCACCTGAGACCCTCATCTTGTCAGCAACCCCACGCTTTGGAAACCCTGCTGAAGAAAGAAGAATGCAAGACTGTTACCGCCTTGCTCCTTATCGCTTACTCCTGACCTCCCAGACTATAAGACTTCTCCTTACTCCCCAGGGAGGGGGGCACAGTTCTTGAGGCCCTAGCCTACTGTGTTGCCTCTTTGCCTGGCAAAGAAATAAAGCCACTCGGTCCCTCTCCTCCATAACTCTGTCTCCGTATTTCTGTTTGGAACTGGTGCACAGAGAGCCAAGATTTTGGCATCAGCTGGAGCATTAAGTGAGGGGAACTGGTAAGCTGGTGGCTACTGGTGAAAAGGTAGTTTGTGAGAGGCTGCGTGTACAAAGATTAAATGAATTATAAAATGATTTTATGCACGGCATTAATGATTACAGTAACAGAAATTATTCATTGAAAATTACGTTAATAAAATAATAATTATAGACTTAAGAAACATTGAAATCACATGAAATGAATCATTTTCCAAGTTATCAAAAAATTGCTTCAATAAGAGAAAGGAAACAGAGCAATAATTATGGAGAAATTTAACAAAGAATCTGAAATAGGGCCATGTCCATTATCAATTTATTGCTTCTCAGATCCAAATGCACCTTTTCAATACATGCTCTTTGATAAACAGCAGAATTCCTCTAGGTATTTCTTTTTATTTTCTTTTTTTTTTTTTTTTTGGCGATACGCGGGCCTCTCACTGTTGTGGCCTCTCCCGTTGCGGAGCACAGGCTCCGGACGCGCAGGCTCAGCGGCCATGGCTCACGGACCCAGCCGCTCCGCGGCATGTGGGATCTTCCCGGACCGGGGCACGAACCCGCGTCCCCTGCAACGGCAGGCGGACTCTCAACCGCTGCGCCACCAGGGAAGGCCCCTCTAGGTATTTCTTTTAAAGGGAGCCTCCATGTTAAGCCTTCTAGTAGAGGGCGTTGGAGGGGCACCGCAGGGAGAAGAGGCTTCCAGCAATTCCCTGAGTGGGTGGAGGCCTTGGCCATGTGGGTGTGAGGACCCCCAGGAGAGGCCAGAACCTCAGACTTGGCCCCCAGCCCTTCCTGCCTTCCCTGTGCCACCTGTGGACCTTTTGTCTGGCAGTGACTTTTCCATGACCTTTATAACATGAAAACTAGGCACTTCTTTTTTTGTTTGTTTGTTTGTTTTTGTTTTTTTGGGGTACGCGGGCCTCTCACTGTTGTGGCCTCTCCCGTCGCGGAGCACAGGCTCCAGACGCGCAGGCTCAGCGGCCGTGGCTCACGGACCCAGCCGCTCTGTGGCATGTGGGATCCTCCTGGACCAGGGCACGAACCCGTGTGCCGTGCATCGGCAGGCGGACTCTCAACCACTGCATCACCAGGGAAGCCCTAGGCAGTTCTTTCGAACCTCTGCACCTCAAATTTAGGTCTTCCATCTAACCTAGACTGTGAGTTGCTTAGGGACAAACCATTTTGTTTGTTTGTTTCCTTTTTTTGGAACTTTAGGTTTCCTAGACCAAAGGTCAGCAAACCATGACCTGCAGGCCAAATCCATCCTGTCACCTGATTTTGTAAATAAAGTTTTATTGGCGCTCAGTCACACCCATTTGCTCAGGTGCTATCTGTGGCTGCCTGCCATAGCAGGCAGAGACTATTTAGCCAAGGGAACATTTACTCTCTGACCTTTACAGAACAAATTTGCTAGGCCCTGCCCTGGGTCATAAAACACATTCTTTATTTTAGACAAATGAAAGAAATTAAGTGGATTAATGCCCATAAAATTACCCCATCAATACTTTACAATGACAATGAGATGTGAGATAGCTTCCCTTCCCCACAGCCCAGCAAGAAGATGGCTTAGGCTCTTCAGAGAACTTACAAGAAGGAAACTACACTGTGATTATGATAGATTTTCCAAGCTTTAGAAAAGCTTAGCTTTGTTTGAAAGGAATCATTATTTGTGGTGCAAGAGAAGGCACCCTGCCAAGGGAGAGGAGATTCCTCTTGTATAAACAGAAAGGTTTCAAAATGAAACCTGAATCAGGCAAACCACGTGTCTGTGTCGCCCTGGGTCCTAGGGACACTGGGCAGGCAGCTGCAGCAGGAATGGGGAGGCCTGGGTGGGAACGGGGGCTCCACCGCTCACCACGTGGGTGGCCTTGGGCCACTTCTGCCAATGTACTAAGATCTTATCCTTCCCACTTATAAAATAAAGGATTTAAATAAAGAGTTGCTAAACCAAGATAAGCATTAAGGTAACCTGGGCAGCTTTTTAGAAACATTGATCCTCAAATGTTTCCTTGGAGTTTCTGGTTCCGCAAGTCAGAAGTGGGACCCAGGAACATGATTCTAGGAGGCAAGTCAGGCTACAGGGAAGCAGCATGGGCTCCATGGGCTGACATAAGGGCACCTAGGAGTTAGTGTGTAAGAGTCCTTGCAAGTCAATAACCTGATCCTGCCTTCATACCCAAAGTTCTGGGGAAACGCACAGACACACAGACCCACCCCCACACACACACACACAGACACACACACACACACAGACACACACACACACACACACACACCATTAAGCTTCCTCTTTCCTTATGTCCTGGGTTTCCGTATTTATGGGGAAAAAAAACTTTGAATTAAACCGACATTTCCTGAGGCTACTTGGTATTCCAGGAGACACCCACCTCAAATTCATCACTGCTGCGCGTTTCACGAAAATCAGAAGGCTCCTCGTTTGTGGGGCGGCCACTGTCTCTGCTGACACAGGACCCGGGAAGGAGCCAAAAGTTGAGGGAGAGCCTCTGGATTTCCTGTGCACCTGTGTTCTAACAATTTCCAAAAGCATGTTGTCCTTTCTTACATCAGTGAGAAACGTTGAGATCTCAGGTTCAACTCTGATGCTTGGCATTTTCCAGTTGTTGTTTGTTTATGCCTTGACGATTTAGGAAGAAGGTGAATAGTTTCTGGTTGAAGTTGGTATCCTATCTCGAGGTCCTCAGACAGTCCAGAAGATGAATTTTTTCCTCTCTCCCAGGTTGAAACAATTTGACTATTGCCTAATTTTCAAGTAGGATTAGCTTCGAACAGATTGTCACGCATTTTAGTAAGTAAGTAGAGGTTAGAGACACATGCGATTCCGGGAAATGAAGCGACAAAGCATGTATAAAAAGAGGGTTAAGCAGCAGACATGTATCATTTCTGTGCACCTAGGGAGGGAAGGTAGGAACACTGAGAAATGTGTCCTTATTTTGTAACAGCCTCTCTCTCCCTCTGCCTTTCCGGTTACCTTAAAACATTAAGCTACAATGGTGTCAAAGTTAGTTTTGTTTAATTAGCAAGATGATTCCATAAATAAAATCCACACCACAAGGCTGTCTGAATGTATGTTCAGAAACTAACTCGATCCACTTTTCTGTTTCTTTAATACATTTTAAAACAGACAATAATACTGGACCTTCAGCTCTAGAGTTTTCCCGACGGCCTTTGGGTAAACAGTCAGTTCTCCTCCGAATAGTCTCAGAGAGAAGAATCAAAGCCTGCGGCTCCCGCCTGGCAGCGGAACACAGTTTCTGTTTTGCTTTCTCATATTTAACATGGGGCGTCATAAGCACCTGCTCACAACACAGCAAGAGGGAAATGTGACCCTGCGCCTTGTGCAGTGACCTGCACGCGAGGTTTTGGAGAGCAGAGGTGAAAGCTGTGTTTCCTGCATGCAAACACCTCAGGTTAATGGAGAAATTGATGTATAAAGTAATAATTAAATATATAGTTATAAATGCTAGGCTATGCAGAATTATTTTTAACAACCTTGATTTCCATTATGTCAGTGAAGGACCCTCCCCAAATAAGAATGAGTAGGGAAGATTGTACTAGTGACCAGTCCATTCTACTTCCTAATTCCTATGAGGGACAGAGAGGCAGACACAGGGCAGGGGGGAAGGTTAGCCAGAGATCCTCCCATGCTTCAAGCAGCATGGTGGTGAAAAGAGCACAGGTGTCTGGTCAGAAAGGTGATGGGGGGACAGGAATTTCTGCCCCGCTCTCAGCCGATCCCTTCTAACTTCTTGGTCATGCTTCCCTCTAGATGTCACCTACCTGAAGTACTGCTGTGAGAATTAAGTGAAATGACACAGGTGACAATGGCCAGCCAAGTCTGGCCAATCAATAACCATTATTTTTATTCTTCTTTCAAAATACAGAGCAAGTTCCTTAATGAGCAGCTCCCAACTGTACCCCTTTGTCTAAGAGCCACTGAATGCAACGGTTAAGAGTGACTGATGGGGTTCAAATCCCAGCCCCTCCCATACTAGCTGTGTGTGCGGTTTCTGAGCTTTTGTATCCTCACATATGTGCAAAATGCGGAAAACAGATGTATTTCTCTCCCAGTGTTGTGAAGGTGACGCGGATCAGTATACATACATGAAACACACACAGCAGTGTCAGGCACGTGCCAACAACCACAGTCCCTGTTCTTGGAAACAGCTGTGGGTTATCTCTTCCCCTTGTTCAGATCGCCTTTACTGAAGACTGTCTGTCTGTCTTGGGACAGAAAGGGACCCATCCACGCCTTAGACTTCACACAACTGTGTCATCACTTTGGGATGGATTTCCATCAAGACCACTGCTGTCCATAGACACACAGAGTTTCCTCTGGCTGGGACTGGCTCAAGGCAGCCAAGGGTCCCACTCCCCACCTGTGGTCTCTGGTGCTGTATGCAAGCCCAAGATACATATTAAAACTGTAAGGGACCTTAGAGGCAGCTTGTCCCAGCCCCTCATTTCATAAAAAGAGTCAGACACCTTGAGATGGCAGGAGGGTTCATCTCTGGCCAGCCAATGTCAGAACCTGGGCTGGAATCCATGTCTCCTGTCCCTGCCTGCTGCTCTTTCTATAACGTGGTAAGAGGCAGCACATTAGATGGAAAGATCATGAACTTAGAGTCAGAAGGCCAGGTCCAAATCTTGGCTTCTCTGACGTGCCACCTGACTGTCCTTATCCAATACCTAAAGATATTAACTCCTTTCTCACGGAGCTGCTTTGAGGGTTAAACAAGGTTCTGTGTGTGAAAGCACCTGGCATGAAGCAGGTGCTTAATGAATATTTGTTTCTTCCCCATTGCAGCAGAACGTGTATATTTATAGATGCTTGGAAACAGGAAAGAGACCCAGAATTAACAAAGGCTTCTGATGGAGCAGCTGGCCCCACGCCTGCGCTCAGAGGTGTGCACAGGTGAGTGCCTTAAGGCAGTGACCCAGAACAGGTACTGAGCTTTGGAGCAAAGAGAGCAATAGGATCTCTCTCTCTCTCTCTCTCTCTCTTTTTTTTTTTTTCTGGGAATGCAAACGAACTGGCTAGGATGCTGTGGGAAAGGGAAGGTAGGTTGTGAAACCCACAGGTGGCCCTGAGCACCGCAGTGATGAGAGTCAATGTCAAGGCTGTTTTCCTCTGGGCTGTGCCCGCCGCCAGCTTCGTGGGGCCCGCGGCCAAGTCAAACAGGGCTCCCCGCAGTCAGGGCTGCACTGGTTCCAGGGGCTCCTGGGACATGGCTTCGGGCTCTTGGGTCAAACGTTTGCTCCCTGTCACCAGGAGGCAGTGCACCTGTGTGGCTGTAAGGCGGAGAAGCCAGCCCCTCTGTTCCCAAAAAATCTCCCGGGTTTGCATTTTCTTTAAAGCATCGAGCGCTAACTGAACGCCAAGCCCTCAGCCAAGTCTAAACATTTGCCTTTGGCACCAGGCCATGCTAACACAAGGCCCCAGTGCTATCCCAGGCTGACGCGCCTTAAAAGAGCTTCACAAGTTGAAATTCAGTGGGATCGTAAATATGCCAGGTAGACAGTTGAATCTGAAGATTAGAATCAAAAGGGTGAGTTATTAAATCCACGGGGAAGTCAAGAAGAAGCAAACCAGTTTCCCAGCGTCCTGGGAGCCCAGTAACACTTAGAAGGGCTTCCCTTCATGAAGTGCATGCTCGGTGCCACGCGCCCTCCGGCTGTGCCCTTCTGCCCCTGCTAAGCACTCGCTACAGTGATTAGATATTATGTCTCTTTGTTGGGGCACAAACTGAGGCTCACTGACGATAGCTGACTTAGCACAAGGTCACAGAGCTAATACGTGATGGAGCCAGAATTTAAATAAGGTTGATTTAATTAAAAAAAAAAACCTTAAGTTGTTTTCACTAAATTCATGCTAGGAAACCAACGTAAGTGCAAAAGAAATTAAAAATTAAATACCCTCAGAGATAAGAGGTTTAACAAAAATTAACGGACGTGGGGATTTCACTTTCAGCAGTCTGCAAACAAATGATACTCGCCTTGACTAGGGCAGAAGACAGAAGTTCAGGCTTCTGCTTATCGCCTGTGGTTCTTCTTCACATATCCTGTGCCCTCGCTGATTGGATTGTTTTCCAATATGCTCCCCAAGGCTTTTCATGTTGCCGTTGCCTTGCTGTTCCTTCTGCAAAGAATGCCTTTCAGATCT
This sequence comes from Monodon monoceros, assembly GCF_005190385.1. NCBI lineage: Eukaryota > Metazoa > Chordata > Mammalia > Artiodactyla > Monodontidae > Monodon > Monodon monoceros. The sequence continues at coordinate 83,017,226 of NW_021703775.1, forward strand.
CTGATTCTTGAAGTTTTAAGCATCCTTAATTCTCCTGCCTTCAAGACAGATCTCTGATTCTTGTAGGTCATTCAGAGAACAGCATATTCAGTTTTGCCGGGTCCCCCTCTTGGTTAGAATGAAGATTCCTGAGTTCTGCCTCTGGAAATTCTGATTTGCCCAGTCTAGAATGGACCCCCCAAATATCTATTTGAATTAACATTCAGATGATCCTGATGCAGAAGATCCATGGGACAAGCTTTGAGGGACACAACCTAAATTTATGGATCCTCTCCCATTAGAAACGTTACAGTTCTTATTCTTATTTTAGTTGTTTCTATATGTTTGTTCTTACCTCTTTACACTTGATGCAGGGGCTGTGCCTTGTCAATTTTGTTATTCTTCTAGTGTCAGACACTTAGTAGAGACTTCACTAATAGTTATTGAACTGAAGTCATTACCGTCTTTTTTAATTAAAAAGAAAATATTTGGTAAATATTATTTTTGTGTCTTTTCCCCCTTGTAGCAGGTAAAGAGTAAATTGGGGGAAGGGTTGGGGGAAAATAAAGACAGCAGATGTGGGGAATTCCTTGGTGGTCCAGTGGTTAGGACTCTGCTTCCACTGCAGGGGGCACAGGTTTGATCCCTGGTCGGGGAACTAAGATCCTGAAAGCCGCACAGCACGGCAAAAAAAAAAAAAAAAAAGACAGCAGGTGTGGAGAGATGAGAAAATAAGGATGCTGGGAGGAAGTTCAGTGAGGACGTTCATTCACCTCCCAGGGACCCAGGGGATAAGCATGGAGATTGCAGCACAACCCTGATATTCCAAGAGAAAACGGAAAAAGGTGCCAGGAGGAAGCATTTAGTTGTATCTTTTGATGCCGACTGACTTTTAAAGATATCCAGCCCTGGATGGTTTGGAAACCAGTCTACATGGAGATGAGAGACTGAGTTACACGGATTCCTCGGGGCTATTGGACCCTAACTGGATGAGATACGACCATTTAGGTCTCTTGACAGTTTATATGTCTACACTTTAAGATAAATTAATGTATCTGCAAAAAGCTTTCAGTATGATAACCTAAGTTTGGTCCCAGCTCAAAGCCTCCTAAAGTCCATGTGCATTTAAATTCACTAAATTCAGAGTTCATAAGGGAATCAAAGGCTCGGCCAAAGCAAGACTTAGAAGATTCTAACATATTGTAGATTTGGGAATTCAGTCTCTTCACAGGGGGCTTTAGAAACTTTAACCTGAATCACCAGGAAGGCCTCCCCTTCTCTCTTCCCTTTTACCTAGAGGCTGAATGTATAGATAATTATAGTTTGTTCTATTCATCCCTTGCAGGACTGTTCTTTTGTTGAACCCTCTCCAGATTAAGGAAACTTTCCTTTACCTAAATAACTATTTGGCTGTCTTCTCCCTCCTTCCATTCTTTCTCTTCTTTCTCTTACTCCTAGAATGACTTTTAAATTACAGTCTTCGAGGCAAGCTCAAACCACCTTTATATTCCATAAGATTACTCTATAAGGAGGTTCCGGTGAGGATGTTGCTAAGAATTAATTTGTAGTCATAGAACCGAATATAAATGTCCACTGGTGGGTGGACCATAACGTAACTTCATTTATTTACACAACACGAAAGGGGACCATAAATAATGCATTTTATGTTCCTTAAGCATTCAACTGGACAGCCATTTTTTGTTAAACACCTTTGACTATCTCACTGGACACCAGGGATCCTGAAGGCGGAGCTGGGAGACAGGGGTTTGAACACTTAAGCATTTATAGTTCTTGACATTTACCCTCAGACTCTTCCAGATGTCTGCGGTGACACCACCACTCAGTAACTCTTCAATATTCTATTGATTAAACAAGAACAAACAAAAAATCAGCACCTATTATATGCTAGGCACTCTGAAAGGTGCTGGGAAATATGATTTTTGCCCTTAAAGAACTCATATTCTATTAGTCAAAATCTAATATAATGAACAATTTTGATAAAACCAGACTATTTTCCCAAATGGGGTGTGAATAAGTTCGAGAGGCCAAGGAGAAGAACCCTCTATGGGTCTCTGGCCTGGCTGTGGAGAGTGAGGGTCCTGAGCCCAGGCTGCCTGGACTGGAATCCTGACACTTACTAGCTCTTTGAACTTGTACTAGTTACTTAACCTCTGTATCTGTTTCCTCATGTGAAAAATGAGTTCAATAACAGCACACGCCACATAGGGCTGAGTGAGGATTACATGAGTTGATATTTGCAAAGTCCTTGGAGGAGTGTGTGGCATGTTTTAACTCTTTTTATTAGTGTACAATAATATCTATTTTAGCATAAATGTCTATCAATAGCATATATGTCTAACAATAGCATTTCATATGATTGACACCATAGCTTTGCACTTCCTAAGTCTTCATGCTAAATGAATATAAATGGCCCACCATATATGGTAATAACACTTAGAAGATAATACTCCATCTTTCCAATTTCTCATTTGTTAATTCATCAGTAATTTAATAAGCACCAACTTTCAGTAGAGGTGCTGCTCTATGCTAAGAGAGAGGGGCATAAGATCATTAAAAAACCTTGCCCTTTTTACTAGGAACTCAACGTTTAGTCGGAGACACAGGCGTGTGGCTCTAATGAAGAATTGTAAGAGTGAAAACTAGCTCTTAATGTATCAGGAGAGTCAAGCTGGCCTATCTAAGCCAGCTGGTGAGTCCCACAGGGAACGAGTAACTCTGGCTCTTTATTTGCCTGCAGAAGACTCAATTCTGCCTCTTTTTCTGAGAACAAAGTTGAGGGTTCAAGTTTGCTTTGATTTTGCCCTACTTCGGATTGAACCCTAATTACCCCTCCAAGATCCCACACATCCCACACCCAAGCAGAGTCTGCAGAATCCAGAATGATGTTCTTCTGCAGATCTGATCATCAGAGAATTTATGAGATTATTCAAAATCTTCTACCTTTCTTACAGGAGAAAAACTAAGTGACTGGCTTGGGATCCCTGACCTCACCTCTAGTTAGTTCCCTTTCATTCCTCACCTCCTGCCACTCCTCAGACAGGCTTGATCCGTCTTTGCAACTCATTCACTCAGCAATCACCAGCAGATGTTGTGTACCTGTTGGGTCTCTGCCTGAAATGCACAAAAGCCTCCATTTCCGTCATCTTCTCCAGTTCATCCTTCAGATCTCATTCTGTGCTGTTTTCCTTAGTCCCTTGCACATAGTTTGGTTTTTCCTCCTTCATGTACGCACTATACCTTGTATGATTCTGCACTGTACACTCCCTCCTACTGACCTATGGTCCGATCCACCTTTCCCCACTTGGGAATAAGCTTGTGGGGACTGTCTCATTCATCACTGCACTGTCACAATTTCGCACAATGCATGACACACAGTAGGTGCTCATTAGTACTTGGTGAATCAATAAACTTACATTTATTCTTGACTTCACGAGCTTAGAAAATACAGTATATGTGTTTAGTGCTTGATATGTGTCATGTAGTATTTTTAGAGGCTTGGGATACATGGAGGACCCCTGACCTTTTGAGCTTACATTCCAGCAGAATTATAGTTCAACCTTTCCACATCTCTTTCTGTCAAAACAGTATTTTTCATTCATTCCCTCATTCATTCATTCCTATAACAAAAATTAACATGTCTTTACCATGTGCCAGGTATTTTAGTGAGGGATCCCCATGTACAATTTAATGAAATTTTTACAAAATTTTTTACAAAATTTCTATGAGGAAACCACTGTTTCTCTTCCACTTATGGAGTAAAAAAATAAGACTCAAAAAAGTTAACTAATCTTCGAGGATTCTTTTGGCTATAGGCTATAAGAATCTGCCTTATACTGGATCAAAAAATAGCATATTTTTTTATATCAAATAACTAAATTCAGAGATAGGGGAAACTTCATGGGGTGATGTTGGCATTTTCAGCAATTGTAAATAAGGCTCAAGTTCTTGGCAACCCTGGTTTGCTGTCCATGTTATTGACTTCATCCCAAACCCCCAACCCCCAATCCACCTTGTTCTTAAACAGGGCTGCTAATAACCCTCAGGGCTCTGCTGTCTTGTTCCCATCCAGTGGTAGAGGGAGAGAGACAAAGAGAGAGAGGCACTGTAGCCTTTCTTAAGACCCCTCTAGAAACCTTTTCCTCATAATTTATTAGCCCAAATTTTGTCATATGCCCAGTATGAGTTAATTAATTGGCAATACTCTTAGATCAGTTATTCCCACAACTTGATTTGAGTTCAGTTCTCCAACTTACATTGCATCAGGGAACCATGAGTCCAGATATTGGAGAGTCAACCACAGTACCCTCTATAGATAACAGCCAAGAGTAGGAAGAACCAGAATGTTAATCTATGTCTCAGGAGATTCAAAAGTTAGAACTGAGGAAGTGGATCTTGTCATATCCTGAGAAGAAAATAGCTCAGACACAAAAAGCCAAATTTTTCAGAATCTGGAAAGAGGAAGTAACATGGAAGAAAGTGAAGAGTGAGGACGTGGGAGAAGCTTGAGAGCCCAGGACTATTGATGTGAGTGTATGGGACAGAGTTATTGCAGCTCTTTTTTTTGTAGGCACTTAAGTGGTGCTAAAATGGTGAGGCCATGCAGAACTCTGGAGGTAATTGTTCAATAAATGTTTAGTTTTTATCATTAACTGAATTTTGAAGGGGATTATTTTGCCTAGACTCACTCTTTGTTAGATATATGGCAATAGGTATTTGGATGTAGAAACTACAAATACCATGTTTTCACGTTAAAAATAGAATATGCTAAAAAATAGAAGTATATCCTTGTATTCGCTTTCTGGATTTTGGTTCACAACTGAGTGTTTAAAATTTTCAAACGTTTTTAATCCACTAAAGTACTGTCTATGAAAAGATTGATAAGGAGGATACACTGGGAGTATAATAGGTACTGTTACTTTGGAAAGTATTTTGATAATATCAACAATTAAAGCTGAACATTTGCAGCTCTGTCACTGAATAAGTCACTCCTAGGCGTATACTCAACAGAAAGGTGTACATCTGCTCATCAGACAATGTATGCAAGGCTGATCATAGGCGCCTTATTGTGTAAGAGAACCAAAAGGGAAGCAACCCAAATATCCAGCAAGGATAGAACAGGTAGGAGATGGAGCTTCCAGACTGACCAGACAAGGAGCCTGGCAGAACTTCTTCCCAGCAAAGTAACAACTAACTGGTAAGAATCACTTTTTTGTTGTTTTTTTAAACAATTTTTTTGATGTGGACCATTTTTAAAGTCTTTATTGATTTTGTTACAATATTGCTTGTTTTATGTTTTGTTTTTTTCACCATGAGACATGTGGGATCTTAGCTCCCTGACCAGGGATTGAACCTGCATCCCCTGCATTGGAAGGCGAAGTCTTAACCACTGGACCACCAGGGAAGTCCCAATGTTTTATTTTTTTAAAAAGAAAAAAACATCATTTAAGCTCTCTGGAAAATGTTCTAAGCACACACAGCAAATGGGAAAACATTCATTCAAGAAAATCTACTGTTTCTCTGAATAATCATCAAGAGTCTATAGTATTTGAGCCACAACATGCTCCGTGAACCTGCCTCAGCTCCAGGAGTTCTGCTGTCTGGTGAGAGCAGCAAGAGGAGGCTTCTTCTCTCCCAACTCTGGAGCTGTGGTTTGACTGCAGGAGGCACAGTTAGCAGCATTTTTCATCACCCCCAGCCCTGTGTTGAAGAAGCTCTGTTCTAGCAGGTGGGCATTGATGACCTGTCTCTCCCTACTCAGCCCCAGTGCTAGGGCAGGAGCTCTACCCCAGCTGAAGCTGCTGAGGCCATGGGCCTTGTATGGTCCCTATCCCAGCTAGCTTCCAAGGCAGGGGTTTCATATCTGGAAGGACAAGCCAAGAAAACCAGGGGTTGCTGTTTTCCTAGTGCCATTGTAGAGACAGGTGTCATTCTGGGAAACGTGGACCTCTGCCTTCAACACTGCTGCAGGGACTCAGGGGCTTTGCCTAAGGGGAAAGGCATGCTGCAAGGATGAAGAGCTCCATAGCTCTGCCTGAGAACACTGGCTCTTTGGAACAGGATGGGAAAAATTCATCCTAAGGGTATTGTCAAAAAGAATGGAGACTTTGGTGGAGACTAATGAAGAGCAGGATGGTGGATCTAAGATGCATGTGAATGGCTGAGCAGCAAGAAGTCAAATATAAAGAACCAGGAGAAGAGAGGCCAAGAAGAGCCCTCCTGGGAACACTGGCAACTCTGGGGGTCAGGGAAGCTGGGAGTGTGTGCTAGACCACACCCACTCCAGAGCCGTCAGAGCAGGTTGTGGGGCAGACCTACAAGCATTCCTCAGATAGCACCCAGACTCACCAACACAGGGCAGAAGCCTCACTGGCACAAGGGGCTTAAACACAAATTCTGCCCACTCGCTGACTAACCAGAAACTCTGACCTGGGGCCACTTGTAGTAAGCCAAGCTCTTAAGGTGAAAAGTCACACTCAGCCCTGGAAGACCAGAGGACTCTGTATAAGCCCAGGACTGCACATTCTCAGGGGTTACCATAGAGGGAAGCTCCAAGCTACCAGTCCCTGGAAGAACATGGGGAAAAAAACAAAACAAAACAAACAAAAACAAAACAAAACAAAATAAAACAAACCGCGTGAACTCCCTAATCTGTGATAGCAATCTCAAAGCATACACTCACCCAGTGATGAAAGGGTGAAGATGTAACTGGCTGAGGGAACTTAAGCACAACATGTTGACGCAGGAGTAGCTCCTAGAGAGCAAGGCTAAAAGATAAAAAAGTCATGGGGAAAAATCTGAGCACAAATAAGAGAAGCTGTGCATTGCAAGGGAAATGGATGTAACAGATTTAGTTTCAGCCAAATCACTAAAGAAATAAACAACCACCACCTCTGAGAAGGGGGGTTACTATCCAGCTACTATAATATGTTATCTAAAATAACCAGTTTCCAACAAAAACATGTAAGACATGAAAGTAAACAGGAATGTATGACCCATATACAGGGTCATACAGGCATTAGAAACTGCCCATGAAGGTGAGCTTAGCAGAGAAAGACTTAGAAGCAGTTATTATAAATACCTTCAAATAACAACTAAAGGAATCTATGCTCTAAATTCAAGGAAAGTAAGATGACACTGTCTCATAAAGAGCATAGAAGTAAAGAGATAGAAATTATGAAAAGACCAACAGTTGAAAAGTATAATAACCTAAATTTAAAATTCACTAAAGATCAGGAATAAGAGAAGGATGCCCACTCTTGCAATTTCTATTTTACATTGTACTGGAAGTTCTAGACAAGGCAATTAAGCTAAAAAAAAAAAAAAAAAAAAAAAAAGACATCCTAATTGGAAAAGAAGTCAAACATTTTTTTTCCTCAGTTGACATGATATCATAAATAGAAAATACTAAGGATTCCACTAAAAATCTATTAATAAGCTAATAAATTCAGCATTTCTGCAGGATATAAGATCAATATGCAAAACTCAGTTGCATTTCTACGCACTAGCAATAAACATTCTGACAATGAAGTTAAAGAAACCGTACCATTTATGATAACATCAAGAAGAATAAAATATCTAGGTACAAGTTTAACAAAAGAAGGACGAACCTTGTATTCAAGCACTAAAAAACATCAATGAAGTAAATTACAGATCTAATAGAGGATACATAATAAGCTAGGCATCAGAAAACAATATCGTTAATATGGCAAGACTCACCAAACTGATCTATAGATTCAGCTCAACATCTTAAAATCCCACCTGCAATTTTTGCAAAATTTGACAAGCTTTTCCTAAAATTCATATGGAAATGCACAGGACCCAGATCAGCCTAAACAGTATTAAAAAAAAAATAAATTTGAAAGGCTCACAATTATTGATTTCAAAATTTACAACAAAGATACAGTAATCAAGACAGTGTGCTATTAGCATAATGATCAACATATAAACAATAGAATAGAATTGAGAATCAAGAAATAAAGCCATACACCTGTAGTCAGTTGATTTTAGACAAGAGTGTCAAAACCATTCATTTGGGAAAAATAGTTTCTTCAACAAACAGTACTGGAAAAACTGAATATCAACATGCAAAAGAATTAATCTGGACACTTACCTCACACCATACAAAATAAAAGATTGACTCAAAATGGATCATAAATATAAGAACTAAAACTATAAAACTCTTAGAAGGAAACAGTACTAAATCTTAATGACCTTGGATCATGCAGTGGTTTCTTAAATATAACACCAAAACCATGAGTGGCAAAAGAGAAAACTGATAAATCATACTACATGAAAATTTAAAACTTTGGTGATGCAAATAACACCATTAAGAAAGTGAGAAAAGGACCCACAGAATGGGAGAAAATATTTGTAAATCATATAACTTCTAAGGGACTTGTATCCAGAATATGCACAGAACTCTTATAACTAAATGTTAAAAAGACAAACAACCAATTAAAAAATGGGCCAAGAATATGAATACACACCCCTCCAAAGAGGATATAAAACAGCCTATAAGCAACATGAAAATATGCTCAACATTATTAGTCATTCAGAAAATGCAAACCAAATACACAGTGAGAGACCACTTTATACCCACTAGAATGCAGTAATCAAAAAAACACAATAACAAGTTTTGGCGAGGATGTGGAAAAGTCAAAATCTCTCATACGTTGCTGGTTGGCATGCAAAATGGTTCAGCCACTTCGTAACACTGTTTGACAATTCCTCAAAGAGTTTGTCACAGACTTACCAAATATCCCATTATTTCCACTTCTACATATGTACCTAAGAAACATGGAACATATGTCCATATAAAAACTTGTATGTAAATTTCACTACAGTGTTAGAAACAACCCAAATGTTCGTCGACCAATGAATGAGTAAATAAAAAATGGTATATCCATACAATGGAATATTATTCAGTGATAAAAAGAAATGAAGAACTGATACATTCAACAATGAACCTTGATATCATTATGTTAAGTGAAAAAAGCCAGTCACAAAACATCACCTATCGTATGATACCATCTATATGTAAACCAGAATAGGCAAATCTATAGAGATAGAAAGCAGCTTAGTGATTGCTGAGGGCCGGGTGGAGGAGAAGTGCATGGGGGAAAATGAAGAGTGACTACTTATGGCTTCTGAGTTTCTTTTAGTAACAACAGAAATGTTCTAAAATTAGATTATAGTGATGGCTGCACAGCCCTGTGAATATACTCAAAAAGTATTGAATTGTACATTTTAAATGGATGGATCATATGGTACATGGATTATATCTCAATAAAGCTGTTAAAAAAGAGGTAAACTCTCATTGATTTGTACATTAAATGCCATACAGGAATGAGAATGAACAAATTTACAAATGAATTAGGTGTGTCTTACAGAGATCATGTTTTGCAGAAGAAGCCAGGCACAAAAGAGCACATACTGTTTGATTCCTTTACATAAATACACTAACCTGTGTAATAAAGATAGAGGCTACCTTTGGGAGGAGGAAAGGAGTGGGGAAGGCAGAGGACAGGGCAGCCTTCCGACCTCCTATTTAATATTTTATTTCTTGATTTGGGCGCTAGTTACATGCATGGGTGTGTTCAGTTTATGAAATTCTACAGTTGAACCCTGCTGGTTTTATACAACTTTTCTAAATGCATGTTATACTTCAATTAAAAAAAAAAAGGATTTAAAAAGACTTTTTATGTCTTATCATTTTATTGTGTACCCCAGTTCTGAGCAATGGTGGAGGAGCAGCCAGCTGCACACGATTTTCAGTTTGGCAACATGTTCTTTGTTGGTTCAGCATAATGTTTAAGAGCCACATGCAGAGCCTTTGAAAATGGCCCAGGTTTCTGGATCAAGAAAGTGGACTGAACATTGTAACTACTCCTTCCCCAAATACCCATTGAATTGGCAGAGAACATGAAACTGCTTAAAAGTAAGGAAGAGAGCCAGCAGTGGGCCAGATATTTTGAGGTATCTTGGGAAACAGAATGCAGATTGGATTGGATTAATGGAAAAGAGGAAAGAAGCAGAGATGGCATCCACATTATAGAGGTAAGGTGTGAATGCGATCCAAGGGGGCTCCAGAGGACCCGCAAATTTATAGCCATGGGATATAGAGAGCTGAGTGATCCATGGGCAGTCTTAGGAGGGATACATGAAAGAAGGGAAAACTATATTCAGAACAAAGGGGCTAGTTGAAGCCCAGTACAGCAGAGCTTTGGGTATTCTGAACCTGCAGGGAGGGGGGGATGGAAGGCAGCTCCAGTAGGATGAGTACCATGATAAATTCACCTTCCTCATCTCTGTAATTGGCATTGAGAGATAATCCAAGAGTTCACTGCTCAAACTGTGCATGAAAACTGCAGCTGCAGCACCTGGGGGCTTCTTGGAAATACAGGTTCTCAGGCTCTACCCTGGACCTACCAAATCAGAGGCCTTATATGATTCATATGCCCCTGGTGATTCATACACACAGTAAACACTGAGAAACTCATTTCCTAATACTTTCTAATCTACTATAGCAATGTTTTTGACATGAATTTCACTACATTACTATGTGTTCTTTTAGACTTGCAAGAGAAATTTCCCTCACTCCTTGGTGCTAAAAAATGAATTAACTCACTATTTGTCAGAGTTCTCCAGAGACACAGATCAATAGGATATGTCTATCTATCTATCTCTCTATCTCACTATCTAACTAGACTATTTAGAAAGAGATTTATTATAAGGAATTGGCTCATGCATTTATGGCAGCTGGCAAGTCACAAGATGTGCAGGGCAAGTATAGGGAGACCCAGGGGTTCTGATGATGTAAGTTCCAGTCCAAATCCAAAGGCCGGAGCACCAGGAGAGCCAGTGGTGTGGTTTCAGTCTGAAGAATGGCAGGCTTGAGACCCGGGGAGAGCCGATGTTTCAGCTTCAGTCAGAAAGCATGAAAATAGCAGATGTCCTAGTCCAAAGGCTGTCAGGAAAGAGGAATTCTTTCTTAACCAGAGGATGTTAGCCTTTTGTTCTATTCAGGTCGTCGACTGATTGGACGAGACCCACCCACATTAGAAGAGGACAATCTGCTTTACTCAGTTTACCAATTCAAATGTTAATGTCATCCAGAAGCATCCTCACAGACACACCCAGACTAACAAAGAACATCTGACCAAGTATCTGTGCATCACATCTTCTGGTCAAGTTGACACATAAAATTATACGCTTGCCAAGGATTTAATTTCTTCAGTGCACATTAGTGAGCACCGGCTGTGTGTCAGGGTCTGTGAAGAGTGCTGGGAGGCCAACGTGATAAATCCTCAAGGCGTTTACAGCTAGTCCTGTGGATGCTCCAGACTTTATAACTGACAGTTTCCCCATTGCCTTGGTTATTAGGGACATGGAACATTGGAGGAAACTGTCAGTAACTATGTAAAACCTCTCAGCATTAATTTTTATGTACTATGATCATTTTCTCCATAGCCTTACTTTACTATTTTCCTTTATTTTCACTTCACGCTAATATTTAATATTTATCTTTGGTTGTTCTATGAGTATTTTCCTGTTATCTGTTTAAGTTACCTTTAGGACAGTGTGGCACAGTTGACTTAAATGTGAGTATCTGAAATACTCTGCTGTGGCCAAGGTTATCTGAGGTGTTCCTGCTGGCATAGAGCAGGGGCTATAGCCCTGGGAGGAGGAATCCAGGTATGGTGGCTGAAGGCGGACAACAAGTCCCTCCCACTCCCCCCTCATCCCTAAGCTCAAGTAGTGACTCTGCTTTCTAGTCCTGTTTCAGGATGCCTGCTATTTTCTCACTAGCTTCTCCTTCTTGTGTGGACTGACTTGTGTCCCTCACAAACTCATATGTTGAAGCCTTGACCCCCAGTGTGACTGTATTTGGAGATGGGGCCTTTAAGGAGGTAATTAAGGTTAAATGAGGTCATAAGGGTCGACCTTAGTCCAGTAGGATGGGTGCAGGGGGGCCGCACACAGAGGCAAGGCCACATGAGAACACAGGGAGAAGATGGCCATCTGCAAGCCAAGAAGGGAGGCCTCAGGAGAAACTGAACTTGCTGACGCCCTTATGTTGGACCCCCAGGTTCCCAAATTTTAAACAAAAACCGAGTGCCGTTTCAGCCTCCCAGTCTGTGCTATTTGGTTACAGCAGCCTGTGTAGACTAGCACACCTTTGACTTGGGCTAAATGAACCCTGACCTCTCTCTCCATCCCAGGACCACAGCACATCCTCCAAGGGCCTTCAGTAACTCACCCCTTGGCCTGGTTGAGTTGATCTGCTTATTTTCCCCAAGTATCAGTGAGAAGTATTTCTCACACACTAATCCAAGGGCAAATTAAGAGGTGGCAGAAAGGATCTGTCTTTGAGGAATGACATTCATTCAGTGTCCATGCTGGAGGCTCTCTTTCTACCTCCTACATTTCCTCAGCCTGTGAGGATGCAAAGTGGGGAAGGTAAAGGCTTCTGCAAGGCCTTTTCTGCTCCTCCCACTGAGGAGGACACTGCCTGATATCTGGACCTAGTTGGGTGCACTCTCCATGTCTGTCCAGGGCTGCCACAATGCGTGGGCAAAGTGAGGTCTGGGACAAAATCAGACAGCAGGCACTTCGGTCACTTTTCCTCCTCAAAGACCAGAGAGAGACCCCAGCTGGGACTCTTCTATGCCTGGCTCCTTCTCTTCAGCTTAGCTTTCTAAGTGGTCTCCAACCCCTGCATCGAAATATGCTCAGGTGTCCTGCCCCTCCCATGCACGGCCATCCTGATCTGGGGAGAACTGAGCAGTGGACACAGGTCCGGCCCCAGTTGGACAGCCTCTGCCTCACATAGAATCTCAGACATCAGGGAGGAATACGTGAGTGCCGTGAAGCCAGAGGGAAGATGAGAGAGAGGCATTTCAACCCCAGGTCAGGGAGCCTAATGTGAAGACAGGGTCTTACTCAAAAACACAGGAGAGCAAATTTGCAGGACTATCAATTATTATTAGTTTAAAACTCCTTTTGGAAATTTGGCCATGGATGAAAATTAAAAGGAGAGCCAAACATTTCAGCTTTAATAAAGACAAAACCTGCACAACATCAGCCCCTTTTTGGTCCAGGCACTGACGGAACTCCTAACCACACAGACAGAATCAGCCTTCTGTTAAATCTCTCAGCCCTCACACTCAAGGGCAGTACTTAGAGAAGGATTCTTGTCTTGCTTTAAAACAAATGCACCCACTATTGAAAAGCTCCTCAGAGAGACAGGCCATGAAAACGATGTGAAAGCAGCTGCCAGAACAAGTGTCCTGCCTGGTAAAGTCAGCACCAGGGAAAGAGGGCCCTCTGGGTCAGGACAGACCTGGATTCGGGTCAGCTGTGTGACATCCCCCAGGTGACCCAGACTTTCTGAGCCTCTGTTTTCTTCCAAGTGGAAGAAAATTATATTTGTCCCCTTAGTTTGTGGTGACAGTTAAGTGAGAATCATATGTAAAACACCTAGCCTAGGGCTTGGCATCTCAGAAGGTGCCAGAAAATTCTAAACTCTGCCTTGTCCAGTTGCAGATCCTAGAAAAGCCCTGAAGAGTCTGTGTGCTTGGCTGGCCGGGGACTTAAAGCCTCAGACTCTGATATCCCTCTTGAACATCCGAGTTTGTCACAGCTGCATGGAATGGTTGTAGCATTTTCCGGAAACAGTTTGAGATGAAAGAAAGGCTTCTAGCCTTACAAGTAGGTAATGGCTTCTGGATGTGAACGTTCGTGCCTGCAAAGAGGACTTTCAGCCAAGAGTGACGTGCATTTTGTGTTGGCAGACACAGGGGCTCCTGGCATCACCTACCTGGCATAAGAGAAGCCCCTCTGGATAAATTTTTATTTTAAATTTTACATCACATTTGCTTTTCTTAATTATGAAAGTAGGGAATTTTGAATGATGAAAATATAAGAAAAATGAGTCCCACAGTTGGAGAGCCTGAAGACAACCACTGTAACCATTTTGCTGCAGTTCTTTCTTTCTTTCTTTTTTTTTTTTGTTTTTTGCGGTATGCGGGCCTCTCACTGTTGTGGCCTCTCCCGTTGCAGAGCACAGGCTCCGGACGCGCAGGCTCAGCGGTCATGGCTCACGGGCCCAGCTGCTCCGCGGCATGCGGGATCTTCCCGGACCGGGGCACGAACCCGCATCCCCTACATCGGCAGGCGGACTCTCGACCACTGTGCCACCGGGGAAGCCCGCTGCAGTTCTTTCTTGTGTACTTTCCCTCTAACATCTCCTTCATTAAAAAAAGAAAAAAAACACACACGCACACGTGCACATACACACGCGCACGCACACACACACACACACACACACAGAGCAGAGACTGCCCTGTCTTGCTTAGCAATTTATGTAATATTCTAAATCCTTTGCTGTCATTTCAACAATCTTCACAGCATCTTCATCAGGAGGAGATTCCATCTAAAAAAAATAAAAAAGAACCACATTCTTTGCTCATGCATAAGAAGCAACTATTCATCTATTAAAGTATTACCATGAGATATCAGAGGACTCACTATCTATGGAAGTTATAGCCTTATGAAATACATTTTTTAAATAATAATACTTGAAATTTGAAATTACTCCTTGATCCATGGGCTGCAGAATAGATGTTGTATTAGCAGGCATGAAAACAACATTAATATCGTTGTACTCCATCAGAGTCCTTGGGTGACCAGGTGCATTGTCAATGAGCAGTAATATTTGACAGATTTTTTTTTTTCTGCAAGTAGGTATTAACAGTGGGTTTTAAATATTCAGTAAACCATGTTATAAATGGATGTGCTCTCATGCTTTATTGTTCCACTTCTAGAGCATGGGCAGAGTAAATTTAGCATAATTCTTAAGGGCCCTGGGATTTTCAGAATGGTAAATGAGCACTGGCTTCAACTACAAGTCACCAGCTGCATTAGCCCCTAACAAGAGAGTCAACGTGTCCTCTGAAGTTTGAAGCCAGACATTGACTTCTCCTCTCTAGCTATGAAAGTTCTAGATGGTATCTTCTTCCAATATAAAGCTGTTTTGCCTACATGGAAAATCTGTTGCTTAGTGTAGCCACCTTCATGAATTATCTTAGCAGGATCTTCTGGATAAATTGCTGTAGCTTCTATGTCAGCACTTGCTGCTTCACCTTGCACATTTATGATATGGAGAGTTTCTTTCCTTAAACCTTGTAAACTAACCTCTGCTAACTTCAAACTTTTATTCTGCAGCTTCCTCACCTCTCTCAGCCTTCATGGAATTGAAGAGAGTTAGGGCTTTGCTCTGGATTAGGCTTTGGCTTAAGGGAATGTTGTGGCTGATTTGATCTCCTATCCAGACCACTCACACCGTCTCCATAGCAGCAATGTCTGTTTTGCTTCCTTATCATTCATGTGTTCACTGGAGTAGCACTTTTAGTTTCATTTGAGAACTTTTCCTTTGCTTTCACAACTTGGCTAACCGTTTGGAGAAAGAGGCCTAGCTTTCAGCCTGTCTAGGTTTGGGCATGCCTTCCTCACTAAGCTTAATCAGTTATAGGTTTGGATTTAAAGTGAGAAGAATGTGACTCTTCCTTTCACTTGAACGCTTACAGACCATCATAGGGTTATTAATTGGCCAGATTTCAATATTGTCATGTCTCAGGAAAGGGAGGCTTGAGAAGAGGGCAAGATATGGGGTAATGGCTGATCAGTGGAGCAGTTAGAACACACACATTTATTAAGTTTATTAAGCAGAAAACTTTGCCCAACTTGAAAGTGTCAAAAGCCAGCATCAGGGCTTCCCTGGTGGCGCAGTGGTTGAGAGTCCACCTGCCAATGCAGGGGACACGGGTTCGTGCCCCGGTCCGGGAAGATCCCACATGCCGTGGAGCGGCTGGGCCCGTGAGCCATGGCCGCTGAGCCTGCGCGTCCGGAGCCTGTGCTCCGCAACGGGAGAGGCCACAGCAGTGAGAGGCCCGTGTACTGCAAAAAAAAAAAAAAAAAAAGCCAGCATCAAACACTGGGCCTGCCTCCTGTCTTCTGAGGGAGACTCTGCTCCTCCATATGTGAAAGTTTCAGCTGCTGTAGTGTTTGGGTCTTGGCATGGAGGGACATTCCACAGTAATGAGATGACTGTGACCTAGAGGACACCACAATGCCGCACCTGTGTACGTGGTGACTTCCTCCACCAGAAAAGCTCCCTGGGGTCTCCCTCCCCAGGAGGCTGACATTTCTCTCTTCCAAGGAGACCCTGGTAGCAGAATGCTAAATGTGCCCTCCTGCAGCCACATCTACCTGGGATTTGCCACTGAAGCTATCAAAAAAATAAATCCTACGGGAGAGACATTGCTGTCACGAAACTCATGCATTTTACTGTGTTAGAGTATAAGAGAATCTTGCAGAGATACACATCCAGGTAATTATTTATAGAACAAGTTTAAGAATAATATTATATATTCTAATATATAATAGTCATAGGAAGTGACAGAAGACAACAGGATAAATAAACAGAAGAGCAATACGGATTAGAGAGAGCTTCACCTGAACAGTGATCTTGGGCCAGTCTAGAGGGAATTATTCTTTGTGATTTACTCTGAGGGCACTACTAAGCATGCTCTAGTGGATATAATATTTTAAGTTCACCTACATGCCCTGGAATTATAAGGGGAAGGCTCTACGCAGTTCACTTTTCTCAATTTAGGAAGGCAAAGTTATGCATACTCTATGCTACTAAGATTTCCACAGAATGATAGAGGGTGTATGGGTTGGTGGTTAAAAGCCCAGACTCTGGGCAGGATTTGAATACTGGCTCTACCACTTACTAGCTGTACATTCTTAGATAATTTACAGGATGTCTTTGGGTCTCAGTATCCTCATCAATAAAATGGGAATATAGGAATACCTATATTATATAGTTTTTAAGGAGATAAAAGATTTTAGTATATGTAAAATGCTTAGAATGGCACAGTGTAATATATTGTTTACTAAACAAACACTCTAGTAGTTAATGAAGCACTTTGTATTGTTCACTAAATAAATCATCAAAATAAAATTTTAGATATATTGTGCTTGTAACTTTAAAATTCAGTTATGGAGAGAATTTCTATTGTGTGGAAGCTTCTCATTTTCTGATACTGGTGGGTAAGTGAGATGTCCTGACTGTTCAAGTCTTAGAGAAGCATCCTGGAAGTGGAGAAAACACAAGCCTTGGAGTCCAGCAGCTTTAGGTGCAAATCCTGGCTGTGTCAGTTCCAGTTAGAGGACCTTGTGCAAGACCATCAACCTCTCTGAACTTCAGTCTCTTCCTCTGTGAAATAAACATCTATGAATTATTTAAAGCACCTCATAAAAGTTCAAAGACTCACTAGGTTCTGGATAGATGGAGACTCACGTATGTGTGTGCGGCAGGGAAAGCATGGCACAGTCATACACTCTGATGGGACTAAAGTGTGAGCAGGTACAGGTGAAGGACTGGATATTATCTGGGCTACAGCCGCCCTGCCTAACTCCTCCACCAGGTGTTGGCCACCTGCCTGGCAGGCTGTTTACCTGTTTCAGTCTTGCTCCATGAAATCAGGTACGGGTAAAATAAACATGAGGAGCCACCAAGAGACCCAAGCTCTTGTCCATCTCTGTGTTAACTGACTGCAAACTTGGGCAAGTCACTTTCCCTTTCTGAGGCTCAGGTTTTCTGTCTGTAAAATATCAAGCCTGAAGTGCCTTCTAGCTCCAAATCCATTAAAAGCAACACTGGTATTCTGAAGGGTTTTGACTGAGCCCTAATCATGCTGCTGTAAGCTCTATGGTTCTCATTGCTTGCTTTTGTATGTGCTGGCTTCATGTCTCTTCACGGGCAGCCTCCTGGATTTTCTAGCCCTATTCTTCATCTCCATAAGCCCTAGCCATGGGAGGCGAGCACCTGGCCACATTGCCCTCCCTCTGTCCAAACCTTACCTCCTCTTGCCAATTTCCAGAATGCTTATATCAAGGGGCGATATAAAAACTCAGAATATTTTAGACAACAAAGGAAAACTAGTACATGACAAAATCATGTCTAAGGAATATATCTCAAAAGAGTACGTGAAAGGAAACCTACATGGTAGATTAGAGAAAGCCTGGACTTGGGAATTTCAAGTCTTATTTGGAAATTATAACCATTCTTTGCACCTCATTTTTGTCATCAGGGAAATGGGTTCTAGTAAGAATGACCCAGCAGAACAGATGTGCACTATGAAGGCACTAACTTGGGCTTTTCCAGTACAATGCTTGGCGCCATACAGAGTTAATAATTTTATGAGTTTTCTTTATAAGTTTTTACTTAGTTAAACATCAATATAAATTATAAGGCCACGTGAACTTTGGAATAACTCAGAAGGAGCTATTATTGTGAGGAGACTGTGCAGGGACTGCGTGATGAGGGCTGCCTCTGACAGACTCCCTCCCCACCTTTCCAAGGAGAACGTCAGGAACTAAAAGAGCACAGGACTTGGATTCGAGAGAGGTGGGCTGGAATCCTGGCTTCTGCACTTGGTCACGGTGGGGCTTTGTGCAGCTTCCTGAAGTGGGAGGGGAAACATCTCTTAGGATGGTTGGCTCCCTGTGGGATCTCGTTCACGTTTCCTTGGATGGCAAATGAACAGGCTACGGTGAGTGCTCTGGAATAACGCTCATGCCTGCTGCCAGGATATTTTCGTGTGAAATGTAGGTTTTCCCCTACATTTCAAGTCTCTCTTTCTGTTGTTTTCCATATAGCGTTTGGGAGAAAAAGCACAAGTCCTTAGGGCAGTAACCACAGTTTCCCTCAGCCTCTTACACAGCTCTTCATTTTTTCATTTTAAAAATGTCACTGACATAATTTAATTTTCCCTTGCAAGCTGGATTCAAGCAGTGTCTAAATGCAAAATGTTTACAGGCAGTCTTGTTCATTGGCAGTGGCAGTGTCACCGATATGTAAGGGAAATTATTACATAATCTGAGGTTTTAGCTTTTTGTCCTCTAGTTAATTTTTTTTCATGATTTCACAATGGGCCTTCTGTCTATTTCTCCACCTTTGAGCAAAAAAGAACAGTTGACAGATGAGAGATTACACCTCACCCGCCATCACCAAGTTAACTTTTCATCTGTTTCTGCAGAGGTGTCTTAGCTTTGGCCTTGAATGCTGTCATGCCATTGATATTTTGTTTTCTGGGGAATTAATTTGAGAGCTTGATGTTTCTTGCATAGGGTATTTTGTTGGGTTATGTAGCTCTCTCCCTGAGCTAACTAAAATGGTGATGGGCAAACTGATCAAATCTTTGTCTTCGCCTTAACTATCCTCCTTGCAAAGTATTCGTCCAGTCATTTGCTCATCTTGTCATCAACTCATACTTCTATTTAACAGAGACACTGACCCCGTGCTGTACCCAAGGCACACTGCTGAATGACCCACTGGATGCAGAGCTCACGGTGAATGTTGTCTGGGGACAACGTGCAAGGTGCTATGAAATGCAGGTGCTGTTGTCTCAGTACCAACTCTGACCACTTGTGCCCCTCACCTCCCGCTGGTGGTTGAGCCCCACTGAGCGAAATATAACACCAGGACATTCTTCTGTCTTTGGACTCAGCACTCTTCCTAGTCTTGGAGGCCTTGTTCTCATGGCCTAGTGGGGTGATTGACAGGCAAAGAGGTTCCTATCTATGCCTCTGTGTGTGTGTGAATATGTGCGTGGCATGTGGTATGTGTATTATATGTGTGTGTGAGGTACAGTGTGGTGTGTATGTGGTATGTGTGTGGTGTGTGTTGTATGTGTGTGTGAAGTATGTGTGATGTGTGTATGTGGTGTGTGTGTGCTGTATGTGTGTGTGTGTGTGTGTGGCGTGCTGTGTGGCATATGTAAGTCAAGTCCATGTGTGTTCTGTGGGCAAGGTGCTCATATAATAGGTTTTATTACTTTTAGCAGATTTTTAATCACGCTGAGTGGAATTCATTTATTCAATAAACACTATCAGCTGGAATGAGGAATGAACGTGCTCAGGGGAGTCAAACCCCCAAATCCAGAGGCCACTGGTGGGTGAAGCTCAGGAGGCCCTGCTGCCTGTTCCCACAGATGATGCAGGTTCCAGCGGGAGCATCACAGTTGTCACGTGGCGCAAGCAGCCCAGCAGGGATGCACCACTATCTGACAGCAAACACAGGTGGTTCCTGCGCATCCCAGAGAAATGGCCTGCCGGAGCCCAGGGCCTGTGATGTATTATCTGCCGGTGAGACGCCCCAGGCCCCGCATCGTGAGCAGGAGAGGGGCCGAGGGAGATGTGTGCTCTCTGGGAGAGCAGGGCTCAGCCCCTGCGGCCTTGTGGACCAGCTGTAGGGGCCAGAGTGGCCTTATTTGGTAGCAACGCTGGGCCCTGATGCTCTGCTCCAAGGTCCCCTCTGAAATCTGCCTCAGGGTCTGTGGTTCCTCAAGAGCGCAAGCCTGTGCTGCTCCCCAGTAAACAAGCTCTGGGCTGGGAGCTGCTGGGAGACTGTGACGGCTGCCAGACAGCAGCTGACAGAGGCGAGGACTAATTTGGTAATGGAGAGCGTTGCAGGGTGACATTTACTGGATCTTCTGTGGAGCTAACACAGAGCACATGGCCATGGGGACCTGGGGAGGGAGCTGGGTGTAGTGTGCCGAGGAGACGGAGAGCCAGGCCCATTTTCTGGGGGTGGGAGATGGGGGGAGCCATGCCTTCCCTGGCCCTGGTGCTCCCGCCCCCTGGGGTATCGGGCTTTCTCTGCCACTGCTGCTCCTTGCCATCTGATGCCCCAATCCTGCCATTCCGCCTTCCCTGGTTACCCCTCAGCAAGCACCCTGAGATGTCATGGTGCATGAGAGGCAACATGTTCCCTGAAAAAATGACACCTGCCCTTAAGTTGAGCAGCAAAAAGGCAGAATCCTTTGGTAGGAAGAAATCAGGGTCCATCACCTCCAGTTCCACCAGGAGTTAAACAGATAATTCTACCAGATTAGAACTATTATGAAAGAAGATCTTGGTTTTGGGTATTCATCCTTTGACTCGGAGGTCACCAGACATTTTTCATAAATGGTGAGATACTAGCTATTTTAGGTTTTGTGAGCCATAATGTTTCTGTTGCAATCATTCAAATTTGCTGAACAGTGCAAAGGAAGCCAGGGAGAACGTGCAGACCAGTGGGAGAAGCTGTGTTTGATGAGGTTTCCTTCACAAAAGCAGCCCCGGTGGGATTTGGCTTGCACCTGGATTTGCCCACTCCTGCTTTAATCCTTCTCCAAATACTGAGTGAATACCTACATGTTCTAGGCCCTGAGGAAACACTGATGACCTCAAAGACAGAATGTTGCCCCAGTAGAGTTTATGTTTTATGGGGGACAGAGGCCGAAACTCCTAAATAATTCTGTAATAGATGACAGCCAGGGCAACATGCCCTAAAGAAAAGGAAAGCTGGGTAAGTGAGAGTGTTCACATTTATTCAGGCTCTTTCTCTTTAAGCTTCAACCTTTCATTCAACCCTGTGAGGACAGGGACCTAGAGGATCTAATTTATTTTTACATCCCCTGCACCTTGCATTATATTTTCTGGTGACTACTTCCTGACATTCTGGCCAACGCAATTAGATAAGAGAAAGAAACCAAAGACTTACAACTTTGTAAGCAGGCAATAAAGTTGACGAATGTGGATGATATGCTCATATTCCTATATGAAAAAATATTGTAAACAGTAAGAAAATCCAGCTAATAAAGGGTTATGTACATTTTATAACAAAGAAGGGGTTTATTAAAATAATGAAATATGTAGCTTACATATGTAAACATATATATGTTTATATATAAACATATATATACACACATGAACAAAATATATATATGTATAATTTGTTCATATATATATATATAAACACATGAACAAAAACAACAAAACAAAATTCTTAAGAATAAACTGGGGATGTACGTGACCTACAGGAAGAAAATTTGAAACATACTCCTGAGGGACAAAAAAATACAAGTGTGCCAAATGGAACAAACGCTTATATTTTTGAATAAGAAGGCTCATCCTTATAAAGATATTAAAATTCCCAAGGAAAAATTGTGTATGTAATATAAATCCTTAATTCTTTTTTTGAAGGGGTATGATTCTGTTGAGAAGGGACTGGTTTTTGTGTCTGCACGATATAGCTGGGTCCTTTGCTTCAGGATCTCTCACAAGACTTCACACACAATGTTGACAAGGGCTGCAGACTGTCTCTTCCAAAGGCTGGGCTTGGGAAGGATCTGATTACCAGCTCACTCATGTGGTGACTGAGATATTCAGCTCCTTCAGGGATGTTGCATGGATGGCCTCCATTCCTTGATGGCCACCTTCACTTTCTTCCCTCTCCAAAGAGAAATTCACACTGTGGCAGCTTTCTTCATGAGAGCAAACCCGAGCAAAGAGGCAGAGAGAGTCTGAAGAAGGTAGAAGTCATATTCTTTTATAACCTAATAACGGAAGTGATGTTCTATCATGTTTGCTCTATTTTATTTCTAGCACTAAATTACTAGTCTAAACTCAAGGGTTGAGGACTGCACAAGGGTGTGAATACCAAGAGCTGGGGCTCCTTGGAACTCTGGAAGCAATATTGGAAGGCTGCCTGAAAAAGCTCATTGCCACCTCTGTAACAGCTCTCTGCTATTTTGTCTCCCTGTGTAACATTTACCACTATCAGGTGTGCTCCTTGTTTGTTTACTTGTTTATGGTCTGTGTCCACCCCCTTGAATAATATGTCCATGAGTGCAGAAACTGTGCCTGTTATCATAGTAGGTGATCAATAATACTTGTTGAATATGGGAATACATCAATGCATGACCTGGAAATACCTGAGACGTTGGCCGAAGTTCCCGGGGAACCAGGCAGGCTGTTCTCCCTGAGAAGAGGTTGCAGAAACCAGCATATATTTTGACGGATGCAGGAGCAGTGAACCAGAGCTTCTCTGATTTATTTTACAGCAGATGTTCTTTCTGTTCTCTGACCTCTGTCCTGGGGACAGCAATTTAGAAAATGAAGGGGTAGCAGTACATGATTATGCCACATACACTTATTTAATTGAAGTGATCTCATTTGTAATGGAGCCTGCAAACTGGGAACGAGCCCTGAGTGGCAGCTGCTCTTCTCCTCTGTGGGCTCTTCACCTGGCTCCGAGCTACATGAATCATTCTCTGTTCATCTCTCTTCTGCTTCCTTGGCCTTTCCCCTCTTCATTTTTCCCCTGTGCCTTCAAGACTACTTCTCTTCATCCCTCCAGCAGTTAAAATTTAATTATCCTTTGCTTCATGACCTCATGGTCTTCCATTTATTCTACTTACGTAAATTCTGTTCAAGGATCTGATTTTAGCCATCCTTTAAGGAGACTGTATAGAAGGGAAGCCTAAGCCCATCCTCAGGCACTACCTCTCTCATTGCTCACCTACATTCTTTAGCTCACGGAAGGTTATGAAACTTTCACTGAATTGTCTATGCCTTGCAGTGTGTTCTTGGCAACCTGGACATGCACTAAATGAGCTGGTAATTTAAAGATAATGTTCTCCACTCTTTCCAGAATTTCCATTTTCTGGGCCATGTGTGGACCCTCCTGTTATTTCTTATCCCTTTCCCCAAAGCATCCCTGGGCTATCAGCTAATCCAGAAAAATAGGAACTGTTAACTTAATCACAAACACAGATGTTCAGATAATAAAATTTTCTTTTAATGTTGTCAAAGATGTTCAAACACATTGCTTATAGAGTCAAGTAGCTTTGTAATGATTATAACAAAAACAGTAGACTATATTTCTCCTCTCTCACTTCTAGTCCCACCTCAAAGAGGTGGCCACTTCCAACTGGTCTAGCTGATTTTTGCTGTGATGACCCATATATTTCTATAAGGAATCCTGATGCATCTATGTCTTGATTTTTCCTTTTTAGATATTATCTACTGACTTTCTAATGTGTAAGACGAGGAATCAGCTCTCTGAGAAGCCCCACCCCTAATGCAGACATGTGTACACATGCATGTACACTCACACAACCCTCTTCCCCCAATAGTGATGGTTTCTGTACATTATGAAGATCAATTTCCTTTCTGCAAATTTTGTTTTGTTTTAATGTTTTATCTCTGTTATCCATTTAGATCTCTAAGTAGTCATAGCATTCTACACGTCCCTAACTGAAGGGTAAATCTCCTCTTAACATATTGGGTTTTTTTGGTTTTTTGTTTTTTTTTTTTGGAAGACATCCGTTAGGAGTCTCTATTTTCCTCCTCCTTCACCTATGCTAGGTCTGTGCATAGGGGTTCCCATGCCATTCCCTTTATAATCATCCTGGGAATTTGACTATTTGCTTTTTATTTCTTTTGGGTTAAATGTGTTTTTACTTGGAATCCATCTCTTTCTTTTTCATGGTTAATTCCTCATTTATTGGAGTTCATCCTCCAGCAAAGATTACACGGGAAGCAAAATTTTGATAATTTGTTTATCTGAAGGCATTATTCTACACTTTTGCTTAATTGATGGTTTGAATACAAATAGGATTCCAGGTGAAACATAATTTTTTCCACAATGATTTTGAAGATGTTACTCATTTTCTTCTATCTTCTTCTGTTGCTGTTGAAAATCTGTTTCAGTCACCTATTGCTGAGAAGAAAACTGCCCCAGATAGTGCTTAAAATAAGGATTTATCATTTGTCATGATTCTCTGGGTTGGCTGGTGGTTCTTTTGCTGGATTCACAGGGGCTATCTTATATGATGGCATTCAGCTGGGGTACAGCTTGGGACTGGGCTCAGCTGGGACTTTCTCTCCTTAGTACTCCATCTTTAAGAGGACAGTTCTGGACTGAGCTTCCTCACGTGGTGGCAGCTGTTTTCCCAAAAGGCAAGACCCCAACACAATAGCAGCTTATTAAGCATGTGCCTGAAACATATCTGCTGATGCCCGAGGGCCAGAACACGTGCCATGGCCAAACCCAGAGGCTTTGAGAGCTGATTATACAAAGGTGTGGTTATTGGGATGTTTGATTCACCAGGTACACCATTTATGTAACAACCTACAACAGTCCACAGTCAGGCCCCAGTTATTCACACCCCTCTATATGCAAAACACACTCACGCCCTAACAAGACCCCCATGCTAAACTCATCAAGTCACAACAGTGACTTTGAAATTCATGATATTATGACCTATATCAGGCCCAGATATAGAGCAGGCTCTGTGGATGCTTCTCTTTTTGATCTAGAGATTTGTGAATTAAAAAGACACACAACGGGCTTCCCTGGTGGCGTGGCAGTTAAGAATCAGCCTGCCAATGCAGGGGACACGGGTTTGAGCCCTGATCTGGGAAGATCCCACATGCCGCAGAGCAACTAAGCCTGTGGGCCACAACTACTGAGCCTGCGCTCTAGAGCCCATGCACCGCAACTACTGAAGCCCACGTGCCTAGAGCCTATGCTCCGCAACAAGAGAAGACACCACAATGAGAAGCCCGCGCACCGCAACTGAGAGTAGCTCCCGCTCGCTACAACTAGAGAAAGTCCGAGTGCAGCTAAAAATAAATTAATTAAAAAAATTTTTTTTAATAAATAAATAAAAAGACATGCAAGTCGCCTTTCACACACCTACACACAATGGAGATAGGGACAAGATAACTGCAATGGACACTGAATAGAAAGGGTAGAGATAGGAGGCACAGAGGTCACTGGTACATAGCAATTCTGAAATCTAGCTCGTCACATGTCAGGGCCCATGTCTGGTAGCAGGGAATCTTCCTTGATTAAGCCCAATTCTGCCCCTCAAAAGTAATTCTCCAGCTCATGATTTTCTATGGTTTGGGGTTCCACCCTCTGGGGATTCTTCCCTCTGAAACATCTTTTCTTTCCCATAAGAAATAGCCCATGCTCTCACCAGAGCAGGCTCCTTCTTGACTGTAGAAAATTGAGAACCCCAGAGGTATCTTTTCTTTTTGAATGGTTTATGCCCCTTTTAGTCCAAACTTGTACGACACTTTTAAAACTTGTGTGGGCTTTCTACAAATCTGATTGTGATTCATTCCATGTCCCAAAAGCCATGGCCATAATACTTTTTGAGTGAACTCTCTCCACTTTGGTCCAAGTATACAGCTGCAGTGAAATAACACTTTTAAGATCTTTAGAAGTGCTTTTTCCTAGTTGAGAGAATCTGTTAGGTGAGGGTCTTTCTGGGGTCTTAACAAAGGGTCTTATGACCACATCCTTGATTTACTCTTTACCCTGGGGCCATTTTTTATTTTGAGAGTCTTGTGCCAGCTGGAGAGCCTGGAAATGTGAAACAGTTTTATTTTTCAACTTAGTAAGTCTGGATTGGAAATTCTGTTCGCATACTGAATAGTTCTCTCTTTAGCTCAGTTTCATCTTTCCATATCTTATCATATGCAACTAACAGAAGCCAATTGGCACTTTCAGTATTCTGCCTAGACATGTTATCTGCATGCGTGGGTTAATTTGGTACTCCTTTTTTCTTTTCCAGGTAAATGCAAACAGCAGTTTTGACACTTGTTTCATTACTACAAAACACGGAGCATCATCTTTTAAGCCTCCCGTATCAGCTGTATCACCGCACTTGCAGCCTTCATCAACAATTAGGTCTTTTTGACAGCAGTGCCCTATTTCCAAACCACTTTTCTGTTCTAGTTATCTATCAGAACAAAGCACCCTAAAATGGGATAATATATAACTACGGAAAGCACTCTACAAACTTGAGGAATATTTTGTGTTATTATTTAAGAAGACATTCTATCTGAGGATATAAAATCTGTTCTGTTCCATGTAAATGGTAGAAAGAGAGTGAATACCAATCTATTAACACTGTCTACTGATGTTTTGCACTGTGATACCTGAAAGTTTAATCAGAGGTTTTCAACGTCTTGCATCTCCCCAAAAGGCATGCTGCAACAGGGCTGAGAAAAAGTCACCACATTTTATTTTAAGATGTGTATTTAATCAGAGAGCTGATTAAAAATGTATTCGTGTGGAATTTAGGAAAGATGGGTTGGTCTGCCTTTGCTCCTGTGGGTGGATTTCAGTAACAAAGATCAAGGAGGGATTTAGAACAGTTGGTTTCCAGTGTCATGTCTGACACCAAGTGGATGACCTGGGCAGTCACCTCATTGTTCTACCTGTGTTCTCATTTGTGATGTGGCAAGGTTGGGCCATCTGCTCTTCGTCATCTCCCCTAATCTTAACAGTCAATGACAGAATAAGTTGAGCCTTTAAACAAATCTCCATCTGGAAATTGGACTTAACATCAAAAGAAGACAGTGTTACTATTTGGGGAAACTCCTGAGACAATTTTCTTCAAATATCTTGGGTTATTTTAGTAAGGTACCGTTAAGAGTCCTAAGTTTTTATTTACTAGTAAGCTTGTTCCCATGGTAAACTAATATGGGTAAATCTCTTCCTAAATATATGTTGCCCACCTCTCAGAGATTAATGTGATTCAGGTGATTAATCTAGTTTCTATTTAATTGCATGAAAGAGAGTGTTAAATTTTCTGGCTGAATTATGAAAAAACTGTCCACCTAATAAGCATGAGTGCAGTTTGCATGAGATAATCTCTATGTCTGGATCTTTATCTATTTAATCATTTTATCTTAGAGAAGTTGTGTGGTGACAGGCTAGAAAACATTCACAAAGCATGGCCTGTGTGGATTGATTGAACATCTCTCCAAAGACATGAAACTAGAGAGAATCTTTTCTGCTGCAAAAATGAATTCAACTTTCCAAATTGACAGTGTGATTCCTTTCTGAGGAGTTTATTTACCAGATGATTGTAGCTTATCAGAAGATTCAAACTGAGGAACGGAAAGACTCATACCACCTCTGAGACCTTACTAAACTTAACATTAGTTTAAATAACAACAAATATAGCAGCTAAAGTCTCTTTTGGGCTATACTGTTTAAAAAATGTATGATTTGATCAAATAAATTAGTTCCACTGAGCTTTATCTTTATAGGCTACAGAAAGATAAAAAGAAATAAAAAATATGAAAATACTTTGTGAACTGTAAGTTGCTATTAATATTTGAAAGCTTATTTTCATTCATAATGCTATTGTAATTTATTTCTTTTTATTGAAGGTTTTTTAAATGGATAATGAAAAAGCTAGAATAAATGTTAAGCAAGTTTTATTATTCTATATACACCGATTAAGTTATTTTGAAAAACTGATAGGTACTAATATTATATGTTTAATTTATTCCAAGTGAGGGAAGTAATTGTATCTTTTTATAAAATATGCTATATAGTAAATATTTTACAATTTAATGAATAACTCCCCCAAACTTAACTTTAAATGCATGTATAAGAGTTAATCTTCTTCAAGTACCTATGTTTCCATTGGTTACTCATTTAAATGTATTTCAAATTAAAAACAAAATTATAAATGCCACAGTATTAATAATTTTCATGCACAAATATTATCAATATCTCTGGCTAGTTTGGTATATAGATTCCTAGAAGTTTCTGAAGTTATTGGGCTAAAGTTAGGAACTTGACACAAATTGACAAATTATTTTAAGGACAGTTTTGGCCAGTTCGGGCTCTAACAGATAAATTGTGACAATTCTTTTTACAGTACATGCTCCCCACCATTAACATGCTTTCAAACATATTTCTAATTTGTTATGCAAAAGCAGTGTTTTATTGTTTTTGTTAAGGTAGAGCTGCACTGTCCAAAACAGTAGCCACTAGCCACATAATTTAAATTTAAATTAACTAAAGTTAAGTAAAATTAAAAATTCAGTTTCTCAGCTGCACAAGGTACATTTCAAGTCCTCAATAACCGTATCATGTTAGACAGTATGGAACACTGCAAAAGTTTCTGCTGTTAGAGAGACTAGACTTTATTTTCATATATTAATTAGTTATTATCCACTTTCAATTGTAAATGACAGACACAGACACATTACACAAAACTGTTTAAAAATAAAAGTAAATTCAAGAATGTTTTAATATTTATTTTGAACTGTGGCTGCCCACCCCCAGCTCCACCCTACACACACCAGCTACCTCTTTAATCATAAGTCTTTTCCTCATTTTCTGCCCTGCTCTCCATTTGGTGGCAAAGACCACAACTAATGATTTATCACCTCCTCATAGTTAGTTTTTTCCATTAAAGATTGGATTTGACTTATTTTACTCACATAAATAATAATAGAACAATTTTTAAAGGTTTATTTTTTTTAAATGTTTATAGTATTCCATTTTCCCATCCTCCAAATAATTACACTCAGTGTATTCACATTTCTTTTACAGATCATTGAAGTAGCTTTGTTAGTTTACCGGTTTTTATATACTTTATAAATAAACACTGCAAAATTTATAGCTAGGTACTTCATATTTCTACTCTTATTCTCAAAGTTATTATTTAAAAAATATATATTTTCTAAAAACTTATGGCTAATTTCTAAGAAAATTTTTGAATTTTCTGTAGTTGTTTTTTTACCTGGTTATTTTACTTAACTAATTTATTGAGTGTAATAGTTTTTTTTTCAGTTTATTCTCTTGGGATATCTAAAGTATAATCTTTGAATTATATTTCAATATAATTTGATATATATATATTGGTATTATCTGAGTACAATCTTTGAATTATATGTGCACTGTTTTTCTTTTTTGTTTCAAATAGTTTGGATGATATTTATTCCTGTCTTTTTTCATTCATGGGAACATTCTGACCCATGTAAAAACTTTTTATTTAAAACTTATTAATAGTTGTTTCAGTTTTTTATTTTGATAAAGTCACATTGAGAAGATTTAATACAGATTTTAAATTCATTTTAGAAATATTCACTTGGTCACATATGAGATAATTTAAAAATAGTTAAGGTGTTTTAGAGGTAAACGGTGTTTAGAGGTAAACTACCCCCTTTGGAATAAATTAAACACATAATATTAGTACTCATCAGTTTTTCAAAATAACTTAGTTGGTGTATATGGAATAATAAAACTTTCTTAACATTTATTCTAGCTTTTTCATTATCAATTTTAAAAGCCTTCAATAAAAAGAATAAAGCATTGCCAGATTTTCATTTTTTTCCCTCCTTGTTGGATGACTAAACAGGAAGAGGGTAGAGTTGGTAAGTCAGCATTTACTCAGCTGCTTCCTGCTCAGTCTCAAGAGCAAGGTGAGCTCAGCCGGGGGCCAGCAGCTGTGTCTCTCAGCCATCTCCTGAGGGAGGGTCCTCCAGACTCCTGAGTTACAGCACTGAGGGGGCTGCTGCCCATGGGCGGCTTCTCCCTGTGTCACCCTTTCCTTCTCTTCCCAGTCCTCTCCGGGATGCTTTAGCAAGGAGAACCCATACAGATGCACGGCCGACCTTGTGATGCACCCAGGTCATCAGCATCCTCTGTGCCTGCGTTTCCCCCTTGTACAGAGGGGTTGGAAAACTAGCTTGAGTTTGAATCTTCCAATTGGTCAGCCCTGACCATAGCAGAGAGCTAGAAGCAGTATGAAATTCCTTTTTGGGACGAATTTTATGGAGAAGTCAACACAAACTGCATAACTGCATGAACTCTACTTGCCACTGCTTAGTTTTGTTTGTTTACTTTTAAATTAAAAAACAAAATCTTCTTCGACAGCCAATATCCCAAGATATAAGCCTGCTCTATATGCTTTTTTTTGTTTGTTTTTAACCACTGTGTAAACTGGAAGTCTCTGAATTGGAAGGAGGTGAAGGGGAATAAAAACTTCAAATATTTATTGTGTTCCAGGCTGTGTACACATTGGGCAAGCATGTGACCCCTGTTTACTCAGCCAGTACCTCTACTGAGTAAGAGGAGTTCGGTCTATGTTTATTCTTATTCATTTATTTTTATTTTCTTGGTTGTATCTGGGCTCATTTCACAGTCAGCTGAAGCCCCAGGATCCTTGAGAAGGGGCAGGCCATACAAGTGTCCAACAGTTTTTTCTTGCTATTCTTTGAGCCATTGGACTTGCTTTAACACACAGCTAGTTAGTCCAAGAACATATTTCTCAGTACCCACACACAATGGAAAGTACAGTAGGAGAATACTGCCTCTTCTTGGGTGTATGGTCCATTTCTATCTTCAGTATAATATGCTGAGAGATTCTACTTTAATATAATTTTATTTAACATATTTTAATGAGATGAGGTCCATTTCTATCTTCAGTATAATATGCTGAGAGATTCTACTTTAATATATTTTTATTTAACATACTTTAATGAGATGAGGGAAACATCACCTGCCATGCTAAATAGAAGAGTCTCCTTTAATATGTTGAGTATCACAAAGAATTGGTAGAAACTGCTATTGATTTGAAGCACCTGCTTTGTTGTTATATGATTTATTTCAGTTTTTCAGATAAACTCTAAAACCAGGATGGGGGTAGGGGCAAAGAGGAATGGAAGAGAAATCATCATCTTTGTCTAGCACCTAAATTCAATATATTTCAAAGTCTTATATAATTGCACTAGCAGTTTCATTTGATTGGCACAGATGGTGAAACAGGAGCAACCCTGAGACTTCGACTGTGCTCTTAGATTCCATTTATTCCACAAATATTTATTTTGTTCCGGGTCATGTACTCATCATTGAGGATAAAATGGTAAAAAAGACACATGGCTTCCGACCTTTTAGGGTATATGTCTTAGTGAGGAGACTAAAGGAACAAAACAGTGCAGCAACAAATTTAGTAAAAAACAGTCAATTGGATAAAAGCATTGGCAAGTTCCATTAAGTACCATGACTTTTTTAAAGTAGCTAAGATTTAAAAATAATGAACAGGAACTTATTTTGGATGAGATGGTTAGGGAGGTCTTTTTCAAGGACGTTGTATTTAAACTGAGAGCCAAACCATGAGTGGTAGAAGGAAATAAATGAACAGTAGACAGAAATCCTTAAAGTCACACATAAGAGCATAAAAGCTCAGAGGAAGGAAATTAAAATACAACTCGATGTGTTTGAGGTTCAGAAGGATAACCGGCTATAGCTGGCGAGTGGTGACCAGATAGGATTGTGGCAAGAAGTGGGGTTAATGAGATGGGCGGGGGCCAGGTCACGCCCTGCACTGTAAGCCACGGTGGGATGGGCAGTGGTTAAGGAGGGTAAGGAAACCTTCAGGATGGCAACATCATGGTGGTTGCAATTTAGAAACATTACTTTTACTGCTGCCTGGAGAATGAATTAGAGAAGAGTAAGTTAGGAACCCTCTGGGGAGGCTGCTGCAATCATCCAAGTGAAAGCTATGGGAACCTGAACTGAAGGTAGGAACTGGTATGGAAAACAGAGACCACATTCAAAATGTATTTTGGACACATAACTGGTGAACATATATTTATGTCAATTAAGAAAATATGAGTTGATGTAGTAATCTTAGAGAAGATATAAGGAAAGAAGAGAAAATGGTTCTGGGAACGGAGAAGCTCCAAGAAGCAGAGGTTTGGTGGAATGAAAGTATCTGGCAAAGGAGGCATACAAGAATGATCAGGAAGGCATGGAATTCACTGGGGACTGACAAGTAAGGAGTAATTGGTGCAAGGAACTCCAATATTGTTTTAAAAATTGATGAGAGCACAGGAAATGGAGACTGCTTTGTAGACAAATCTCAAGAAATCCATAAAGGGAGTAGGAGAATAATCTGTTAGCCAAGAAGTGCTATGAGGTCAAAGATGGGAAATTCTAGGACACTGTCTGTCTATCGATTGGAATGATGCATTGGAAAAAGAAGTAAATGAGGTGGGAGAGAGGAGGAAACCACTTAAAGATGAAGTCCTTGGGAAAGTGAATGAGGATGGAATTTGAGGATGGGTAGGATTGGTCTATGATAAGAGAATGAACATGACTTCCTCTTTAGTTTTTGGGCAGAAAGAAAAATTTGGTGCATGTATAGACAGGTCATTAGTTTAATGGTAGGAATATAAGGGTTTATAAACCTGATTTTTTTAAAAAAAATTCAGTGATATGAGGATACATGTGGGAGGATGGTAGAGATTTCAGTAACAAGAAGATATGGATATATAATACTGGGAAAACTTAATTGTATTGCCGAGATTTAGTATCAAGAGTTTGGAGATTATGAATTTAAAGTGAATCTACTCCTGTTGATTGAAACCTGCTGGTATGGATTAAAAATCATACTAAACAATTGTGATGAGGAAAACAAATCCAGTCATTAGTGATGCTTACCATATGTTGACATGAGGCTCAGTTGGGTCACTCCACCCACTGTCAAGCTTCTTGAGTTAGTTATTACTTTGCTGGCACTCCTTTCATGCCCTGGGACAGCTGGGTTTGGCTTTTTGGCGTGCTGCTCTTGAGAGGATGCCAGTCCTTACTCCAAAAGTTCCCAAATAAATTTTCATCTGAAAAATTGTAATCAGTATCTATTGTCCTACTTCTCCTAGAAAACTTCAAAAATCCTGAAATCTGAATACTTTCTCCCCCTCTCAATAGCAGTTTTGTATGTTTTGATTAAAGCACTTATGACATTTCGTCATTATCTGGTCCCTGCCAACAATCCCCCCATAATTTCATTCCACATTGGCTTTCTCTTTGAGACTGGTCCATGTTTCTTGTCCTCAGTATGTAACACATGTTGAGCCCTTTACATAAAATGCTAACACCAAATTGTTTTTCTGGTTAAATATCATATCTATAAAAAGATCTTCCCTAACTCTTCCTACTAGTATTTTTCCCCTGTGTGTTAAAAAATATCTATCATTTCTCCCTGGGAGAGAACTACCCTTCATCACCCCATAAAAATATCTCATGGCTTAGTCATGTGACTTGCTTTGACCAATGAAATGTGAATGGAACAGGCAGTTGTCACTTCCAAGCAGAAGCTTTAAGGGCCGGCACTTTACTCACCACACTCTCTTTCTTTCACTCTGAGATTTTTGAAAGCATGTGCTGAAGATGTAATACCTGTCAGTCTGGGACTCTGATTACTATGATGAGAGGAACATGTGGCTCTGGCTTCAGAGCTGAACAGTGAGCAGTAAGGAAACTCTTAACAGGGTTTGTAAGGATGGCTATCTATGTTAGGTCACAGTGAAACACTTAGTAAAACTGCCAGGCACGGTAACTTGGAAGACAAACATGTTCTTAATAAGATCATACCTAGCTTTAGCCAAGTAAATGCGAATTCAGATTTGGTGGCATGAGTTTGTTGGTAATGGTCGTATCTGATGAAGATCCATGAGAAAGGATGAGATTAAGAAAGAATTGTCAAGTTTACAAGCAGGAATAAAAGTAAGTGAAAACTCCATAAATCAACAACTTGAAGGATTGACAGATGGGACAGATTCTTAGTCTCCCAACTTTGAGCTTCAATAGGTTGATGAAAACTCAGCCATGTGAAAAGGACCAAATCCAGGGGATCACCTTACTCTTTGTTAAACCATGTAAAATGTTATTGAATTACTTCCACTTGGGTAAAATGGTTCAGGTAGAGAGAACGAACATGTTTTATTCCATGGAAATCTGCTAGACTTAAAGTATAAGCAATTAAGTCTAGAGGGAAAAGAAATCCATGTCTAAAACGTAATTTTGGGCATGGCTATTAAAATAAAGTAAGTATGAGATTGACATCATTTTTGAAGAGAGTTGTTTTGTCAAAAGAACCACTAGTCTGAACTAAAACAGAATAATGCTTGAGATTTAAACGGAGGCTTAAGTCTCCAACATTTCCGAAGAAGGAAGCATACTAAGATATCTGCTGAGTCCTAAAGACAGGTATTATCCATTGATCTCTTCAAATGTGGCCAAGTAGCATAATTAAAAGGAGAGTGGGACCACGGAACAATCTGATCAATGGACCAAAGGGCAGAACAGGATCTTGATGAAGTGATGCCTGTCAGTGGGATTTCAGAGTGTTTATTGAAACTGTGCATCCTCTCTTCCATCATTGTTGTATTGGTTGTAGGGAGGGAAGGTTTGTTTTGTTTTGTTTTGTTTCTTTTTTCAGTATATAGATTTCCAGAGCAAGAGGAACTATTTCCTTTGGGGAAGGTATGAGTGTATTTGCAGGCAAAAAAGGGGAGTGAAATTAGTATTTGTGACCAAATGGTAGATTGCGGGAGATAGCAGCAATCGGCTGCTCCTCTGGAGTGGAGGACACTTCCTTCCCATTGACTAAAGACCTGGGCAAGAGAAGGTGAGCATTCTGTTGGTCAATGGTAGTGATCAGTAATGACTTCAAGAACCAGTGTGTGCTTAGCTATGCTCTTTTTCATCCCAGCTCTTATGCTTACGGGTTGAGGTAGAGCCACCATCAGCTTGGATGCCTGAGTGGCTACTAAGAGTGGCCCCCTTGTGGACCAGCAATAGACTTGTGAGGCAAATGAGAAATAAACTGTTTTAAGCCAGTTCAGTTAGTTTCTTTGTGTGCTCCCCCCGTAGAACCATGCCTATTCTGATTCCTCCTGTTATAGCTCTTATAGCATCCTGTTCCTTTTCTATCACCATCAGGTATATCATTAGTTTTGTAACGTTTTACACATTGGGGTGAGAAATAGCCTTACTTCTTCAGCTAGATATGTTTAATGAAGTATGCTTTTTGTTCACAAACTTTGATCAGATACCTAGGAATAGCAGGTAGGACCCTAAGCATGTGAATTGAAGGGACAAGGAAAAGATAGATAAATTGGGCTTTTATAAACCATGAACTGGAATTTGGCACTAGTTAGGAGAGCAAAGAAAGAAGAGAGAGGGGCAAAGGTCCTGGTAATCTCTAGAAGCAAGCTGGAGATGGCAGAAAAGGAAGAGGAATATTCCAACTACAGGGAAATCTAATACTCAGCCCGAGTTTTTCAGTTATCATTGGAAGGCTGTATGCTTGCTGTGTCGGGCAGCCCCAAGGCAGTTCTGTGAGAGGCACTGCTATTCTGCAAACAGTCAAGCCTGTATGATATGTCTGTGTTTGCTTTTCAAGACATGTAAAAGAATAAGCACCCAAATGAAAAACAGAAACCAAAGGTAATTAGGATTATATATCTCCAGGGATTTACAAAGATCTTGGGAAGAATGAAGGGATTTCCATAGTATATGAGAGAGTAAATTGGGCAGAATCTCTGGATCTTAAGAGCACTGGTGACCCCAGGTGACATCTGGTTTACATTTATTTAATATATATCCCCTCTACTACTCTGTAAGCTGCCTGGGGTCAGACT
Source organism: Monodon monoceros (assembly GCF_005190385.1). NCBI lineage: Eukaryota > Metazoa > Chordata > Mammalia > Artiodactyla > Monodontidae > Monodon > Monodon monoceros. The sequence goes on from NW_021703775.1 coordinate 83,053,370, forward strand.
TGCTCAATGCCTTTATTTCAGTTCCTACTACAACCCCTAGCTTAAAACTAAGTGATGGCATGAATGAATGAATGAGCAAATGACTGAATGAACTGGATTGAGTCATGTACATGTACATCTGTCTTCTCCATTCTATTGGGAGTTTCAGAGCTCCAAAAGTCATATTGCATGTGTCTTGACCTCCCTGCTAAATAAGGAATGTGACAGTCTTTGGGGAGTTGAAGTATTAAACTAAATTTTCCTTTCTTGGTTATTTATTTGCTTTAGTTGTCATTGTTGTTTTAATTAACTCCCTTAGTCTGACTGACTTCCCTAAGTCATCAGAACCAAATGTCTTTGCCTGGAAATGTGGAGTGCTATCTCTGAGGCTGCAGGAAAAAACAGTCAAGTGGAAAATTATGACTTTTGGGGCCAGATGGCTATAGGTCCAAATCCTAGCTCACCCAAATACAATCCGGGGCAAGTTCCTTACTCTCTGAGCCTCTGCTTTCCCTTCTTTAAAAGAGGGATAGCAATGCTCATGCTGCAGATTTTTATGACAATTAAATTAGACAAGATGTTTAAAGCCCTGTGCAAAGTGTTTGATGCATGGTAGATGCTCTGTCCATTATGGTTCCCTGATGGGGCTTAGTGCTGCAGCCAGAAATGAAGAAATCCCATCTCCAAGTCCATAGTGCTCGTCAGTCCTCGCATTTTCATGCTCTCATGTGAAGCTGCATTGTTGTCACTGCCACTGGGAGATCATTTTCACTTTCTACTATTGCCATTTTGGTTAGCACCTGGTAAAAAGACTGAGGTTACCTAGTTCTGATATCATCCTATACACAAATCATTGTTTTGGTTTTTCTAAACGGACAGATGAAGAGGAAAATGAATTGTACAAAAATCAGAGGGATGTTTGAAACTTGGGCTCTTTACAGATCAAAACAAAGAAAAATGTCCTCTCATTTTAAACTTTTTTCTTATTAGTCTGAGTTCAAGAACTGGGGAGGTGACATGGAGGGATAAACTAAATGGGGCTACATTGTCATTCTGCAATGTTTCTCACAGTTCATAACTGATTGAAAAATGTACATTTATGACATTTAGGTTAAAAGTTAATTAAACAAAGGAAAAAGTTAATTGGATGAAAGTTGATGCCATTCTAGACATAATAGCAAGCCTGTGGAGGTCACTGCCATCCTGGACTAGGGCAGAGCAGTGAGACGTGCAGATACAGGCTCAGTAACTGCGACTGTTCTAAACAGTCATTAATCCCTCAGAACTTCACGTCCTGAGAATGTTTGCCGTGTGAGGCTGTGGAAACGTTGAGGACCTGGAATTCCAGGTTGGTGACCTGTTCCCAGAGGAGGTCTGGTTGTGGGTCTGATTTCACCAACCACAGGCTCCATAGCTTCTTCTGTCTCTGGGCTCTGGGAACCAAGTCAAAGTTAAGGTGACACCACCCAGGTTGTGGGAAATACCACCAGGAACTAGGGAACTGGCTGCAGCCTGTGAGGCTTGGCTGCGTCACAGACGCAGATGGGAGGCCATTACTCATGATACCTGTGCTGTGAACAGGAAGTGGTGGGTTCTCAGGAAGAAACAAAGTGATTTTCCTCCTGGCTGTTCGCAAAGGTCAGTGATGGACTTTGTGCCAACTAAAAAAGTTCCTGGGAACCTGTCCCTCTTCCCATATCAGATCCCTCAAGATTTGGAAAGTAAGGCCCCAAGACAATGGGTTCCATTTTTACTGCTTTCTCCTATGTCTTGTGGACTAACTCAGAGATCCTGAAATACTAAGTTGATGTTAGTTAAAAAAAAAAAAAAAGAGTTTAAATTTAAGAAGACACCAATGGTGCTCATATGACATGTTTGCTTTTTGTTTCATCAGCAATGTGACCACAGTCCTACCCAACTAAAATGTTTACCTGGCTCCCCTTTACCTACAAATGGTATCCACATCATTTCAGCTGATACTCAAGATCCTCCATGTGCTGCCATCTGGCGCCTTCTCAGCCTCATTTCTCTGTGTCTTCTCTCATGTTCTACACACAGGTCATGCTGAACTACCCTTTCATGGTCAGACTGTCCACCGATCCATAAGTTTTCATTTGGGCAGAGGCAACTACTCACCCTTGAAACTTAACTCAGGATTCTCCTGCTCGTGCACCTTTCCCAACTTGCACACATAGAACAAATCCCTTCCTCTTATGTGCTAATATTGCACTGGGTACATAACCTCTATAACAGCACATTTACAGTGCATCACAGCTAATACATCAACTTCCTTCCTACCTTGTAATTTATTTGAGGAGAGAGAATCTATCCAACTGATGGTTAGTGGGATGACTAACCCATGGCTGGCTCGTAGAAGGCACTTACAAGTTCATTGAATTAAGACAGAAAATTCTCCTTAAGCAAAATATGTATAATCATTACCAAAGTTGGAGTTTTATAAGCAAAAAATAAAGAAGGAAGAAAATAGCAAAAGAACAAAGAAATAGATGTCTATAGCTGATTTAACTTGTTTATCATCAGATCCTTTATTCCTGTTATCAAACACTATGCACACCTCCTAAAAAAGCATCACTTCCAAAAGCCACTCTATTTTCCTTACAACACAAAATAGAGACAACAAAAGTAGCAGATGAAGGGAAAGCATGAGAAGGGAAAAGACATGCTCTTGAATAAGCCACAGACTGACTCTGGGCACCGAGACCAACAGGAGCCGGGAGGGTTAAAACTCTGCACCATAGTGGCTGTGACTCAGGTCCCAAGGACAAGGGCACAAGAGGAGGCTCTGGTTGCATTCAAGTCATGAGAGAGATTTAGGATGCAAGTGGCATAACAGTCTGACAAAAGGCTCTTTCCTTCCATCTGTGTGCAAAGCTGAAGTCCATTCTCAGAGATACAAAAATCAATCACCATGTAGCTTTGTAGAGCATCCAGGCACAGGTTCTTTCCAGGCTCTCCCAGGTTGTTCCTAAGCAAGAGCTGGATTGCTTTTCTTCTTTCCTTCAAATATGTTTAACCAACCATGTGAACGCTATTCTGCACAGTGGCCCCAGCGGCTGTGTCCACAGGGCATCAGCATTGGTCCTGTGCTCATCCCCTCCAGATACTGAGCTGGGAGGAAGTTCTCTGAACCCTTCCTGCATGCCCATCCCCACCTGCTCTCTGCAGAGGGAGACTGTACATCGCTCCTCACTCCGTTTCGACAAATTTACCTTCAAGTTTATCAACTATCTATTCTATGTCAGGTATAAGGCATACATATGTATGCATCATCTTATTCAATCCTCAGGACAAGTGGAAAGGTAGCTATTATTGTCCTCATTTGAAGGATCGAGGGATTCAAGGGCAGAGAGGTATAGAAATGCAACTTTGCTCACGGAGCTGACTTAGAGGAGAGCAGAGATTACCAGGTTTTGGACTCTGAAGTCCATTCTCTTTAAACATCACACTTTCTTGTTCTGTTTCCTCTGCCAGAGCACTGCCTTATGCTCCTGTTCTTACATGTTGTGGCCACCAAGGCAGGGCCAGGTGGCCTCATCTCTTAGCAAATATGCAGCCGCAAATGCCATTTCTAAAAATAAGTGATACTGACAAACCTTACTGACTTGCCTCCTTAAAACCATAATTAGTATATCAATATAATCACCTTTACTTGCTTTTAACCAAGATGCCTATTCTATCCTTGTTGATATTAAAGCAACGTTTACTCAAATTTAAGGGAAACAATGGACAGTACAGAAAAGTAGAAAAAGATCACTCACAGTAACTCAGTCCAAGAATAGCTACTGTCAAGTATGAATCACCTGTATTCACAGTTCAGACAGGCTCAAGTCACTCTGCTCCAAGGTGAACGAAGCCTAGTGGCTCATGTGACCGCAGAGACGTCAGATCGCCTGAATCAGTGACCATTCACTGAGGACACTGTTTCTCCAGCCCCTGTTGGCTCTGGAGAGGATTCAAAAGTGCACCAGAGCCCACGTGATTTGAAATGTCACTTGTAGATTGCAGCTTCCTTGTAATCAAAGCATCTGAAAGACTTCTGCTTCCTTTGGAGTCCTCAAGAAGGGCTGTCCCCCCATTACTCCACAGGTCACCCCCATGTCAAGAACAGAATTTGGTCCCCAGACTGGAGGGGACACTGTATTTGGAGGATCTCTGAGAATAAGCAAAACTAATATATTTTTAATACCCACTGTCTGCCCAGTACTTTGACAAGGGGGTTTTTAAACTCCATGAAAACTAGGATTGGGTCTCTCCCGTTCACTATTGTTTCCTTAAGACCTAGGTCTGTTTCAAACATAATGTAGCATTTGAAAAGTATGACAATTCATTACGTATTTACAACAAATCCATAAGATAAACATTAAAGGATCTGAACCCAAGGCTTAGAAAAGTCCAGGGAGCTTCCCAAGTTTACAGTATATGGCACAGCTGTCACTGAAAGGACTGTTTGATTCCAAAGCCCATCGTTTTTTGTAAAACATCACTCTGCCTTTTCCCCAACAGTGCATTTGATATACTGGTAAGTGGCTTCACATAGTCATGTTTGGTCCTGGCAAAGGAGAACATCATATACAGAGGCCTTATTTTTGTCATCATTGCTTCATTCCTTTCTCATTTGATGCCAGCCTTCCTACATGCTGGATTTCCTGACCACAGTATTTTGTGGAGATAATGTAGTTTCTCTTCTGGAACTGTCTAGATACTACTCTTCTTATTAAAATATTAATACAATATAGAGTGGTTTTTAATTCCTCTGTCTCGATCAAGTACTGTGTGCTTATCTCTTTCTTCCTGAGAGCCTTTAATTCACATTAAGCAGTTTGAACTTTATTTCAAGGATAATGAGGAATCCCTTAGCAAACTTTAACAGGTGAGTGACCTAATAACATTTTCTTTTTAGAATAGCTCTGTGTCAGAAGGATGAAGGATGGATTGGAGAGAGGCAAGCTTGGAGTCAGGGAAACTGGTTGAGAGAACAGTACATGACTCCAAGTGAGGGAATAAGGTGCTATGGTAAAGAACTGACCCTCCCAAAGTGAAGTTTGGAATTTTCCCTTGGCTCCTGGAGGGTAAGCTCTGAGCCCTGGAATGTCATGCCTGATAGGGGTGTTTGTTGCATGGGGGCCTTGGTTCATACCCAGAGAGACTTAGGGTGGTGGCTTTGCATCACATTGTGTCAGCTCAACCTCCAAAGGGTCTGGAGAGCAAAGTCAGCCATGTGGCAGCCAACCAGGTTTCCATGACTGGGGCCAATAAGCACACTGGACCTCAAGGCTTGGGTGATCTTCCCTGGATGTCCACACCGTGCATATTATGACACACTGCTGTCCACAACCCCACCAGGAGGGATAATTGGAAGCTGCATGATGGAACCTTCCTGGACTCTGCCCTGTCCACTTTTTCCCTTGGCTGATGTTAATCTGTATCCTCTCACTGTGCTAAACTGTAACCATGAGTATAACCACTTTCGGTAAGTTTTATGGGTCCTTCTAATTCATTAGTGAAACTCAAGGTGGTCTTGGGAACTGCTAAATATGAAACTGGTGTCAGAAGTCAAGGTGGTCTTTACTCAAAATTTCACACATGTCCAGACAAAGGGAGTAGAAGCGGGACTGGAGAGAAGCAGAGTTTTTCACGAGATATTTAGAACATGTTACTGGTGAGGCTTGTTGACTGATTGGACTTGGTGAGAGGGAGGATGAGAGGAATTCATCAAGGATGACCTTCAGATTTCTGAGTTGCCCAGTAGTTGAGTGGTTTGTGATACTTACCCAAACTTGATTTTGTCTTCTAAGACATTTTACTCCTAATGCCTGGAACAGTGTCTGAGATATTTTGCATACGAAACAAATATTGAATGAAGAGTGGTCTGGGGCAGTGGGAAAGATGTGACAAATTCATTAAGGAGAATGCGAAGTGATAGTTAATTTACAGTGGAATATTAATTGGAAGATAAACCCGACAGTTTTGACATCTATCTAGGAAACCAGATTATAGTTTGAATGGATGCTTACAATTAGAGGAATCTTGTCATTTATCTGATTCATGCTTATAAAAAGGGTTTAAGGCAACCTTTAAATAAGAAGTTAAATCTTCTGAAAGATTAATTTCCACCAAATTATGTTAGTGAATATTGGCTTGCTTTGATTCAGATTATTGCTGCCCAAATTATAGGCATGGCTTCTCCACTAACTGAACATCTAGAACCCTGAGAGGCATCCTGAACAAATCTTACTGTTTATGAGATCTCCTTTTGTTATTATGTATTTAGAGCACTGATTCTTTATTTCATCCATTCTTTGGTGACCATAAAATTGAATTCACAAAATTTTCCATATATTTATTATATTGCTGTCTTACAGCTAAGCATAAATTCTGGTTATGGTTTCCTTGCTGGTGTACGTTTTCTCATTTTTATACTCTCTTTTCTTTAGCAGATTTAGATTATACAAAAACCTCTTTGGTTAAGCTTTTAGAATCATCATTGTCTCACGAGTATTACATGTATTTTATTAACATTATTAAATTGTTATTAAACTGAAAAAATGTTAAATTGAAAAGAATTGGAAGACTGGATAATATCTCCTTCCACTTGTTACCTGAGAGATCTTAATCGTCACTGTGTAATTGAGAACAATAATATTAATAACAATGATAATTTATCACCTGCTGAATTAGACATTTTGAGAAGATTAAATATGATAACATAAGCCTAAGTACTGAGTAAAATATAAAATTTTATACAATTGTTAACTGTATATGTTTTAATTAGCTGAATTCTTGGTAGATGACTAAAATCTATTTTTTTGTGAATTCTGTGAAGTCCAATTTAAAGACATTTCACTTTACTAAATAACTTCACAACTTTTATCCTACTTAGTCACAACAGTAATCTTGTAAGGTGTTGTTGTTACAGATTCTGTACACAGTGTACTCAACTGCAGGGAGACCAAGTGACTTACATAAGCTGCACAGCTGCTGAGCAACAGAGCTGTCAATCAAGTTAGACCTGTTCCCCTCCACAGGCCACGCCACTTGCCTACACCACATTCCTTCCAGGTGGGAAACTTTGGTAAAACAGATAAATAACATTTAGTTCTTTTCTGAAACAACACTCTGCCCTTCCTTAACAGTGAAATCATGGTCCAGTTAGTCACGTGGCAAGAAGAATCAAGTTGAAATAATACCTTTGATCTTTTTAAATGATCCCTGCTTAGTCTTGATTTACTCAATGCTGAGTGATGATAGGCTCTTGTTTCCTAGCAACAACAATAACAGCTAACATCATAGAAAGGTGCCAGTACTTGTCACTGCATCTCATTCAATCCTCACCACAAACTTTTAAGGCATGGACTGTTATCACTACTACAGGTGAGGGTCCCAGAGTAAAGACAGTAAGTAATGGACTCAAGTGGAGGGGCTAGTCCGTGGCAGAGGTGTCCCTGTGTCCAGCCAGGCAGTGCATCCAAAGCCCCGTTTCTCAGCTCTGGCCTTCTGTAGCATAAACCCAGCTTTTCTTACTTCTCTTTGGTCCAGACCTGCTCACAGGGAAGGAAATCCATGGCCAGTGTGAGTGGGCAGATGGCAGTCACTTGTGCATTTTCCAAGTGTATTGAGAATGTCTCAAAGCACGTCTTAGGTAGCAGTCAGCACGGTTTGTATCGAATGGATACTTCAAGAGGAGCAATGTAACTTCACTGTTTTCTACTGGAAAAGGTTCCCACTGTGTGCAGCATAATCAGGAAATCTCAATCCCTGGAATGATGTCTTGGTGGAAAATTAAAATGTTGGGAATTGAAGTCCAAAGTGAAAAAGCCTTCCTGACTTAAGAGAGGCTGATGGTACAATGACACTGATGGTTTAAAAACAAACAACAACAGAAAATTAAAATTTCTTACTAAAATTGCACTCATGCAGGACCCAGGAATGGTGTTTCTCCCACAATCAAAGCAGCTAGGTATCTCTGCTGTTTATCCCCATATGATGAGAGCTCTGGGGTGGGGTAGGGCAAATGTGAGTTTGTTAAGCAGTCTGAGGTTCTCTCTCTGACAGTTGCTAACTGTGGGACACAGGGAAGTTCCTCATCTTCTGCAAACCTCAACTTGCTCATCCATAAAGTGGGAATTAAATAACAGCCATGTTACACGTTCTCACACAGATACCACCTATAGGGCATCTTTGCTGCTTCTCTTTCCACTCCAAGCCCCCTGCCCTGAGAGTTACTGGGGGAAAGGGCCCGGGTTTGTTTCCCCAGTGAAATGCTTCATGGTATGCATCCAGTACAAGCACGACATATGGAAATCATCTGTCTTCCTTGTCTTTTAGAGGCAACAATTTCTAAAGATCAGGTTGAATTTAGTGATAACAAGGGAAGACAGGAAAGCAGTGACAAATGTTTGGATCTAAGCAAAAATAATACACTCATTTCTGGCTTTGATTTCCTTAAATGCTCCCCAAAGTCATGGACATTGTTCCATCTAATTTAGAGATACTGAAGACCATTCATTGAACAAACAGTAAAACCTATTTTCAGTGGGTTCATTATGTTTACACCAATCCTATTTAGTCAATGTTGCATTTTCTAAGAGTGTGCTTTCTGTAGAGCAGTTACGAGTCAAAGACAAAAGAAAATTGTAAATTAATCAGTGCTTAAATAGTAAACAATATACCTAAATAGAGGCTTTAATTTTTTTTTTTTATATTGGAGTATAATTCATTAACAGTGTTAATGGGAGAAAATTAGCAAAGGCAGTAAGCTTTTAAAGTGTATATTTTGGAGTAAATGTAACCTGTGATGACCATTCCTTTCTTAATTTCATTTCAGTTCATTGGATAGATACTAGAAGAAGATATCTGGATATATTTATACGTCTTGGGTCTGTACCCCTGGCAGGGCCGTGGAGTGATATAATGCGTATTTCCCTAATTCAGCAGCATCTTCTCATCCTCCTGGTTTGTGACCAGCGAGGGCTCAGCTGTGAGGACTTAGTGTCTGGAACAGCTAGACTCCTCTTCCCTCTGGAGGGTCGCACAGCACACTCACATATGAGCCACTCTTGTTCATGTTAATGGGAGCTGCCCGTGGTTCTGCAGTAAGTTAGACTTTACACAATTCCGCTCTGGGGACCCAAGATGAGCTACAGTTTACTAGATTTAGGGTACCACCCATTTTTCAAAATCATACTCCAAACCAGGCCAAATAGGCTAAACAGTGTTCTCTAATGGAGTTTCCACAAAGACAAAAGGTTCAGCCAATAGCTACCCTCTTCTGTGTACTTTCTATGTGCCAAGCACTGTTGGATGCCTCACATGTGTTATCTCCAATCCTCACCAGCACCCTGTGTAGTAGGAGCTGTTATTATTGAGAGCTGCTGTATCAGGGGGGTTAAGAGAGTGAGAACCAGATAAACGGGTGGGATGTCACAATGCTGCTGTCTCCTCACTATGGGCCTTCGGACAAGTCACACAGTCTCTCTAAGCCTCAGTCTTCTCATCTGTAAAATGGGTATACCATCATCCACTTCTTACTTAGATTATGATCAGGACTGCCTCACCTATCACACTGCCTGGCACATGGAGAGAGCATGATAAACACTATCTTTATCTTTATTGTTCAAATTAGGCTGGGCTCAGAAAGATGAAGAATCATCGTACTCCTATAGCCTCCATGTCTCTCCCAGACAAAGAATAAGGTTGTATAACTTCTCAGTTTTAAGCTTAGAACCCACTTCTTCTGGGACCCCATTTTAACAGTATGGTGGTAGTAGATGGAGTGCTTCTCCAGTTTCCTCAGAGGCACCTCTCTGGTGATTAATCAACTCATTTTTAAAGTCCATCTTCAAAATGGACTTTGCCTCTATTCAGCATTGTTCAGAAGGTACTAGCCAGTGTCATAACGCAAGAAAAAAAAAAAAAAAAAGGAAAGTCATAAAGATTGGAAAGAACAAAGTAAAACAATCTTTATTCAAACTAGATTCACGGATATAGAAAACAAACTTATGGTTACCAAAAGGGAGAGTGAGGAGTAGCAGTGGGGGAGGAGATAAATTAGGAGTTTGGTATTAATATATACACACTACTATATGTAAAATAAACAACAAGGACCTACTGCGTAGCACAGGGAACTATTGATATATTCAGTATCTTGTAATAACCTATAATGGAGAAAAATCTGAAAAAGAATATATATATGAATAACTGACTCACTTTGTTGTACATCTGAAACTAATACAACATTGTAAATTAACTATATTTCAATAAAAATGTTTACAAAATGGCCTTGACCTACTTCTATTTATAAAGAGCCATTTTGGATTCTCAACCTCACCCTCATCATGTTTGTCTTTGTTCTGTCCTTGAGAAAAGCCTATCAAAACCAAGGGTTAATCATCTGAAAAGCAAGTAGGCTGAAGCCTCCCTATCTTTGTCCTCCAGATAAAGCTGAAAAGGGCATGAAGGCCCCAGAGTCCTCATCTCCATTATCTACCCATTTTGGGCCAGTCATCACTGGCAGCAATGAGTCTTACTAGACACCTGTAAGTGACAGCCACCCCATAGGACAGTTTCAAAGTCCTCTCTCAGTCTCATGATGCACCGGGACTTCTGCAGGAAGAATTCTTTGTGTAGCTGTCAGTCTCCACAGAATTCATTCAGAATTCTCCAATGGGGCTCTCACTCTCTGCATATATGTCCCTCATTACATCAACACACGATTTAAGAATCAGTAGGTGCAAAGGGGCTGAGTCCCTGTGATGTCCTGTGGCAGGCTGGGTTCTGGGGAAGCTGACTCTAAGATGACAGTTTAGTATGAAGGAATTTTATTGAGGAATGTCTTGGGATCAACACCTGTGGAAGAGAGAGGAAGGAAGAAGAAGGCAGAAGGAGGATCCAGATTCAGTGGATGCTTAGGACAGCCTCAGCTTCCTTTATGGGAAGCTTACAAGCTACCACGGGCCTTCAGAAGAGTCTCTGAGTTGGGTTGAGTTGGCTAGGGTTTTATTACTTGCCCTCATCCCCAATGCCTGTGGACCAGTCATGCATGCAGATATCCCCAGAGTAGACATGATCTTGGGCCAGCTATCAGTAGCCAAGGAGACCTCTGAAGCGCTGTCCACCAACACCGCCAACCCCAGGGGCAGCTAGTGCGTCACCGAAGGGCAACCTGGGTGTTTCGTGATAAAGTCCATGAATACCCCCCCAACACACACACACACACACATGCACACACATACATTCTGCATGAGCTTAAATGACCCAGCCACTTCCCTTGTGACAGGCATCATGCTCAGAACCAGCACAGGAAACACAATTAGGATAATTTATCCAGGTCTTTGGCTTAGGATGGTCCAGAGCTATGAGAAGATAGGGGGGAGGGAAAGAGAGAGGAAACGGGTAAGAAGAAGAATGGAGGGTAAAAAGGAAACTAACAATTACTGAGCATCATGTTGTGTCATGCACTGTGGTAGTTTATCTCCTCAATTTAATTTAACTTTTACCACCTCCCTCAGAAAACATGATGTGGTTATTTGCCATTTTATAGATAAAGACTCGGGCTCAGTAAGTGCTTTATCTTGTCTCTTTTGCCTTAAAATCTGTGTCTAGAGCTGTGGTGAATCCGGTCCAAGTCTAAACACATGAAGACAACAACTGTGCCAGGTGCACTTGGCATCAGTTAACAGCGTCCACACCCCTGCATCCTGCTCTGCCCCCAAACCACCATGTTTGCTCTTGAATTTGGAGCTCTGTTTACCTTTTCTACCTTTCTTCTCATTTCTTGACCACAAGCGCACTATTCTCTAGCTTCTGGCTTATAAAATGTGCTCAGTATTTTGCAGTGACTCTCAAGTGGGAGCCCAAGAGTCAGAGCTGTACAGTGGTCACGACCTTGTGTTCTCCCCAGCCCAGTGCAATCCACCTGCATTAACCTACCTCCGTAGTGTAACAATGTTAGAAAGGGACTCGAGGAATTGCAAGGGAAAGCCCAGGTGGCTTAGGAATCCAAGGTGATGTGCCCTTGGAAGTCCTTTACAAAGAGTATGTTTTATTACATAGGGCACACTTACATGCACATAGGAACGGCTACCATTTGCACATAGCTCCTCAACCCACACAGACAGCTCCAAGAGACAGCTTTTCTCCTTGTTTCAGAGATAAGGAAACTGAGTCAAGGAGAGATTAAGGAGTGTGCCCAGGGGCACCATGTCTAGGAAGTGGTGCAGCCTGGCTTCAAATCTGACTCATTCAGACTCTACATCTTAGCTTTTAACTCTGCCAAGCCAAGATACAAACATAAACTGTCATGCCCCATCTTAGCTGGGAGACCAGCCTGGCAGAAGGGAGTCCATGGGAAGTGAGGTGTATACGGTACTCTATAAAGAGTTCATGAATTCATACGCATAAATGCAAGCACATCTCCCAGAATTCACAGTGTGGTTCCTATGAAATATTTGATACATGTTGGATGTATTTGGGGTATCTATCTTGATCTAGATACCTACACACAAGTTATTAGTATACCCTACTCATATCTCACACTCTCTCCCACACACTGGCACACACACACACTCACGCACTTGTGCTGTTCTTCCCTCTCAGGAATGTTTGCTCAGAGGCTGGCTCTGGCCTCCTGCTGAGCTTCAGGGCGGGGTCCCTTGCACAGGTGTCAGCGTGGGTGGAAATTTATTTTCTAAACAAGTGAGAGAATGGCAAAATGAAAAGAAAAACCACAAAAGCAACTATGCCAGATCTTGTTTCCAAAAAAAAATGTAGACAGGAGAGGGATGAAGTGAGTCTATAAGGCGGTTTAAGGAATGGGTTGGGAGAGGAAAGGGAATGGAAAAAAGAAGAGAAAAAGTAGTAAAATAACTTTTCCACACTCCCCTCAGCACAAATGAGTCTAGCGGTTGCGAGCTTGTGAACCCATCTTACGAATTACCACACGTTAGCAGACATGGGAGGTGTTAGAAGTCTGGCTTTGAAGTTGATATTGTCACATTACTGATGGCTTTGCTCAGACCAGGTCCAAAGGTTACAATCACAGGCCTCGCTTGCGTGCCTATAACCTCAGCTGCCCTGAATCGTGTGACTTGGAGTGAAAGGGCAGTTCTTTCGGTTTTCATAGTTCCATTTCTGTGAGATGCATGGTTAAAAATCCTATTTGCTTTTTGCTCGTCAGCTACCATGCTGAGCTTGCATGAGAGCTTCACCAATCAGCCTGCTTTACAGGGAAGGCAGGGATAGAAATGGGCCTTAGGAACCCTGCTTTCTTAGGGTTTTCCTTAAACTCTGAAAGTGTCTCCTTCCTGCAAAATTTCACTGACAATCTGTAGTCAATTAGCTAACTAGCTCCCCCTTTTGAAACTTTTCTGATAAAAACTGCATAGTGCTATAAAGGGATGTCTAACATCAGATTAGTCTTTGTTTATGGCCATCCTTGGAATCAATTGTATCAGAAAAAAAAATGTGGATGGATGCGTTAAAATCTGTCCACATGTAAAATCTGCAACTGTGCCATTATTTTAATTAGGTTTTCAGCTTTTACATCTTTTTTACTTGAAGTTCTTTTGACACAGCCTGAAAAGGAAACAAATCAGACACTTTCTTGTAGACTTAGCTTAAAGCCACTACTGGCTTAAAGAGTTTGGTAGGAAAAATGGTGAAATTCATCACCAAAAAATAATTTTGTGTTGCTGTCAGAAATTTAGACTCTTAACAAAATGTCATGCTGCCTGCATTATTTATTTTGTATTGTTATTTTATTTCTGCTTTGATCCACACATTTTCTCCTTTCATCTTACACTGAAAACAAGAAAAGCTTTAACTATCTCTACAACTCAAGCAATGAACTTATTATGTATATTATATAAATTTCAGAGCAAGTAATGTGGCCATTATGTGGTATACACACTTCAGATGATAAGAGTAATAGCAGAGAGATAAACTGAAAAATAATCCATGCTGAGATACTAGGTACCAGGCTTAAACCTCATCAATCCAGTTGTCCTCCAGCTTGGCCACACATTTGAATCCTATGAAGAACTAGCTTGTTACTGATGCCTGGGTCTCATCGTCCAGAGGTTCTGATTTCCTTGGTGTGGGGTGTGACCTGGGTGTCAGGAGCTTAAAAAATTCTCCAGATCTCAAATAGGCAGCCACAGTCCATGGGTGAGAACCTATTTTAAGTGAACTGCAGCACCCACGCATACTTCTTTTTTTACCAGTTTTATTGAGGAATAATTGACAATTATAACTGTATACATGAACTTCTGACAATAAAAACAAGCACCCAGGTTCTCTTCATTCATCCTGGTCCTGTTTCTGCTCCAATGTGTCTTTCCAAGACTCCAGAGTTTTGCCTACATTGGTGACTCTGGTACTGCTTCAAGGGCCAGCACTTGGCCATGTCAGCTTTTTGACCCATGGTTAGCATATTAGTTTGCAAGAGCTTCCATAACAGCATTTGGGGGCTTGAATATCAGAAATGCATTTCCCCACAGTTCTGGAGGCTGGAAATCTGAGATCAAGTATCAGCAGGGTTGGTTTTCCTGAGACCTCTGTCCTGGGCTTGTAGACGGCCACCTTCTCTCTGTCCTCACATGGTCACTCCTCTGTGTGTGTCTGTGTCCTAATCTCCTCTTAAAAGCACACCAGTCATACTGGATTAGGGCTCACCCTAATGACCTCGTTTGACCTTAATCACCTCTTTAAAGGTCATCTCCAAATACACTCACATTCTGAGGTACTAGAGGTCGAGGCTTCAACTTATGAATTTTGAGGCGATATATATGGACCATCAGAGGCTGTAAGACTTAGAAAAGCTGGGTGGGCTCCTCTCTTTAACAGCAGAGCTGTTCTTACTTTCTTTTAATCTTTGGATTTTTAGTTTGTTCTTGGCTTTCCTTGGTTTGACTCTCAAGCCCTCAGTGTTTTGAGAATTATTCTTCTCACTCTTTCCATTCCTTACATCTAACTGTCAGATACTTTTCCACTTTTATTCCTATAAGAGAAGGTCCAGGTAAGTCTGACTCTCAAATTTTCTAACAAAATTTCTTTGACCCATTCACAACCTTTGGTTATTCCTTTATCTATGGCTGAGCAGAATTTGACTTGGTATAAAACTTTGTATTTCGTTTGTGCTGTATCATGTTCTAGTTATTTCTCTAAGTGTTTATTGAGTCCTCTAATTAGTGCTTCAGAATATCTATGCTATTTCAAGTCCTCTTCTTTAACAGTATCTACTCTGCAAACTGAGTTTATTACTACTGGCAAAGAAGAAAAATTTCCTCTACCTTTCAAAGGTTCTTTCAGTTGGTCTAATAATCAAATCGATATGAAACAGATTAACAGAGAAGATTGAATTTAATTTCATATATTCAGGAATCCCACATACATGAGAGGTTCAGAGACAGAAAGGTATTGTAAAATGGGATACATACACCATCCCAAACTAAGGAATGGGGCAGGGCCTGGACTTCCAAAGACAGGAGGGTAAGTCACAGGACAGTAAGCAGAGCAGACGATAGGTAATTAGATGTTTGCCCTGCCTTACAGGTGGGGCCACTTAGAAAAAATTTATCTTAACAATTATGGTAATAACTACTTTTTTTCTGGAAAATTTCCCCAACTTAAATTCTTCCAGGTAGTTATGGGAGGAGCAGTAGTTTCTCTTGAGGCCACGGCATCTCAGTTGCCTTTAGCTCAAAGTAATCCACAAGCCAAAGTGGCACATCTTGGGGATGCCACCTTCTGAACCCTACAGTAACAAGATGAAATAATAAAATTAAATAAAGTATTATTTTGACTCCCTGAGAACATGGGCCATTTACCTGTCAGTTTCTGACATTGTGTAGATAGATACACATTCAAAATCTGGTGAGTTGAACTGAATCAAACTTAATTTGATTAAACTAATCATTTTCTGCCAAAGCTAGAAGGGACCTGAGACAATTTACCTTCAGAGATGAGCAAGATCCAGAGAAGAGAATTGGTCCAGACTCAGACCATGGTGTTAATTCAGAGCTGGGATTAGCTCTACACCAGTTAACACCTACAGTAATTAAGATATTAATAAGAATATTCTTAACATACATGCCTCAAGATTCATGAGCACTTTGATTTAGGAAGATGTCATAAAAGAACACTATTTCATTGTCTTCCTTTTAGCATCTCTCCAAATAGCACATAAGTTTAAAAAATGAACAGTGGTATGCATGTTTGTTAGAAATTTTAAAACTCCCATTATGTTCAAAACACAGAGTTTCTTAGACAAGACCATGTGGCTTGCAGGCCATGGGGAGAAGATCTCCTGCAATAAAAGAGCTGGACTGAGTTTGCTGGTGGCAACCCCTCTCAGCTACTAACAGCCATCTGGATCATTTATGTGGAGGCCAGATTGCCTGTTATGTCCACCAAGTGAGTTGTCTTGCCCTGGAAAGACAAAACACAAAACATCAACAAAAGAAACCTGTCATCTTCCTGCCTTTCTCCATGGAAATGAGCTTTCTTCCAACTTGCACTGGTGGCACAGACCCTGAGCTCATCTCTGCAAATCTGGAGGGTGACAGCTGCCAGGGGGTGTTTGGACAAGAATCTGATGGGTCCGGAGAGGGTTCCAGATGAGGAAGCCACAAGAAAGCTTTTAGTGTGTTATTTCCCTTGCAGTCACCAGGAGTTTAAGAAAATAATACCTATTTATTAGCTGAATAAAAATCCTTTTCCTTCTTCACTTTGCTAAATAGAAGATGGAAGTTTGGGGCTGTTTGTCTGAAGGCTTGCACGTCCTGCCAGTCCCTCTCTTTTGTTTCTAAGAATGAGCAAATTATTGAAAGGCTGAAAATCTCTCCTTTTAAAAAAATGAGCTGGTTTGATCTGGCATTTAATTCAGGTTTTTGTCTCTGTTTTGGATTGGCAAATCTCACTCTTAGAAAGTGGTGGTTCTCACTTTTCTTTCAAGTTCCTTCTTAAGTTTTATTAATTTTGCTGTGAACTGTTTTGCAAGGCTGACCCAGAGGAGCAGAGTGTGTGTCTTTCTGGACAAGTGTTCTGCTATCAGTGGGGCACAGTAACCCCAATATTTTCCCAAGTAAGATGGCGTCCATTTATCAAATCAACTGTAGCCATTCTGCATCGCAGGCCTGTGCATTTTATACCGGTTCATAAAAGATCTGTCTCACAATGCACACAGTGGAATACATTTTGCAAACTGCTATGTGGGGATGCATCTACCAAATTATTTTATTTGCTGTAAAAACTTATCAATTTGTAATCGTGATGATACATACATCTTATACTGCCTACCACACCAAGGGTCGGGGGACGGATATAGATAATCAGATAAAACAACAATTAGAAATCCCAAACAACCTTTGGGATTTACCTTGACATTTGCAACTAGGGTATGGGGCTGGCATGATGTTCCACTGAAAAAGGGAGATGTTTATGGATAGTTTAGATTAAAATTTTGCATGTGAAGCAGCATCTAAATGACTGATCTAAAGAATCCATATTATTCTGCTTTCTTAACCTAAGAGATCAGAGGTATGCTCAAGTTGTCTGCATGAAGAGAACAAAAGCTCACTCACAAAGCATATGCTAAGTTCTAAAACCAGAGCCTGGGAAGCATCCTTTGAGACTGAAGGAGGTGTGGGGTTAAAAGCAGGGAGACACAAACTCTTACTGAAGAAGCACTAAGCCGCAGTCACCATGATGCCAGGATACACACACATACACGCATGTTACAGATACACACACATGCACAGGCATTTACACACAGTTACATACGTCTGCTTCTACTTTCATGCATTAGGAAAAGTTTGCCTTCTCTGCCTGCAGTGACTTTTCCCCATACACACAAATCTACCCCACCTCATCATTTTTGGCTAATTCCTTTTCTGTTTGTCACCCCTTGTAGGAAGTCTTCCCAGGCTGTGCTCTTCCCATGACGGCCCTTTCCATGGCGTTCCATAAATCCTCAGGGCATTCTCTGCTAGAATTTTTTGATGGTACATTGTGATCATACTCTGGTCAATGCACAAAGGTAGATCTGCGAGGAGTCTCATTTTATTGTCTCGTCTGAGCCTTCATTGTATTCAGTCTTCTTCATCAGTGTCCCTCTGGGCACAAGTGCTGCGCTAGAATTGAAGACCTATACTCAGGGGACTAAAGTAAGGCTGGGGCCTCCAACCTGCTACCACTGGGGGCATCATCGATGTGCTCATTGCCAGGGAATGAGTGGTCCTTCGAAGGCTGGCAGGCCTGTTTCTGGGTGGCATTGGCTTAGGGACACTTTGGATGCTGCTAGGAAAGGTGGTGCCTAGGACCCAGGTGGTCTAGGTGTTGAATAGAGATGAAGAGGTATTATGGAAAGCAAAAGCCAGTGGAAAAGTTCAGGCAACTGGAAAAAAGCATGTCTATGTGGTACTGGGTTTTCTATTTGGCTAGTATAGTGCTATAATGTAGTTATTAAATGTGTAAATTCTAGAGCTAGATTGTGATAGGGAATCCAAACTTATTTATTCACAACTTGTGTGAACCTGGAACAAATTTCTTAAACTTCACTTTCCTCATCTATAAAATGGGGCTAAATTATTACCTACCTCATAGGGCTGTTAGAAGGACAAAATGAGTTACATTTAGAACAGTGCATGAGCTGTAGTAAACTCTACATATTTACTGTTGTTGTTACTATTATTATTATTATTGCCCAATGCACTTATCTATTTACTGTTTTATTAGATCTTTAGGCTGCTGGTGTACATATGCATAAGGAAAATGAGGCTCCTTCATCTCAGCTGCATTTTTATTCTAGCAGAAGCACATGGTGTGTTAAAACCTAGATCTGGTCATGATAGAAATACTCACTTTTTTATGAAAAGTAAATTGATATTTTACTAACATACATTTGGATTAGTAATACATACATAAAATGTGTGGTCGAATGGTTAGTAGTAAATGTTACTAATACAGATTTAATATACAAAAACAAAAGGTTGTGGAAAATCCAATGATATTGTTGATTATAGATCTTTACTACTAAAGTAACAATGAGATACATACTTAATAAATACATAAAAGAAAAAAATTACTCTGATCAAACAAAAACATAAAATAATCCCATTAATTGCTAAAAAGATGGTAAGCTACTGACATTCACTTTGACATCTGGCACCACAAACCACACAGGTGAGGAATAACCAGGGCAGTTATTGTAATAATTGAGTCTTATTCAGATAAGCCTGTGGTTTCATTTCCATGAGCTGGACCTAGATTTTTGAGATAATGCTTGAAAGCTGAAATGATGATTTATCAGGTATTTCAACACAGTTTTCTGTCAGTTTTTGAAATTTCATGGCAGAGAAAATATGCTTAAGGAGTTTGATGAAATGAGTTAGCTTTTGAAAGGATGTTTGCAAAAACTTTTATATTCTATCTTAATATTTAGCAACAAACTGTTCAAAGCAGACTCTTTTCTAAGGGCAATATGTTTTTACACTAAATTTTTTTAACATTAATTAAATAACATTGAAATCATATTTAAATATTATGGAAAAGATAGTATAAAACACTCAAGTATATTTTTTAAATGAGAGAGAACCATAACCCCAGCATTATAACAAACTAATGTTCCTTTTGGCATCTTTCTCCAGTCTTTTGCTTAAAGAAACAATTTTAGATTGCAGTATTTATATCACACATATTATTTTTAGCATTCTCTTTTAAAATAATTATGATATTTTAAAGTAATTTGAAATAATTATAAAAATAGTACAGAGAGATCTCCTGTACCCTTCATCCAGCTTCCCCCAAAGGAAGCATCTTACATAACTATAGCAAAATATCAAATCCAAGAAATCAATATTGATAGAAGCCACAGACCTTGTTAAGATTTCACAGGCACTTGTGTGTATGCCTGCATGTGCATGGGTGTTTGTGTATCATACAAGTTTGTATTTTCTTTTTTTTAACATCTTTATTGGAGTATAATTGCTTTACAATGTTATGTTACTTTCTGCTGTATAACAAAGTGAATCAGCTATACGTATACATATATCCCCATATCCCCTCCCTTTTGCATCTCCCTCCCACCCTCCCTATCCCACCCCTCTAGGTGGTCATAAAGCACCGAGCTGATCTCTCTGTGCTATGCAGCTGCTTCCCACTAGCTATCTATTTTGCATTCGGTGGTGTATATATGTCCATGCTACTCTCTCACTTCGTCCCAGCTTACCCTTCCCCCACCCTGTGTCCTCAAGTCCATTCTCTATGTCTGCATCTTTATTCCTGCCCCTAGGTTCATCAGAACATTTTTTTTTTTTTTTTTAGTTTCCATATATATGTGTTAGCATATGGTATTTGTTTTTCTCTTTCTGGCTTACTTCACTCTGTATGACAGACTCTAGGTTCTCCTGTATTTCCTTTCTACACAATAGGTTTTAATGTTCTACAGGTCTACATATTATTTATAATTACCAAGCTTTTCAATATAGAAACTAGTCACCTAACGGAAGAAAATAGTTCATAAAAGAAAAAAAAAACCTCTTCAGTTGTAATTTCATTGTTTTCTGCAAGTATTTTCATCAATATCATGAGTTTCTATCCAGCTAAAGGCAGAGTTGTATTTATTAATATTTTTACAGTTGGGTCACTGACCTATATAGTTACTTGTTTAACGTCTGCTACCCCCAAGGACAGTACATTCCACAGGGTTGGAGGGGGGGCGTGTCTCTTTATTTGCCACTTTATCCTCACTCTGTGTGATGTTTTTAGCTGGCATTTTATGTGGTAGTCCTAGTTTACCTGATATTTCGTAGATATTTGTTGAATTAAATAATTAGTAAGCAAACACAAAACAGAGACCACCAAATTGTTAGCATGGCGACAATTCCAGATTTATCATTTAGGATATTTAGGGTCAAAAGAAATGGCTCACCATCCCTCAGGTGGACTTAAAAGTTAAGGAAGGGTAAAGCCCTCTGTCTGGTTACGAAAATCCCAGGCTCTGCTGCTGCAGCTTCATCGTAGTGGTGCTCAGCAGAGTGTGATTAAACTGAGGTAAGACACCATCCTGGTACTTCAAGAATGACCCGGAAGTTAATTGATGCTCTTTGGCAGAGTGTAGACTGATCACTGATTGGTACGCTGCGTCAGCAAGCATTTACAAGAGACCCCTAAATGTGTCCAGATCGTGATAGGCTAAAAGACATGGATTTTATGATTTACTTGGGAAGAAACAGAAAAAGCCATAATTACAGCAAGAAGGATACTTGCTAGATGGAAGTAAGCACAAGGAATCTCGAGGAGACGTCTGCTATTGCCTGGTGGGTAATGCTGGGTAACCCACAACGTATAATAATTCTCTGGGAATATATAATATTCCAGACATATATGAGTAGCTCCACTTCACCTGTCATTTCTTTCTTTCTTTTTTACTTGAACTATAGTTGATTTACAATGTGTGTTAGTTTCTGCTGTACAGCAAAGTGATTCATGTGTACATATGTATATTCTTTTCTATATTCTTTTCCATTATGGTTTAACATAGGATATTGTTCCTGTGTTATACAGTAGGACGGAGTTTGGGGTTAGCAGATGCAAACTATTCTATATAAAATGGATAAACAACAAGGCCACCTGTTATTTCTGCTGGAGCTCCTCTCCCTGCCACAGGAGGATGAACATTTAGAAGTTTTAAGAACATGTGTGCCGTGGTTGAGTGGTTGGGGAAGCATAAATCTCAAAATACTGAACGGGGCTTTCTCCCAGGTCAATCTGGTGGTTTGCTTACAAAATTAATCACATGCCCCAAATTCCTCTTCTACCTCCAGAGAAAGATCTGTGTATCTTTAAACATAAAGCTGGTATCTCATTAAGTGTTAAGTCAGCACAATCATCTTTAAAATGCAAACTGCAGGGAAGTAAGATTAGGGTCTACTAGTCACTTACTTTTTTATTAGCAAACTGCTTATTTTTCTCCTACTGCTTAGCAGAATAAAGCGGGGCTGAGGGGTATTTTTATTGGGGGATGAGTTGGGATGGCGATTTTATAACCTGGAACTTCTTGGGAAATGAGGCCAGGAAGAAAGGAGTTCACATCAGTGGATATGTGGGGACTCCCTACGCAGCAACATTTGAGGAAATTGGTCTGCTGTGTCTCTCCCTTTCTTCCCTTAGGACCTGGGTCTTATACCAGTGCAAGTCCATCATGGGTCAGTCAATAGCATGTAATGGACTGGTCTGAGAACATAAGCATTATTTATAACACTGACTTGACCAAAAAAAAAAAAAAAAAAAAGTGACCCAGGATCTCAATAACCAAAATTCAATTTAACTGGTGCATCATAGTCAGTGTGGAAAGAAGGACCCCTTCCTGTACTTGGCAATGTGTGAAGCCGTATGCTATTTTTCAAACAGCCTGGATATAAGAGCCATAAGTAACCCTGTGGTCATCCAATCTCAGACCCTTCACAGAAAGGCTAAGAGACTTGCTGGAAGGCATATGATTAGTTAACGAATAGGGAACCTAGACGTCAGTTGATTCCCTTTACTTTTTTTTTTTTTATCATTTAAAAAAAATTTTGTTAACATCTTTATTGGAGTATAATTGCTTTACAATGGTGTGTTAGTTTCTACTTTACAACAAAGCGGGTCGGCTATATGTATACATATATCCCCATATCCCCTCCCTCTTGCGTCTCCCTCCCACCCTCCCTATCCCACCCCTCTAGGTGGTCACAAAACACCAAGCTGATCTCCCTGTGCTATGCGGCTGCTTCCCACTAGCTATCTATTTTACATTTGGTAGTGCATAGATGTCCATGCCACTCTCTCATGTCGTCCCAGCTTACCCTTCCCCCTCCCCGATTCCCTTTACTTTTATCCATGAGGCATCCTTTAATTTATAGCACTTCCTGTCTGTGTTAGCCAGGGTACTCCAGAGAAAAAGAATTATGCATAATCTTGTTGGTTCTCTTTCTCTGGAGCACCCTGGCTAATCTACATATTATATATAGAGAGAGATAGAGCTAGAGAGAGAGAGGGAGGGAGAGAGAGCCTCTATCTCCATCAATCTGTCTATGTATATATGGAGAGAGCTCACAGAATATAAGGAGCTGGCTTTCATTATGGAGGCTCAGAAGTCTCAAGGTTTGTAGTTAGCAACCTGGAGACCCAGGAGACCCAGTGGTTCAGTCCGAGGGTCAGAAACCAGGCTAGTTGATGGTGTAAGTTCCAGTTCAAGTCCAAAGGATTGAGATCCAGGGGAGGCAATGGTATAATTTCAATCTGAGTCTGAAAGCCTGAGAAACAGGAGAGCCAATGGTGTAGTTCCAGTCTGAAGGCTGAAGACCAATGTTGCATCTCAGCAGTCAGGCAGGCAGAGTTCTGTTTTTCTCCGGCTTTTTGTTCAGTTCATGTCTTCAGGTAATTGGATGAGGCCCACCCACATGGGGGAGGGCAATCCGATTTACTCAGTCTGCTGATTCATGTGTTCATCTCCTTGAGAAAGACCCTCACAGACACACCCAGAATAATGTTTGACAAATGTCTGGGTACCTGAGACAGTGACACCTAAAATTATTCATCACTCTGCCCTACCCTCTGTCTCTAGTAATAACCTCACCCCGACACCCTACTTCCTACTGTGGATCTTCCCTCTGTATGCTTGTTTCTGATTCAAACAGAAATAACTCTCAGCTTCACCTAATTCTACTAGTCTCTTCCAAGTTGAGGCATCTTGACTTTGATGAGGTAAAGAAAATGCACTGGTGGCCAGAGTGGAAATGAGACA
Source organism: Monodon monoceros (assembly GCF_005190385.1). NCBI lineage: Eukaryota > Metazoa > Chordata > Mammalia > Artiodactyla > Monodontidae > Monodon > Monodon monoceros. The sequence goes on from NW_021703775.1 coordinate 83,077,152, forward strand.
CCAACAGGAGGCTTAGAGCTTAGACTTTGAGGAGAAGGGGAGCCAAGGGGCTTATAGACTCATTACTCAGAAAACCATTATGATGAAGGATCTGTATCTATGATGAACCCACAGTACATATAGGAATTATAGAAATTGACTTTATGTTTCTGAAAAGGTAGATTTGTCCTTGGCTAGAAATTGAAATGGTAACAGTCAGTGGGAAATTATTCTCCAATCAGCTATGAATATAAATCTGTACTTTAATAAGTTGAAAACAGCTTGCATTGGGGAATTTTTTAAAAATATGTTTCCCTAAGTAGTGAGTGATGTGTTTAATTAGGCACTATCTTGACTTCCCTGTGCCCTGTCAGTCTTCTGGTGTTGGAGAACACATTGCTGCAGTGAATGGCTGGGCCATTGGAGCCCCAGAGCCAAAGCTGGAGCAGTAAAGACAGACAAACCTCCAGACAGGATGAGCAACCCATGTATGGAGACCTTTAAGTTACTAGAGGACATAGAGAAGCTGATGGTGAGAAATCCAGGCTGGCAAAGTGTAAAAAGTCAGAAATAGCTGCAGTACACTGGTGAAAGCTGGGGAGAGAGTCAAGGTACCATGGATTTGGATCTTGGCTTTGCATCATACAATTGTGTGACCTTGACAAGGACTTGCCTTTCTTTATTTCTAGAAAGTTGGATAATAACTTCCTCCACAAGAATTATTAACCAACATAGGGGGAAATGCTTAGCACAATGCTTGGCTTGGAGTAGGTGATTAATAAATGCTAACTATATCTGAATATTAAAGAAGTGGCGAGTAGCAGAGGTGGACAGCCAGAGGCAAAGTTGCCAGGGTGCTTGTGAGTTAGGTTGATGCAAATGGATGGCCAAGACTCAGTGGTTTAAACTGGGGGAGGGAACAAGACACTAGGTAATATAGGGCGTTCTACATTATCTTAAATAAATTCTCAGGGAGGCACCAGAAATAAGACTTTTGTCTCATTTTATAATTGTAATTGAGAAACAAGGCTAAGAACTTTTCCAAGGATACAGTTTGTTAGGCACTGTGGTTATAGCCCAAGACAATTTGTCCCCAAAGCTCAGGATCTTTCCACTACACTTACTCCTTCTCTCCTCTTCAAACCAAACCCTGGGGTTCTAGCTCTGGGTAAGATGGAGAAGGCTTACTCCACCCTATCTCTCCCACTGACCGAAACATAAAGGCAAGCTATAGCATTAAATACTTACATTAGAAGAAAGCAAGACTTAGAGTCAGTGATCTAAGCTTCCACTTCAGGAAACTAGAAATAAAAGAACAAAATAAACACTAAGCAAACAGTGCATTGATTTCTGCATTTTATTTGTATTTAACATGCAGAAATCAATGAAATTAAAAACAAGAAACCAGGCTTCCCTGGTGGCGCAGTGGTTGAGAGTCCGCCTGCCGATGCAGGGGACACGGGTTCGTGCCCCAGTCTGGGAAGATCCCACATGCCGCGGAGTGGCTGGGCCTGTGAGCCATGGCCGCTGAGCCTGTGCGTCCGGAGCCTGTGCTCCACAACAGGAGAGGCCACAACAGTGAGAGGTCCGCATACCACAAGAAACAAAAACAAAAACAAGAAAAAACAAGAAACCAATAGAGAAAATCAATGATACCAAAGCTTGTTCTTTGAAAAGGTCAATGAAATTCACAAACTTCTAGGAAGAATGAATAAGAACAAAGGAAAGATATAAATTTACTGGTATCAGGAATGATAGAGGAGATATTAATACAGACTCTCCAAACATTAAGTAGAAAATAAGCCTAGCCCAGGAACGATCACTGGTATCTCAGGAAAATTACTTAACCTTGATTCTTACATCTAAAATATGGAAATAGTATTGCCATAAATAATCATGTGAAGATTGTTATATGGATTAAATTAATACAGAGATAGATAGATAGATGGATAAAGCTTAATGAGGTATCTGATCTATGAGTGGTGTTCTACAAACATTTCCACAATTGACAACTGCCAAATATTTACTGCTGACCATGCCACAGGGGTCAGAGGAGGTCAGGGAGCCCTGGCGGACTGGGGTGATGAGGAGAAGATCATGCATGAATTCTTTGTAGAAGAGGTGGTGGCCTGAAATGAGGTTTAAAAAGACACGACTACGGAGATAAGAGACAAAAGGGAAGAGCCAACAGAGGGTGCCCAGACAGAGGAGTGCTGAGACAGTTCGCAACCAGGGAGCACCTAGTGGCATGAGGTGAGATGATTAGAAATGCAGAGGGACCCTTGGCTTGAGTAGAAGGTTTGGGTGCGTGCAATGTGAGTCACCTGGGACCATTCTTACATGGTCTGAAGCCCTGGATAAGGAGTCTGGACTTGACCTTACAAGTAAAGAAAGGACAATGACACGTTGAAAGTTGATGTTGCTGCTTGAAATTTATTTTTTAAAAAGATTTCTCAGTGAGATTGATTGAACAATGGGGCGAGGGGGAGACCCAGAAGTAGAAAGACCCTGTGGAAGGCTATGAAAATGGTCTGAATGCAAAATGGCAAATACACAGATTAGATTGTTAGCAGCCATTTTTGGGTGTTTATGTTGCAGTGTTACCTGGGGCAGAGCCCTGAGTTTTGTCAACCAAAGTTCTTCACAGGTAAAGAACTATGACATTACCCAGCTTTGGCTGTAACAAAGTTAACACACATATCAATACACCTAGGGCACTGTATTTTTATCATAGTTATCCTGAAGAAGGTATTTTCCAAGCCACACCGATTACAAATGTACAACCTATACGTTCAAGCTTGTGATGAGAGATGCCATGTTCCATTTGAATGTCAGATACCCTGATTAGCTTCTTTCTCCTTTGCTTATGGCGTCTGGTGCCTAGGCTGAAATATCAGAGGTGGATCCAAATTTCTTTCCTTATTGGCTACAAGAGCTAACACTCATGGCAGTAGCACTGAGTGTGCAAGCAGGCATTGGTGAGCCTTCATCTTGTTTCCTTCTGCACTACAGCCCTGTATAGCAATATTCTCCTATCCTCTCTTCCTGCCTTCCTTTGTGGAAGCCTTGCTCTAAACCTGCCACCGTGCTAGGTGTTTGGGGCTACAAAGTAAAGCAAATCCCTCTTGGGTCTGTCCCAACCAACTTTAACATCTACTACACTCTTGGTGATCTTATTTGACTATCCTCACCACCATCTTGTTCTTACAAAGCCCTGGGGATGTAATTTCCACATATAGTATCCTAAGGTCACCTTAACCCAGTCTGGGAGGAAGTGGTCAGCACCTGATCCCGAAGTCCCAAAGAGGATGAGTTAACGCAGCCCCAGATAAAGGTGCACTTCCCTGCTCATCTGGAACCTCTTCCTGCATTTTGGGTTTGGGATCACATACCAATGGCTTGCAGCTTCAAGATTACATTCCTGTTTACTTCTTCCTCCACATTTCACAGATATCCTTTATTTTTTGTTGGTGGATAAATACCTGCAGGTTTTCACACCTGTTTCCCTTTCAGGAAAATGTGAATCTAAAAAAAATAATCAGTTTCTTTACTGACAGGTGGATGTTTAGTAAAGTTTCGTGGTAATTAAAACCATATTCTAAATATTTAAATCGGCAACATAAAATATGGAAATAAGTTTATATTCAGTAATTTGGTGCACATTTTTTCAAAAATATCAAGTGTTTCTTTAGAGCTTTTTGTTTGATTAGGGAATTTGTGAGCCCTCAAAGCACTTAGACATGGACAAGTTTACAGCTTGAGCTGTTCCTAAGTAACCTATATTGGCATCAGACTGAAAAAGAAAAATATTTCAGTTAAAAAAAAAAAGAAAAGAAATTGACAAGTTTATAGTATATGGGTTTGCTATTAAAATTATACAAATCATACCTAAAAATTTAACACTAGAATAATATCAACTACTTGTAATGGGCAGAGGGTATGATTTTTAAAAATTTATATGCATCTAATAATTCATTATTCTCAACTTTCATGTTCCACCAAGCATTTTTTGTAGTTTGTGTGACCATTCTATTCCAGAGCAAATTAGGAGGTAAACTTGAGAGGAATAGAAAGTTGAAATAAAATATGGGGTGGATGCCATCACACATAACAAAAGTGTGTTCTTCTACGTGAACTTGGCATGCTGTCTTGTGACACAAATCACCTAGTGTTTGCCACACAAATCCTACTGTGCAGAGATGTGAAAAGTCCACCTCTTCTGATCCAGGATACACAACAAAGGGCAGGCTTTCAGGATTTGTGTTTTCTTTTCTTCTCCTTTTCCTCTGGAAGTGAGGATCAGATGTCTTTTCCAGGAAATCACCTTTAGCCAATCAGAGCACAGAATAGTGTCTCATTTTCTCTACCCCCCATTAGTGGCGATACCAAATACCACTTAAAACTACTTTTCCTCCCTCTCCCTCTCTCTCTCTCTTTCATATTTCACTAAACACATAATCTCTTTTAAAGTATCATAACCAATCAGTGCCATTCATATGTGGTAGGAAACAGTGCGGTTCATCCAGAAGAGGTGCGTGGCACTTCACACCATCCAACTCCCAGAGAGAGGATGCCACACTTTGAAGCAGGGATTCTTGCTGACAGATTCTGGCCATACCCATCCTGACACTGGGCAAATTAGCCCTGCTGGGAGCAAATAAAAGGAAGAAACAGGTGTGAAATCACCTTCCTGCCTCCTGGGATGAATGCATTGTACACTGAAGGCGATGCACCTGCACTATTGTTTGGGAGGAAAAAATAGCATTTAAGAGCAAATGCTCCTGAGCCTTGATAGAGACAAGCGACTCCTGTGTAATTGGAATATAAACGGGTCCCTCTTTTTTCTTTTATGATGGTTTATATTATGTTAGCTCTTGGAGGAAATGGCTTTAAAGCTCAATTTAAATATTTAACTGCTGGCTGCTTTAAATAGAGAGGAGAAAGGAGGCAGACGAGGGCTCTGATTTCTGGACTGGCTTCAGGGGATCCCACGCCCCGCTCTGTCCTGATTTCTCTGTGACCGTGAGGTCCTTGGCTTGTTTCTGTGCTCACTGATCTCCTGGCAGCTCTGCCCACCCAAAGCCAGATGACGCCCTTCAGAGGGTCGGTACCAACAGTATCATGGTGAACGCCTGGGCCTCCATCCTCAACATGTAATTCAAAATAGAAATGTTAATGTCCGTGGCAGGGAGTCCCAGGAATTCCTACTTTTTCCCATGATCACTACTTTAATGCCCTTGACCTATAATTATTTACAATTTTTTTAACTGGTGGCCTTGTTTGATTTTGCTGCAAACACACAAGTTTGGTGCCCCTTGGGTAACAGGTCTGCCCCCAAACCTAGAACTCCCTCCCCTGTGCTGGCCTGAGCACCCCACAGGCCAGCCTCTCAGCCTCCCACTGACCCCTGCTCTCTGTCCTCTTTCCTCCTGTCCCCTTAGCTCTGCCCTGGTGCTGAGTGAGGTGGAGGAGAGGAAGACAGGGATGATGCAGCTACAAATTCATATTCATTAAGTCAGGCTACTTCTACATGGCAAATAATTATCTAAGATCACTTTGGAAATCATCTTCATCCTGCCTCTTTGGTTGGACCTGAGTCCCTGCCTGGGGAAAGCTGCTTCCTTCTCTGGTTTCTTCCTGAGTCAGGGTCCTGACTTTCTCTGGTAAGTTCCTGTTCTAGAAACTGTCAAAACTGGAGTTTTGCTCCTGGAAATTTGCCTTTCTGAGAAAAATGAGAGATGTTTCTGCTGATCTGGACTTCCAAGTGTGACCTTCCCCAACGGGTCTTCTTTTCCATGATCTCAGAATCCCATTGCCAACTGCTCACCTGAACTTCCACTGCTGTTGCTGAGTCCCTTGAACATGTATCTTGTCCTTCAGAAGGAACTCTCTCTTGGCTCTGTGAGGTGCCACTAACACCTGCCCAGGTGGACATGTCTAGCACCTGTTCACAGTCTGCCCATATCTGCTCTGGGAAATCAGGTCTAGCCTGGCAGTGGCTTAATAAGTGACACTCCAGACACTCTGCCAATCTTTACCTCGCTAGTATCTCATTTTCTCAAAACCCTATTGCTGTGATAATGGATTATAAATTAGGTTGCAATGCTCTACTTGATAATATTTCCAAATCTATCAACAAACATTCCTCGGATCTCCACTATATGTTAGGCATGGTATTAGACATTTGGGATGAACAAATGGAGAACAGTTGCTTTTGTCCTTGAGGACCTTACAAACTACAGCTGGAGGTGAAGCACATATATATGAAATGAATTCACATCATGACATGATGGTTTTCCTACAGCCTCCTTCTGGGGCAGCCTTGCTTATTAGTAAAGTGACTGGTCTTTCTTCTCTTATACAAAATGAGCTGTTGGGCTCCATGGGGTCCAAAGTCTTTTTCATGTAAAAACTTTATGATTCTGAGTGACAGTAGAGTGACTTAAAAAAAAAAAAAAGAGTGCACTAAGCATTTAGAGCAGCACTGGAAATATTCGATATCTATCCAATAGCCATGCGTGGCTACTGAGTACCTAAAATGTGGCCAGTGCAACTGAGGAAATCTGATCTCTAATTTCTATGCATTTTAACTAGTTCGCATTTAGGTAGAGTAGCCAAGGAGCAGGCTTACTTTATCCTCCCGTGTTTACGAGCCGACGTGGGACAGAAGAGTCTTAGCATAGCTCACTTTGGAAGTCCTCATTTTCTGAAGTCAAAATGGCACGCTCAGCTAAAAATATGCACCCCTCTCTTTATTCATGCTGCTGGGGAAATGAGGAAAAAATCGAATACAGATACACAGGGCAGTTTCCATATTTCTGTAATTTCCCCCGAAATTGCTCACAAAGTGACGATTATTCTCCTCCCATTAAACACAGGGCCATCTGGGGCATACATGTGCGAGAAAGATTAAAATGTGACTGCGCAGAACCTATTCTTTAAACATGGATGTGTGCCTTTGTGTTGTTTAGAGGACAGAAAGATGTTCTGAACTTCTATGGGAGCATCCCGGCATCTTTATCTCTTTCACATCTGCCGCTGCATGGAGCTGATGGTAATCGTGGCTATTATCATGGTGTCTTCCCCCACTTAATACAAGGCCATCTGGGGTTTGTGTGGTAGGGGTGGATTAGCATTTTTTTTCAAGTGCTCCTCTCCTTTAGTAAAAATATTTTACGGAAATTATTTCAGAGAAAGGATTATGATAATAATGATGATAATACTAATAATAGGTTTATTATGTGAGATCGCCTTAAAAAAAAAAAAGCCTCCAGGAAGCATAATCCAGAGGAGGCAAGGCCGGGAATTGAACACCTGGCCTCTGGGAGCAGCCGCGAGCAGTTGCCTCAACACACAGGGTCCTCAACTGGAAAGGTGGCTTCGAGGACGGAGGTAAAACCCTCAGACGTGGAGTCAAAGGGCTGCTCCAGATTCTAGCTCTTTGGGAAAGCTTAAAATAATCACCCTCTCTGATGTCCTACTTGTAAAAAAGAGATGATAGTACTTACGTTTTGGAGTTGTGAAAGCACAAAATCAAATAGTGTGTGTGAGGATACTTTGCAGAGTGCTTGGTACATAGTCTCGATAAATGTTCAAGGAAAAACTCAAGAATATTAGATAGAATGCTTTCCAGTGCCCAACTAAGAGGCTTTTCAGTTTCCGTATTTCTTGACAGATTATCACAATAACAGTTAATATGATAATTGACGTTGTAGCATGTCTATATTGTGGCATATATTTAGCTTAAGTTCTATTTAAATGCCAAGAGTTTGGGCGAATCTAAAGCCTTATTTAAATTGGTTCCTAATATATGCCTATAACATAGTGATATATAGTGATAAGAACAGAATTTGAAGTCACACAAAATGTCCTGGAATTATTGGCAGTGTGTCCTTGAACAAGCCATCCTCTTTCTTAGCTATGTGTCATTTACATTAACGTCTGCATGAGGAAGGTATAGCACATGCTTAAGAAGAAATTAAGTTACATCATTTATCTATTCTAGAGTCTACATGGTAGGTGCTTAATAAATGATGTTTTATATTTATAAGTGCAAATGATTTATATATCTATATGTGTGTGTGTATGTATGTACACACATATATATAGTGTGAATGTTATTCAATTCTATCACTCCAGTTCAGCTCTGTCTCATGGAAATTATGTGAATATGTGCATCCAGCTGGTGTGAGTAACTTTCTAAGTCTCGGCTTCTGTAATAAGGTATAACCTTCCCTGTTTTCTCAACTATGCTGCTTTCCATTTCTGGAATATCGTTTTCTTTACCACCTACACCGTTACTTTGGATGCCTGTGTGAAATGTCTTCTCTCTGAGATTCCGATTTGTGGGGCCACCTTCGAAGAGGTAGATTTAGAATGGTTGTATGCATGAGAAACCAGACTTTGTTCGGAGGACACTGAACTAAATAAAGGTACATTGTTTCCTAATAACATATGTTAGCCTATATTTTAACTTGATGAGAAAATTTCCTTTTAAGATTATAAACTCAAATCTGTTTCTTTACACAAATATTTATTTTACTCCATTGTGTAGGCACGTGTCTTGGATGTTACAGCACTGTCTAGAATAGCATATTTGCATCTGTTTAGCAAACTTAAAAAAAAATCGGGGCCTGGAATCCTACATTCTTGGCATCTCTTCCAAGAAGAAAAGCACTTCTACAAAGCCGTGAACTGTGCTCTTGATCTTGAGTCTGACCAAGGCCTGAGCAAAGACAGGGTGACAGAGCTGGAAGGGACCATGAGCTTCATGTGGGTCTTGGGACCTTTTCCTGCAGATCCATTCCTTGCTCTTTTCCTGCTCTGCTTGAATCCCAGGAGGCGATCCCTGTGGGCTGCCTTTCCCACTCCCCTGTAGCAGCTGGATTTCAGCTCAGTTGGTCAACATGGAGCCCAAGTGGGAAACTGGAAGATGGGAAGAAGCAGGACATAGCTCCTTTTGTTTTTCTCTCCCAAAATGGCGGCCCCCATGGTGGTTGTCTCTTCCACCATAGACGTGCTCCATGATCTGAATTTCTACTTGGTCCCCATGCTCCTGCAAATCACATCTTTACTTTATTCCTCTGTCCTAGGCCAGGTAGTGTCTTGCAGTCCCCATCACTCATTTACCACATCACGCCCTGTTGGGATTTGCCGCTCTTCCATGACCTGTGTAATCAAGTTTCTACACTAGTCACCTCTGAGATACTCAAAGTGAGTTAGTTTTCTGATCTAAACCCTGACTGATATACATCATTTTTTAGGGATTTGCAAGCTCTTCCCTCAATACTACAGGATTTTTCAGAGCTCCTCAGAGCATCTGTTGACTTAGATAAGAAGGGAGTAGTGGTGGGACCACAGTAGACATGGAAATAGTTTCTGCATGCAGGAAGTTCACAGTCTAGTAGGAATAATGCTAATGTGTTTGTTTGCCTGTGACTTTTAAATTGGAATGATAGGTGACCTCTGATCTCACTGTCTGCTAAAATTTTTTGTTTGCTAAAGATATGACCGAATGAATTAATCAGCCAAGCAATTAACCAATGGAGAAGGGGTGCTGCATCAGTGGTCATAGGGTTTTACCTGTGGTAGGGATGAAAAATGAACAGGTAAAGAGCACTGCATGAACAAATGAATGAATGAATGAATGGGTCAGTGAATGAATGAGCAAAGGAGGAAAGAACACTATATCAGTAACCTTGGGTTATTGTCCAAACTCTGCTATTAATATGCCAGGTTAGTTTGGGAAAGTCCTTCCTCCTTCCTGGACCTGTCTTCTCACCTGTAAAATGCGGAGTTCTTACAGGCCAATAGATTTTACTGTGAACGTGAAATGTGACCAGCTATAGTGGCTGCTTGTTTTGCTCAAATGAGAAGGATGCTTAGTGAGGCCCTTGAGGTGCAGTGGACAAAAGTGTTGTGGTCTTTTGGCGACGCCTGCCATGGGGACACACCTGCTTATCTGCCTGATGGGTAGTGTTCAAGGGTAGACCTGGTCCAATGTCCTGTTTCTCTATTCCACCTGGTTAGTTTACAAACAGCCTTGTGTAAATCTTTCTCTGCACATAGAGTTGGCTGGAACGTACTGCTGCTCAGAATGTAAGAACATGATCTTTGCTGAATTATAAAAAGAAGCACACCTTTCCATTGTAATTGTCTGTCTTCTACACTAAAGTGAGAATAAGGATGCTTCATTTGCACTGTTAGATCCTCAGTATCAGCCACAGATTTTAACTTGCACTAAAAAAGAGAATTGTCAGCTGAATTTGATTATTTGTGACTCATGGAATCCATCAGCGATAAGCCAGGAGGCAGGATATAAATATAAATATAAAATGTGAAGGTCAGTATTGGGTGCCTCTCTATCTTAGCCAGTGGACCCTGAAAAGCAGATCTTAAGAAAGAGGCATGGATGCAGGGAAGTGAGGTGAAGAAAGAGTGAAACAAGGGAGGAGGGAGAGCTAGTTCAAGGGCCTGTGATCAAGCTGATCACAGCTGGGGACAACTCAGGACCTCAGGCAGGGGCAGGGGTGGGGGACGATGGGGTAGTTCTGAGCTATCTTCCATCCTCCAATGTTCAAGCATTGCTCCACGGGTATGAATTTCCTCAGGCTTGTGATTGGGCAGGTCTGGGTAGAGCTGAGCAGTCACCTTAGGACCCGCAGGGGCAGTGACAGGGAAGCCCCAGGGCAGAGAGCAAGGAGTAACAGAAAGTGTCCCCAAGTGCACCTGGATTCAGAGGCAGGGTTGAAGACATAACGAGGGCAGAGAGGATGAGAGAGTCACAGAAAAGAGCTGCTACAAAAGCTGGAGGTGACCCTAGGGAACCGAGAACACCCATGTCCATTTCTATTTTGCATTTTATATCAGCAGAGCTGCCATGTCTCAGAGAGAGGTTAGGTGCACAGCCCTGTGGAGACCTCTCTTATACCCTTGGCCTTGGGCCAGCAGCTTACCTGGACTTGAACGTTGCCAGCCCAGGACAGGTTTTTATAAAACTTAGGTCAGGGCCAATGAGCACAGGATCATACCAGCTCTTCCCTACAATTCAAGTGGACTCAGCTCTCTTAGGGTTTGTCCCAGGTCCCCTGAACTAATGTTCATTATCATTGGCCAGCTGTTCAGACAACCTACAAAGCCATTGTGATGCTAGCAGGGTGGTGTTGGTGCTGGAACAGAGAGGTGGGCCAAAGGAATCAAAGACGTCAAAAGGGTGGCGGCACTAGGGCTGCCACAGAACTGTGTGTAGCACAACTTACATGCTAATGATAAAACTACTACATGAATTTAAAAATGAAAGATAATATCGTCCTTGTGATTAAGGAAAGCTAAGGACTTTTAACAACTTACGGAGCACTAAATATGAGGTAGGAACCAATCATTTGGTTATCTCAAAATTAAATTTTTCTGTTATGAAATAGAATGGGGGAAAATAATTGTAAGATATAACTGACAAGAGATTAATATCTGAATTATGAAAGGAACTCCTAACAAGTGTATGAAGAGGTTTCCAGTTATTAGTAATCAGAGAAATAAGAAATGCAGGAAGTTATGACTTCAAAACTATTAGCTTCTCTTCCTCCACAAAAAAAGTCATAAAAGAGGATAATGTCAAAATTGACAGGGATGGGAATAGAGGCACATGTTCTCCAGTGGGGAATCGAGACTGAAGGGCTATTCTGAAGACCAATCTGATACTAATCAATCAACTCAAGTATAGATGCATCATATAACTCCAGCAATTCTTTCCCTAGGAGTATCCTCAGGAAATCCCTAAGAAATTCTCACATATCCCTTAGAAGACATGGTCAAGGATGCTCATTTGTTACTTTCCTGATGGTGGAGACTAGAAACCACTTGTGTCCTCCTGGGTAGGACGCTTAAACTGTGGCAGATGTACATCATGGAGGGGGAAGTGGCAGCTGGGCAGGGCTCGAATGCTGGATGCTTAGATGTGCACATAGCCCCTTGGATGGACTTAAAGATGTGATGCTTAATGGAAATGTAAGAAAAAAGTTGTGTTGGGTGCAATACAATGGTAAACATGTCAATAATTTCCATTTTGAAAAATCACATACTAACAGAAAGATACTCATTATATAATATCAAAATGGTTGTATTAGGTGTGGGAATGTGTTATGAAGATAAAAGATAATTATAAATAAAGAGAACCTTGCATGAACCGATGTTGATAGTGTACAGTGAACTGAAGAGTGTAATTAACTCCATCCTCTGAATTTCTGTCTTTGAAGTGAAAAATCAATATATAACTACACATAGTTCTAGATTTCCCCTTCCTATAATAATAAAGGGGTATAATGAAGCAGGGAGATGCTTGCTTCTATGCACAGAATGTCTGTGACTGCGACCGCTATAATTGAGAACTGATCCAGATGTTTGAGTGGTCACCCAAATACCACCAGCAGTGATGCCATTATGCTGTGACTTTTTTGGACATGTGACTAACTATTGGTAAAATTTCCATAAGACGAAACATACTCTTTCCTTCAATTATGACTTAATTATACTCTTGGAACATTCAGTATGTAATAAAGCTTTGCGAAGAGAGCTCTGTGTTTATAGTTGTAAAATGAAATTAGATTCTAGTTTCAAATAATTTAAAAAAGATTTTCAGCTGCAAGAATTTCTGGTGAGGGATTTGAAAGTTTCACAAGCTATAGATACATTTTTTATCTGCACCCGTCATCCCTGGCCCTTGCCTACCAAATGCCAATAAACCCCAACCCCAAACTGAGACAGGACAGTGACACTCAAACTTCCAAGATTATTCCTAAAGATAAGTATGACCCTCATTGATCTCTGGTGGGACAATGGAATTCAGAATGACTGTTATAATGGAAAGCCAACTTCTTTTTTCCCTATATTGAAGTGGTTTTTTTTGTTTTTTCTTTTTAGCATCCAGATCTAGGAATCTGACTTTCCTGAAAGCGATCCTGAAATGAAGGTTAGAAAGATGGCAACGTCCCCTGTGAAGTGGTTTACAGGAGATGATAATTGTGTTTCCATTTCCCTTAGTCAGATATGTCTTGGTGGTAACTGTCATGATTGATCATCAGTCTAAGGAATAACAACAGAAGCAATGAATAAATAGTTATTCCCCAGGGAAAATCCAAAATCCTGGTTCTACCTGAAATAACTCAAGCAGCATGGGAAAGGCTGAAAATAATCAGTGACTAACCAGAACATGAATTCCAGGAAACTGAAAACAATGTTACAGTATAAGCCATTTCTGCTTTTAGAAGCAGAATTAGTACAGTATTGGTCTACGCGAGTGTTTTTGAAACTTTTAAAAAAGAAAATATTATTTTCAAATGAGCTGTTAGGTAGATCCCTAAAATATAAAGCAGACGAACCAAGTATTTTTTTTACTACGAATGTATTTTATAAGTTCATATTTATAATATTTTATTATGAATCAAGCAATTACAACATGAAACTGTTTTATGGCATAAGCATTTGAAGTCAGGATTATTGATGATAGCTCAGTCTCATCTTTAGCATCTCATTTATTCCGGTATTTTGTTATGGCTGCACAAGATGAAAATATCTTGATATGTACAGACAAGAACATGCAAATAGTGATTTTTTTAAAGTTGGCCTTGTATCCTCAGGACTAAATTTATGAATCTGTTGCAAAAGTTTAAAATATAGATGAGAAAATTTTTGTTTAAAACTTAAATCAATTATCAGCGATATCTAAATTCTCTTATAGCGGAACCACAATGTCTAAATATTCTTAGAGCCAAACCACAGATTTAAAGCTAGAAAAACAGTAAACCTAAACAAACTAAACCTAACTAAAGTAAATAAAACAAACAAAAGACTACTTAAGCCCCAGAGCTATCGGTAGTAAAATGTAATCACACAGGGACCTGTCATAGGTTCTCATATTCTTCTACAGATGATAACAAAATTCAGATGGGAGTCTGAACCACTCAGGGCCCTGGGGCTCCTGACCCTTGCCTGGCATTGACTGAGAATCCAGGCTTTTATTAGGCTGCAGAAGTGCATGGTATACATATGGACTTCTGATAAGCACAAACCGTTGCATGGGTCTGAATCTCCTGAGGGCTGATGTAGAGCTGTAGTCTTCACCTTTAATGCTATATCTGACATACATTTAAATATATTGACGGAATGCATGTAAAAACTTTGCAGAGCTGTTCCAAAAGAGATCAAGCTGGAGGTACAAATTAATACATTGGTCACCTCCAGTGTGTTAACATTTGGTAAAGAACTACACCATTTTAAAATCACTAAATATGCATATTAAAAATGAAATTCTGTTCTACCATTTATGCAACCGGAAGCAATCATTTATAGAATCTGTTCTACTTAAAATTAACCCTGCATTTTTAGAGAGAACCTTAGAAACATATTCTTAGCACCAAAGCACAGAGGAAACTGGAAGAAAGCAGACCTCATGATCATGTTTCTCCCCAACTCCCAGCCCTCTGACCCCTTTGACCCTTTATCTCTTTATCTCCTATTATAATATTAATCATTGTCCCATTTGCTGAGTAAGATGGCTTTGAGAATCAAATAATTGAGTTCTGTGAGAGCGCTTTGACAGGGACGTTCAGCACTATGTGTTCATTAAAGATGCATGACTTGCCTCATGAACAAGATCTAAGGCTTTGCCTGCTTGTCATAAGATGGTAGATGTCTCTCTAATACAGACTCTTCAGTCCAAAAATAAGTTTAATTATAAGGCAATCGTTCTTAAGGCACTTTTGGTTATTTTTAAATATTATTACTTATTCTACTACAACGTATTATCTACTTATAAATATGATTTTTTTTTAATAGGGAGAAATCTCAAGAGAAAAATCACTCCTACACCATGGCTAGAAGACAACCAATGTGAACAATTTGATTCACTCCTTTCCCCTCTTTTATTTCTTATTTGTAGTTTTATATTTAAGCATGGCCATGTTTATGTACAATTTTTATTTCACTATTTTGTCTTAATGTTAAAGCAAATATTTTCTCACGTCACACTGTAGATTTTTGTAACTCCAACTTCAAGAGTACACAGCAAGCTGCTTTATTTTACCCAGAGGCAATATATCTGACTTACGTCTCTACCTTTGCCATTCTCCAACTGTCTTGATCTGCTCACATGATTTTTTTTTTTTTTTAATTCATAAACAAGGAATGGTGACTTTGGGAAAAAAAAAACACTTTTGAGATCAGTCAATAGCTATTTTATACTATCTTAAGTATGGGGTGAGAATTTCTGGGGAATATTAAGCCTCATTGTCTGATACACTCAACATTTACACATCAAGGTAAGATATGTCAGACCACAGGTATGGACCATTGTAGCCACAGGGTCAAAACATAAAAGAACGTAATAGCAAAGCAACAAGACTGGAATTGGTAATGGTACCATTGGAAAGGACAGCCTGGTATAGTGGTTGCTGTGGGCTGAACTGTGTCCCCCCAAAATTTATATGTCACAGTCCTAATCTCTAGTACTTCAGAATGTGACTGAGGTCGTGGGAGTGGGCCCTAATCCAATATGATAGGGTCCTCATAAGGAGAGATTAGGATACAGACACACCCAAAAGGTAAACCCTGTGATAGGACGTGAAGGCACAGCGAGAAGACGGCCGTGTGTAACTCAAACAGAGAGACCTCAGAAGGAGCTGATCTTGCTGGCACCTTCATCTTAGACTTCTAGTTCCTAGAACCATGAGGAAATAAACTTCTGTTGTTTAAGCCTCCAAGTCTGTGGTACTTTGTTATGGCAGCTCTAGCCCCCTAACATAGTTGTGAAGTGCAGGGAACGCAGACCACGTGGGATGAAATCTCAGTTCCTTCCTTAATAGCTCTGTGCCTGACTCAAGCCATCCATTCCTCTGGATCCTCATCTATTAAATTAGTGATAAGAGTACCTGCTCCTATCCACTGCTGAGAGTTAGAGGATATTTAAACCATTGCTGGCATATAGTCAATGCTATGTAAGTATTAGGGGATTTTTTTGTTGTTAATATAACTATAATGTAAAGATCGTGGGCACTGGCTTTAGACCAAAGTTTGCATCCTAACTCTGCTACTAGCTAGCTACATCTCTACAGGCAAGCCACTTGGAGAGACTCTTCTCATTTGAAAAATAGGAGACTGATGGCTAGCTCATGTGAATGCTGGGAGAATTGAACATGCCTTATACACAGGAGATAGGGGTTGCAATTCAGTAAACAGCAGTCCCTGTACTCAACCTTGAGCCCCTCACATTTACTGGCCAGGGATGGTAGAATTTTCCAGTTGTCAGAAGCATTTCTGAACAATGTGCATCAGAAAAAGGAATTGAAGGGGGACATGTACCCAGCAAAATAACTCCAGCAGCTGAACATGCTCAGCACCCTATCTGAAGAGTGAATACAAGTCACAACCACCAGGATGGCCCATTCTGTTGACCTCCTCATTGGTCTCAGGGACTCACTGGTTTTCCTACAAGAGTCCACGATTGCTCCACAGGTCAAGTGGCCACTCTACGAAATAGCTGATTTTCCACGTGCACAACCGGTTTCACTGGAACCCTGCTCTACAAGAGCTTTTCTTACAATGTTATGATTTGGGGCGTTTATTTCTGTTTCATGACACAGCCTCTTCTTGAGGTATTTTTCATGATGTGTACGCACTTTTCTCTCTGTGGTCCAGAAGAAGGAGGATTGAATTACAAACAGAAGCCCTGTTTCCAGTTGTCTCTCCCTGACCATACAATTATTTCTTATTATTCTAAAACGAGTGTTGAGCACCTCATACATGCAAAGCTCGCTGACACTTCCACTCGTTTATCTCATTGAATTATCACTACTTAATAGGACACTATCATGATGCACGCATTACGAGGTAGAGGCTGACACTCAGAGAGTCAATCAGAACCAGTAAGAAAGCCAAGGATTGCAGGATACAAACCCAGCCCTAATTCCCACTGCCTATGTATACCATGTCTCACTCCTTCCCATGATTTATGCCTTGGTTTACTTGTTTGTTTCACCCGACCTTAAGTTCCCAATGGAATTCATATAGAAATGATTCACAAAGAAGTGATTTTCACCCAGGACTAATTATATGGAAATCTTTGGGAAAAGGATGCTATAACCAGACACATTTTGCTTTAATTGATCTGATTGACTTCCAGTTCTTTGTCCTCTTTCTAACCAGCAATGTTGGTGCTCATCTTTCCTCCACTTTATTGCTTTCAAGT
Source organism: Monodon monoceros (assembly GCF_005190385.1). Lineage (NCBI taxonomy): Eukaryota > Metazoa > Chordata > Mammalia > Artiodactyla > Monodontidae > Monodon > Monodon monoceros. The sequence continues at coordinate 83,094,367 of NW_021703775.1, forward strand.
ATTTCAGGTGAAGATCTGTCTGGGCTGGCTCCCGATCCTCCCACCCCAATCTTTGTCTCTCCCCAAGTGAAGTCACTTCCCTCTTTGAGGAATTTGCCCTGTCAGATGAAATCCCTTGCCTGGGTGAATGGTGTGCATTTGCACACCATAAGTTCCCCCCAGTTGAAGACGGAATATCCTCTTGGCTTCCTAACAGGCTGTGCCCAGCTTCTTGTTCTGACACTGATGAGCTGGTAATGGCTGAGACTCAGAACATCAGTCCACGCTTGGGACCGAGAGAATCAGGAGCACAGCTCAGGGGATTCAAGGATGTGCAGAGTGAGAGTCAGAAATCTGCTTCTTATTTTCTTTAGAAGGAGATTCCTGGAGCCACCTAGGAGAGAATGTTTCTAGGAACTGACCAGAGACCCAGGCCTTTTCTATCAGCCTGACCCAGTCTTCACTTACACAGAAAAATATATAGTATTTTTAGAAAGAAAAACAAAAGCTTTCCATTTGGTCCTTCATGCAAGTTCTCCTTCCTACCAGCTTTGTGGCTATGAGCTCATTAGGCACCTTCTCTGAGCGTCAGTTACCTCAACTCCAGGATGAAAATAATAACAACATAATACCAGCCTGCTATGGGTTGAATTATGCCCCAACGAAATTCATATGGTGGAGTCCTAAACCCCCAGTACTTCAGTAGGTAGCTTATTTGGAGATAGAGTCTTTACAAGTCAAGTCAAAGTGGGGTCATCAGGATGGATCTAAACCTTTATGACTGATATCTTTATAAGAAGGGGACATTTGGACCAGAACACACATAGAGGAAGGAGGACGTGAAGACAGAGGTAGAAGATGGGCATCTACAAGCCAAGAAGAGAAGCCTGGAACCTTTCCTCACAGCTCTGAAAAGGAAGCATCCCTGACACACCTTGATCTTGGACTTCTGGCCTCCAGAACTGTGAGCCAACAGCTTTCTATTTTTTAAGTTTTTCAGTCTGTGGTACTTTGTTACAGCAGCCCTAGCAATCTAATACAGAAATTTCTGTAGGATTAAATGCAATCACAGGTGTAAAATGCTTAACAGTTATAGAGGAAGCTCTCGAAAACGTGTTATCATAATTATTGTATTCATCATATCATCAGTGACATCTTCATCATTGATACTGGAAAGGAAAGTTGTGCCCTAGGCTGAAGCCCACACCAAGACCTTCATCCATCTCCATTTAAGAGCAGGATATCTGTAAGAGTATGTGTGTGTTGCATATTTCCATGGTTTTGTGGTGGAGTAAAAAGTTTCTCTTTACTTCTCTTGTCCAGTTATTTGCCCACAAAACGAGGAGTTCAGACTCTGAACCTCGAAACTTGTGAAGGTCCCTTTTGGCCCTATTATCATGTGGCTATGATTGGGTAATGATTGGGTTGTATTTTCCCATCAACATAGGACTCAATTCTCCACTAAAAGAGTCAGTGTAAGGGCATCAAATTCAGAACAGGTTCTCGATCTCTCATTAAATTTTTGTTGGCCTTTGGACAAGTTAATTACCTTGTCTGGACCATCTGCAAACACAGAGCCTGAGCAATCAGTAAGCCTTCTAAGAACCTATGACTCACATTTTGATACTGATGGTCATCTAATTTAGGTAATAACTTTCCTTCCATCTGTGGGCAGCTCAATCTCACTGAAAAATGTGTTGTATGTCTTACCAAAAAAGTATTTTTTTTTAATGTAGTTTAATCATCCTACTGCCATACGATTAGCATTTTCAAGTGGATCTGAGTTAGTTGAAGCAGATGGTTTATCTTCTCTTATAGTGTTTCGACTTGGACATTATATCATTTCTACATCTAACTCCGTCCTTGCAGTGCTCAAGGAATCATTCCAAATTTTGCGCACTGTGTTTTGACTTATTTAATGCAGACGTACTTTACCCGTGGTAAACATGATTACCAAAATACTTTAACTTGAGAGCTTCTGCTTTCCTCTCCGGTGTAATTAGTCACACTGCACTCTCTCTGCATTTAAGGGAGAGGGAGGGAAGAAAAGCGCCACACACAGCATCTTGCAAATGTGTCTTTACTTTTATGCAGCTGCTTGCCTCCCTCTTTTGAGTTTTTGGAGTGTCAAACTCTTGAAACAAGGCAGAAAAGTGGAGAGTTCCCAGAGTTGTCACCTAATCGATCAGAAGAGGTGAGATAAAGCTTCGGAAAGTGGAGAGTCGCAGCTGAGACAAAATGGCCTTTTGCTGCCTTTGTCAGTGCCCTAAGGGTCTCAACAACAGGATAAATGTTTCTTCTTCATGATTAGGAGTCAGCCAAGTCCCTCTGAGTAGTAAGAGTAACATAAAACCATCGAGCACCAATTTACACCACATCTTAAATTTGATCTGCCCAACAATTTTATACAGAAGAGGACAACCCCTGTAGTTATGCCCATATGAACAGGGCAGTTGGCCTGATCTTGGTCAAGTCAAATAATTACGCTTTCCTTGCAGGATTATTGTGAAGTTTTGAGTTGATGTTTGTTCAGTTCCTAAGAGATTCTGGCACAAGGCAGGTTTTCAAAAACTAGCGTCCGGGATGTATTTCAAATGAAGAAACTAAGGTCAGTGAAATTGTATGCTTATGTTTATCATATAATAACACGTAGATTCAGATTTAAATCTGTTTTTTAAATTGAGGTATAATGTGTGTATAGTGAAATGCACAGATTTTAATTATACATTTAATTTCTAACCTCTCTGGCAGAAGCAAACTCCATTCCTCAGACACCTCAAGCCACAAAAACAGCAGCTTTGTACCTGAGTCCTAGCACCTGTACTGGGCATCCTTGGAGCATCTTGGGGAGGACCCAGGGCTGGGGAGGGGACTTCTACATGTGATTCTCATCCAGTATGCTTCCTTTCTTCTAAGGGGTAAGATCTTCTTGTTTTTGCCTGCTCTCCAGTGCCTTCAAATATTTATCTGTATCTGTATTTATGTATCTATGTACCTATCCAGTTTATTGATCTGATGATAGCTTATTCAACAATGACCACATTACCAAACCAATCTAATTTTTTTCACATATTTTTCTTTTTTAAATGTTCTTTTCACTAACATCATATTATTTTTTCCAAAGCATTAGAAAATCAGAAGTAACACAGACACAATCTCTGTATCAAGAAATGAGTCAATTTAGATTTAATATTTACAGGTAAGTATAAAATAAAGAATGGCAAAAACATGACTGAACATTGGAATACACTGCTATGGTGAGAATAACATGGGTTGTGGTAAGAGAAAGCCCCTAGAAGCTGCTTCTACCACATAGAAGCTGCGGGTGAGTCCCCTTGCCTGTGAGCCTTAGACTTTTCCTTAATGAAATGAGACAATAATGCTACACCTGAGAATTAATATATGCATCATGCATTTGTACTAATTACAAATTTCACGTTTAAAAATGAAATGGCATCTGTCTCAGAGCCTGTTCCCACCTGGGTGCTGAGAAATTCAACCCGCCATGGGCTCTGTGTACCTTCCCCCTCCTCTCTGATGGAGGTGCTCAGAAAATGAAGTCCTGACTTGACTTCACGGAGACTGCGTCCAGGTTCAAGACGGAAACATGAGTTTGTTTCTACACCATCTTCCTGAATGTTGGGAGAGGGAAAAGTGAACCCCCCAGTCTAACTGGAGGCATCAATTCTTTTAACTCTTATGTTGATGAGTAATTGTCTGAGCTCTTTGTCTCAGATTAAAGGGATACAATGGAAAAGAAAATAGAATTTATTAAATGCCTACTGTTTGCCAGGTGCTAGACTAATCTTTATTTTTCTCTTGATCAAGAGATGGATGGATAGATAGATAGAGATAGATAGAGAGATGATAGATAGATAATTTCATTGAATTCTCATAGATTGCTCTAAGCTTGATATTTGTTAATAAAGAAACAGAGGCTCATAGAGATGGAGTATTTTGCCCAGAGACACATGACCAGTGGGGACCAGAGCCAGGATTCAGAGATAAGTATCTCTAACTCCAAAATCTGTGCTCTTTCCACCATGCCTCCTTGAAATCTCACCAGCACACATTAAACTCTGGGGTAATTGCATCTCATGTTTGCAAAAGACCGCCCATTGATTTTCACACAACCCGGGAAGAATTAGGTAATTTGCATTTTCAGTGCATCTGCCCAGTTGGGCACGCACTTCTACTCTCTGCATAGTGAATTCATACGTCACTAGATAGGAGTTCTGAAGGGAGACTACCAAAAGTGCATCAATACATTTCCAGAGATTGTGATGCTGTCAGTCTGCAAAGGGCACTAGGAATCTGTGACTCTTGCAATGATTCAAATAACTCAACTTAAGAAATATTGTCCCAACAAACCCATCAAAAGTAGGTACCCCCAAATTCTTCCCTATTGCTAGCCAAATTAAGTTATGTATTTCCTCTTGTAATAAAACTTTCCTTGGTTTAAAGATATTCCGATTCAAATGTGAAGGCTACTGTGACATATAAAAGAAAGTCAGCCTCTGACCTCCCAGTTGAGACTGGGAAGGTGAGGTCAGGGCAGTAATCAGCCATAGAAGAAAATTAACGAGGGAGCTTGTAATACCGTGCATCAGCCTGGCAGGGAGTGTGCCACATTTATTTATTTTAACATCCACACTGTTGTGTATTAAACACTGCAATAGGAAATAAGGTTATGGAAATGGACAAGATAAAGTCTCTGCCCTCCAGGAGTTCCCAGCCTCGTGAGATAGATGGGAGAGCAGATAGTCCATACCTAGCAGGATCAGTTCTCTGACAGGAGACACAGAAGCAGGGGGGACCAGAGTTGGGAGAGTGGTAAAGTCTCCAGTGAAGGAGACAGCTAAGGGAATCACATGGGAAGAGTTGCAATTTCAAGTCAGAGCGACCTAAGTCATCCACGGAGGAGAGGCAAGTTTGAGAGGAACCAGGAGTGATGAGAGACAAGCCAGAAAGAGTCAGGAGGATCACGTCAAGGGCCTCGTGGCCATGCTATGGCCTTTGGTTACATCCTGTAGGAGAAAGAGAAGCCGAGAAAACCATGTGTATAGATGACTGGGGGACACCTCTCATTCTGGAAGGTCGTGGAAGACTTCTAAGACGACACTGGTTTTAAGACCTGAGAAATCTTTAGGGGTTCTATAGGAGAGTGGGGACAAAATAATATGCTAGGCAAAGATTACAGTGTATGTGAATGCCCTGCATTGGCCTGATTTCTTTGATCAATTGTGGCACGTTGATAAAAGAAAAGCAACTTAGCTGCAGCAAGAGAAGGAGGGTGGGATTCATAAGAGGTAAGATTCTTCCTGTTATTATCATCTCACTTAGTCCTCATGAAAATCCTACAAGATAGTATGATGGTTAATTTCATGTGTCAACCAGACTGGGCTAAGGGATGCCCAGATAGCTGGTGAAACATTGTTTCTGGGTGTGTCTGCAAGGAGGTCCAGGAAAGAAATTAGCATTTGAACCAGTAGACTGAGTAAAGAAGATCACTCTCACCAATGTGGGTGGGCATCGTCCAATCAATTGAGGGCCTGAATAGAACAAAAAGGCAGAAGGGTGAATCTCCTATCTCTCTGTTTGAGCTGAGACATCCACTTGGACCTGGGCTACATGCCAGGCCCCTGATTCTCAGCCTTAGGACTTGAATTACACCACTGGCTTTCTTGGTTCTCCAGCTTGCCGAATGCAGATCTAGGGACTTCTCAGCATCCATAACGGCATGAGATAATCCCTATAATAAAGCTCCTCTTATATATACCTACATATATATCCTACTGGTTCTGTTTCTCTGGAGAGCCCTGACTAGTACAGGTAGGTACTTTTATTCCCATTTGACCATTTAGAAAATCAGAACTCAAAAAGAATAAGTAACTTGGGAGAAGTAGAGACGGAATTTAGACATCAGTGCCTTTGACCCCAGAGTCTGGACTCTTTCTTTGATGCCATGGAAGTTTACAATGTCCAGCAGGATCTCAGCATCTTTGCTCCCACTGTGGATATTGTGTCTCTACCATTTTCATAGAATTTCAGAGCTTTCCATTCTATTGTAATGTGGTAGTTTAGATGACATCGAAAGAACATGTTCCATCTATTCTGTCACTGTAAAAAGAAAACAGTCAAATGATTTTGGAATCAATCCAAGAAAGGAAGAAAGAAAGAGATAAAAGATAAAAGCAAGCATGTTTCCAGCTTCCACTGTGAGTTCTCCATTAGGCCCACGAAACCCCCTCCACAAAGAAATGGCCAGTGGCAACACTACATAGGAAAATGGAGCTGGGGAAAACCTGGCCACCCAAGAGCTCACACTTCCCCAATTCCTTCTCCAAGCTCAAGGCAGGAGACTGATTAAAGCCAATAGGACTAGTGGCACTTGATATTTTGCAGCTGAAAACACACTTTGAAATTTACAGAGAATCACAAAAGAGCTCAGTCCAGGTCCCTAATGGAGGTAAGTGATGGGTGCTATAGCCAGAATTGACCATCTCAGCCCACAGAAGAGCCCTGTAGGAGCTGATTTATTCCAGGAAGACACACAATAACAGGCACTTCCACAGCAAAGTTGACATTCGGTTCCCTGGACCATGTTGCAAAGTTGGATGCCCTTAATATTTCTACCACTTACTTACGTGTGTCTGTCATTCTGGCAAAGTCTCGGTTTTTATTTAAAGAATTGACTTTTCCAGTAAAACTACCTTAGACAAATCCTCTAAAGCATGAGGATTTCTTAGGTTTAACATAATAATAATAAAAAAAAAAAAAGAATTGAGGGAGTGAGGGAGGGATGACCTAGTGGCAGGACTACAAAATCCAAGGGCAAAAATGGAAGTTCCAGGGTGAAAATTGGGGTTGAGGGGTGATAAAACTTGGCCAGAGAAATTGCCTTTATAGCTGGAGTTTCAGAATCATATTCAAGTAATATTAGTAAGTGACTGCTAATTAGTAAGTGAGCTGGCCACTTTCACATATACCCTCTTAATCGTTCTTCCCAAAAATTCCGTGAGGTACACATCATCAGCTCAATACTGTACATGAGATAACAGAGGCTTGAGACACTATAACTCATTCAGGGGCACACTTTCGGCAAGGATCTGGGTCAGGTCTGAAACCCAGTTCTCCTGATTCTAAATCAGTGCTTTGCATATACTACCTGATCTCTTTCCAGAAGAATGCTTGAAAGGGAGAACTTCCTCTGGCTATGGAGGTTTAAGGGCTAACTTATCCCTCAACAAACACTCTGCTCTCCTTGCACCTGGGAGAAACACTCTCCAGTCCCTTCCCATTGGGGAAAAAGAATTCTTCCTGGAAGAGTATCCCACCATTGTAAAGAAGGTCAGCCTTTTGTTTGAACTAGGAAGACTTACCCACATTGTTTCTTATTTTGAGAAGGCAAAGAGTTTGTGGAGGTGAGGGGAGTGACAAGGGGTCAGGGTGGATGGTGCCATACTGGTGATGCTACACATTTATCAAGGATTCATTGATTAGCTGTCAGTAGGGGTGGGACCTATCCTGAGTATTCTTTTTAAGATATCCATTGGCCATAGGTAGGACTTGTAGCAGGAGATCAGGTTGGAAGAGCCTGGTCATTCTATCAATGGATTAAGAAGTCTTTCTTCTTTAACCAGTGCGAGAAGTCAGATTCCCAAGGTAAAAGATTTCCCTGGCCATCAACCATTGATTGGTTTGAAAAATGGGACAGTTCCTAAATCTAGCTGGGCTCAAAAGTTAAGGCCTGCGCACACATTAAAGAAAAATTCTGCATACATTCTTCCAGGGATCAAAGCCAGAACCCCTCCCGACTTCATGAAAAAGTGTTTTCTTATCACTTTCCAGCCTGTTCTGGCTGACATCCAGGCTTCCGTATGGGTGAAATGATTTTCTGGAAATAGCCAAATGGTTCAGCACATCCTTGGACCTATTTGGGCATTTTTAGAGCAGGCCTCTGGTTGACATCTTAAAACACCAATTCAATGTCCCCTTTGAAACTATTTTCTGGAGTCTGAGTCTAAACAAGTCTCTCTTTAAAGAACAAAGAAAGGAAAGAGTGAAGACAGACAGGTTAGAACTGAGCAGAGGAAGAGGAGGAGGAAGAGGAGGAAGGGGAGGAGGAGAAGGGGGAGGGGGAGGGGAGGAGAAGGGGGGAGAGGAGGGGGAGAGAGAGAAGAGGAAAAAAGACAACAGGAGACAGCCCATCTCCAGCTCTTGGCCCTGGTCCTGGCACCCAGGGGCCCAAGGACGCAGTGACTGCCCATTCCAGAGGCACAACCCTCATGTGATCATCTCCCCAAAGTGGTTCCCATCCTGTATTTTCAGTCTGCAAATGCCAAAAAGGCCATCTGGTAAAACGAACCCAGGAGCCAATCTAGGCCCCTGTGAGGCCTGCAGGGAAAGTGAGATGCCAAGGTCAGTCGGTTCTGCATCCCAAATAGCTCTTGAATCTGCCTTCATCCACACTGACCCTCAGTGGCTTCACTCCTTCTAAAGGCCTCCTTGGTCTGAGCAGCCCTGGCCTCCAAAATTGTTCCTTCCCTACTGCAAGGTGAGTGATCTTTCCAGAATGTTTATCTGTTTCTGTCAGGTGGCCTCTCCTACCCTGCTCAAATCCTCTGGCCTGATTCCAGATTGCCAGGGTCAAATGGAAGCCACCAGCTTAGTCTCATGGTTTTGTCCTTTGCAGGCCTTCTAAATGTGTCTGTGGCTCCGTCTCCCCATGGAAGAGTCTCTCTAGCACTTCCATGGGCCTATTTCTTTTTTAATCTCCTTTTACCTCCTGTTCCTTCTATTTGAAGTATCTCCCACACCACTTCCCCACCAACCCCTTTATCTGTCTCATGAACTCCCCTGCACCCTGGGCTATCACCTGGACATTTCTGCACTCAGAAGCCTCTCCTGGCCCCATGCCTCCTGGGGTGGGGTCCCTCCTCTGTTCTGTCATAAGCCCCAGAGCTCGTCCTGTCATTGCATGTAGCTCTCCAGGCTGTAACTGCTGATTTATTTTTCTTCCCCCTCAGTTTTCTCTGTGTTTCCCGTGCTATCTGTGTATCCCAGACACCGATCACAATTGGTGACATGTAGAAGGTGGCCAGTATCTGTTGAATAAAGAAAGGAGCACAATGAAATAAACATAAGTGGGAGAAAGAGAAGAAAGAGATATAAGGCATGCTGATAATTAAGAAAGCAAAGGACTTTGTGCCATCTTGGGAAGGTTTGAAACTATGGGTTGTAGAATGTCACAGAGACAGGGTAACAGAGTGCTGCCAGACCCCTCTCCTAGGGCTGCGTAGGAATGGTTAACCTCCGCCAGGCAATGAGGTAGATCTTCCTGGAATAACCCACTTGTCATGGCCGTGGTCTCTTGCCCACACCCCGGATGCTGTATTTGCTTCTCTATTTCTGCCTGCCCACTCACATGTGATTTGGCCTCTTTCTCATCAGGGAAGCTATTTTCTCTCACAACATATGCTTTTTTTTTTTTTCTACTTATCCTTCTGAAATGCTCACATCTCTCTTTGGCATTTGTCAAAATGGCGTCACCTCGAGACAGTTTTGCAAATTCACTTAACAGGCCTGCTGAGAGTTAAGAACTGCCCTTGCAATTTAATGATCCAGCCACCAGGTGGCAGGACAGTGTTCAAACAGCCAGTCGTGGGCTTTCCCTGAATTCCACTGGATGTGGTACAGGTTTCCACTCAATTCAAGAACCCCTTCTGTATCAATTTACATTCACACCAACAGTGCAAGAGGGTTCCCTTTTCTCCACACCCTCTCCAGCATTTATTGTTTGTAGATTTTTTGATGATGGCCCTTCTGACTGGTGTGAGGTGATACCACATTGTAGTTTTGATGTGTATTTCTCTAATAGTTAGTGATGTTGAGCATCTTTTCATGTGTTTATTTGTATGTCTTCTTTGGAGAAATGTCTATTTAGGTCTTCTGCCCATTTTTTGATCGGGTTGTTTTTTTGATATTGAGCTGTGTGAGCTGCTTGTATATTTTGGAGATTAATCCTTTGTCAGTTGCTTTGCAAAGCAGAAATAGAGACACAGACATAGAAAAAAAAAATGTATGGATACCAAGGGGAAAAGGGGTGGAGTGGGAGGAATAGGGAGACTGGCATTGACACGTATACATTATTGATACTATGTATAAAATAGACAACTGATGGGAACATACTGTATAGCACAGGGAACTCTACCTAATACACTGAGGTAACCTAAATGGGAGAGAAGTCCAGAAGGGAGGGGATATCTGTAAGTGTATGGCTGATTCATTTTGTTGTGCAGTGGAGGCTAACACAACATTGTAAAGCAACCATACTCCAATAAAAGTTAATTAAAAAAAAAAACCCCATCTGCCATCCTTTCAGGATCAGCCTGAAGCCTCTGCTTGGGCACATCCAGGGACAGGAGATTATGTGGACAGTCTGCTCTATATCCAGGTAAATCTCAGAAGTAGAGACACTGTGTAACAAGTCAGTAATATTTTCTGTGCAAATACTAGGGTCTGGCATTTTTGTAAAATCTGGTGATACAAAGCTGTGCTCTGCTCTTAAGAGCTCACATGACCTAGTAAGCTCTCTTTTTACAAAAGTGGAATTCTGATTGAAAAATCACAGACTCCTGACTACATTTTAACTCTGATGTGTCACTAATCCATATTCTTCAAGCCCCAAAGCATCTCTGTTCTACTCTCCTTTTCTTCTTGTACCCCAAAGGAGCCTGCCAGAAGAAATTAAAAGAAAATAAAAGAGGCTATGGAGGCTCTGTTCCCTAAGATGTTTTCTTCTTTTTCTACCCATAAGGGAAAGATTCAAATGTCCCTCCACATAGGTCCACTTGGTTTGCCTTAAGTTAATTCACTCACCAGCTGCTAAGGCTGGTTCTGTCCTTGGGTGAAATCTGGCTGCTCACTCAGTCTTGTGAGCTGCAACTGGGCCTGGCCTCGTGAGAAGCCATGTGGCCTCCATAGCTGGCACCATCGTCGTCCCCAGAGTCAGCCTGGATTACATCAGCCTCCTCTGATGGCCAGAAGCAGATTTCACTCTTTTGCCTCTTTCAAATGTACGCTGAATTCTTGCTGCCTTCTGATTTTGCTTTCTGTCTCAGGGACACATCTTCAGTTCCTACCTCATTTTCAGGCAGAGGTGCTGTGATGCTTTTGAAGGGTGTGGTCTTACTTCTCCCTCTAAGCTCCAGGTCCCTGCACTGACATCTGTTGGGGTTACAGCTCCGAGGAATGGCTGTCCAAAATTTTATCTTTCTGTTTTCAGGTCAGCCCACACATCTTGAGCAGACAGTATGAACTGAATGATAGAAGTTTTGGCAAACTTAAGAGCAGGACCCATCCCAGCAGATGCTTCAGAGAGCACCCAAAGCTCACCCAGGATGGCTTATGTTCAAGAGGCTTATTAGCATTCCATGGGCTTGACCCTCTCTAGGTTGACACGATGTGGAGGAGCCTTTTTGATAGAATTAATGAGACTGAAAAAAGATCTTCTTTTCATCTTTGATTCCGTGAGATAGCACCATTCAGAAGTGCCTTGATTTGGGGGAAGGAAACTAGCACAAATCAAACACCTGGCCATGCCTATGTCAAACACTCTAAGGTATGCCTCTGTAATCCTCATGGTAACCTTGTAAGTACCCTGTTATTATTCCTTTTAAAAAACATGAAACCTGAGACCTAAGAGTAAATAATTTTTAACCAATATTGCACAGAAAATAGAGATTCAAACCAAGATATAATTCTAGGTCTGTTTGGATTCAAACCTTGTTCTCCTAGAAAGCAGTATATTTCTTTTCTAAATTAACTTTGATGTCTGCTGGATGGAACAGAATGGATTATATAAACGAAACTTGCTTAATGTAGAAATTTGAAAAACATAATCAGAGTCCCCAAATCGCCCTTTATCTGTTACTTAGTAATAGCCACTATTAACATTTTGTTATATGTTCTTTCTCGGATGATTTCCCTAGATAAGTAGTTCATTAATTAGATAGGTAGATAGATAGATAGAAGCATAGACAGATAGATAGATGGACCATGATATGTTTAACCATTTTTCTTTTAGAAATTTAGGGGTTTATTTTCTTCCACAAATAATAACTCTTAGATTACACTTGTAATTCTTTCTTCAGGAAATGCTGGCTAAAAGTATGCATGTATTTATGGTTCTATATACCAATATCAAATTGAGTTCTAGAAACAAATTAACAGCAGTTCATCGCAGTGTGAGCACATCAATCTCATTGTATCTGAAGAGGCAACAATATAATAACTTCTGTGGTCTTTGCTCATTTTTTAAGGAGAAAATTCATCTTACTATTTTACATTGCTGACAAGATCAAACAATTTTCTATTTTAATTAGTTTGATCATTTTTCCAATATTTACTTTTCTGTGAGTTATTTGTATTTTTCATTCATTCAATGTTTAGATATTTCTATATTCAAAATTATAGACCTCTTTTCTCATTTAATGGCAAAAATCTACACTTTTCCCCTATAGATCTGTCTGTAATTTCTTCCTTCCCACTGCCAGAAACAAAAGAGCTAACTTTCCTTCCCCTTCATGGTCCCCCTTGGAACCAGTGCTTTACTCCCTCATTTGGGGTGCAGACATCGGTGAAGTAGGAAATTCCTCCAAGAGTCCCAAACTGTAAATGAAAACCAATTGTAGCCAAAGCTTTGAACATTTTGACCTGTCATTTCACACCTGCTCCATCTCTCTTCCTCTGTGAAGACCCAATTCAGAGTTTTCATTTATCTACAAAATCTTGTGAACAAATTTTGGCTTACTGATGAGTTTTTATTGCTGTTACTTCCTAGAGAAACAGCAAAGATATTGTATATATTGTATATTCTTCTCTTTTAGATACAGTGGTTAATTTTTAGGAGCTGTTTTAGGTAAACTTAGTAATTTAAATACTTAATCAGTTTTTGAGATTTATTTTGGGTCCTTCCAATTGCTTAGAAGATGAGGCATTCTCTAGAGCCATGTTGTGTCTTTTGAGGATTTTTCATAGTACAAAATACAACGTGTATGGTGACTAGTAATCAATTAGTAAGCGTTCCTTGGATTAATTATTAAAATATCCTTCTTTCTTCTCCATCTGTCCAAATCCTAACCATTTTCTAAGCTCACGTCAAGCCCTCTCCCTGCCCTGACCAGGCTACACAGAAAGGTCTTGCTGTCCTCTGAAGTTTTATTTTCCTGTGAAAGCCCCCTTGGCACACAAAGCAAAAACCAGCCAAACGTCATTAAACTTCCCATGTGTTTGCATTTCATCTTTTCAACTAGCTTCATTAAGTTTGCATCCATTCAATTCAATTTATTCAATGATTTATTAAGCTCCTCCTAACGAAAACTTTGCAGACTTATGTAACTTTACAAATTTGTAATACATATGTTTGGAATATGATTTTATTCCTGTGAAATAGGTGAGAGGTGAAGAAAGCATAGAGATTAGACTATAAATTTGTGTGGTTGGGCTACTCACACTAGCCTGCAGGAGTCTATTGCTGAATTTTCAGGAATTTTGTAAATTGGCTGTTAAATGTGGCCATTACTAAAAATCAAATGTTCTACTATGTATCTTTTCCCAAATTTGCATTCAGTGACATCATGTCAGTAGCTTGATATTGGCTGTGGCTGGAGTATTTATACCACAAAAATTGGCAAACACTATAAATAAAAGCTTGATTTATTGCTTTGTTGACTGACTAGGCTTAAGAAAGTGATGGAAAAAATATAAGTGATGCCTATTAAATTTAAAAGTATGTTGTGCAGGTCATCACTACCTTGTGAATAGCACAAAAGAATTGAAGAAATATTCTTCAGTATTTAAATTGTTATCCAGTTAGGCAAACCATTGAAGGAGTGAAATTCTGACATTCACAGTGAGGAAGCTGAAGGAGGTTTCAGTTTAATGAATACAATGGTGTGAGAGTGAGAAATTGTTTAACAGTGGATCATGTAACAGACAATGATAATAAATTTAATGGGAAAAGAGCTATCAGAAAGGGATGCAACTCAAATTTCAAATCATGGTTGAACTGAAACCACAGATTGGCTACAGATATGAGTTGGCAAAAATTAATGAAAGCATTCTGTAAGAACCAGTTGTTTATGTAGAGTCTATAATAAAGAGCATTGTATATTTTATTACTATTTGTATATGATGTGCTACACATCATTTATATGAGTAAAATTTATAATGAAATTATATACAATGTATATACATGTACCAACATTATTATTTTTGAGGTGAGCCTTTTAAGCATTTATGTGTGCACCATTGCATGTATTCATTGAGAGATGCAATCATAGTGAATTTTGAACCAGGGAATGGAGAGCTCTGGCTATGCTCGTGACATCATCTTCATACCCACTATGGAGATGCATCTTTTCCTAGTACCTCATGAAATATATGTAGCATATGTCTTTTTTTTTTTTTTTTGGATGCCCCATTCAGAATGAGCTTTTCTCTCTTTTGCTTGTAAAATACCTAACCATGCTTTCATTTTCTTCTGAAAAACATACAAGTCAAATCTTCTTAAAAAAGAAACAGGAAAGAAGACTTAAGCTTCATAATTATCATGGGGACCTCCCAAACAGCATCTTCTGATTTGCCCTACTATGTACCGTTCTCCAGCTTGGGAATTCTCATACCTCCCATACTCTCTCTGGCAGCTCTCCTCCCCACTAGAAATCACATAGGGTAGAACTTTATTTCAGAACAAGAGACACGTAAGGAAAAACAATTCACATTTTGTTAATAATAAAATAAAAATCCTTCAGGACTCTCTACCTCTCACTCATACACCCATCATGCTGCCCACTTGCCATCCCAGTATGCTGGTTACTTTATCCTGAGGAAAATGATTCCCTTCACCTGAAGCTCTTTTGCCTGTGTTCGGGGCATTTAATGTTGGTTTCTCTGTATTAAATCATGGAGAGAGGAAGGCCTGCTGGGAAGACACAGTGCCGAGCTGCTGTGACATTCTCCATCACCCACATAGTCTCACCTTGAAACACAGCATCTCTGAGATGGTACCAATTGAGGAAGTCTTATCTGAATTACCTTCAATAAAATGCCTGATTCAGGTCTCCCCTCCCTTTCTCGACTCTCAAAACCTGATCCCAACTTTCTTCTATAAACCTGAAAAGATACCCATTTTTGATTTCTAAAGTGTTTTCCACAGAGGGTAAAATAATTTGACTTAATGAATAAGGAATGTCTGCTGAAATGCATTTATCTGCATTTAGTATGTTTAAACACCAGGAAAGATCAAGAAATTAATTTTTGGGTACGTATGTGCAGATGAGATAATCAGGATCTAATAAAGACCCGCTGTTGTTAACTAATCAGTTCAGCTTGGTGACTATTGGTCTGTTATGGCAGGACAAGAATAATTAAGTGACACTTAAAGGTATGGGAAGAGCTTTAGTCAGAAATTGATGTGCCTACAGAATGCTCCAAATGGCCAGTGTTTAATGGTCCTCTCTATGTTACCATGGCAACTCACTTTGGTAACTCACATCTCTTCAGTGTAGATAAACAAGGGGCAGAGTGTTCTTAGGAAGGTGCAGCCCCCTTTAAGCAGATCTATAAGCATCGCAGATGAACAGAACTTTAAACATTCCGCCATGAATATTCATGAAGTAAGTTGTTTTTTGTTGCCTGCCTAGTCAGCAGTCACAAAACACATGGTGTGTGTTGGCAGCATCTTGCCTAGGTAGAGGGGCTATGGGCTGAGGCAATGGCAGGAACCAGGACCTGTGAGGCTGACTGACATTTCCATCTGTAGCGAAGGCTGGTAATTAACAGGAAGGAGTATGCCTGCAGCATTGCACCATCTGCTAGGGAAACGGCTCAATAAGAAAGGAGCTGGATAGCATCTCAGCGGTGGCGCGATCTGGTTCCGACATGAGGCCGGGCATCTGTTAGCTGAGGAGATAGACTATTAGGAAATTCGACTGGGAATGAACAACATGGAGAGAGCACTCTGACCTAGCCCATAAAAGCAACTCTTTAGAAATGGTGTCTTTTTATCTTACTTACCCACGTCTTCTGAAAATGGTTTGCTGAGGGACCATTACAGATCTGTCTGAAGTAACACAATGGTTTAAAATGCTGTTTTATTCCAACATGAAATTCTTGAAATCAGGATACAGCTGTCATCTTTTGACAATAGAGCTAATTTCATAGCAAGGATATGAGGTTAAATTCCTTCTTTTGTTGTTTCGATTGGGGAGCAGGGGGTGGGCAGACAAAATGATCGTTTAAATGCGATGTTATTCAAAATTGAGAAGGCAAAAAAACCCTGGGATGCCCTAGCAGAAAGTGAGCAGGTCAGAAATCACCCAGAAATTCTTGTAATGTCTTCAGGTTTCTGTCTTGCTTTTTCTATACTATGCTTGTTTCCCAGTGCAAATCTTCCTCATGGTGGAAAACCAAACTTTCAGACTTGGGGGACAGCCATACTTTACTAGTCTCAGGACCTTGGTTGAAGACAGTATTAGTGTTTGGGGTACCAAATCTTGAAAGGGGAGTCAAGTTCATGATAGAGTTACTGTGTATGTAGAGCAATGTGAATGAAAGAACATTTCCAACACTTTCCACCCCCATGTTCTTAGGAGGTACATACACTTCTTCTGCAGTGGGACTCATCTTTGAGCGGGGACCAGCAGACAGGAAAGCTTGATCTTTCCATCAGCTTATAGGTTAGTGCCACTTCTAAGAATATAAATATGTTATTCATTTTTCAACAATTAGAGAGAAACTATCGACTTGAACCATCTCAATCAGGTTGGAGGTTAGTATCCGTGAACACTGTTGCATTGACTGGGACTTCTGACTCGTTTACAAAGTCCAGCAGATGGCAGATGACTTGAATATACATATGCGTGTTACTGTTACTAAATCAGAGCCATCGAATGATACTTACTGAGACCTCATGGTACCATATGGAATTGAAGAATATATAGACCTTGCAATTTAAATTCATCTGAGAAAGGTGGACAGAGGCTTCAGATTCAGAGCTTTTATTTTTCTCCCTCTCTCTTGTAAATGCTGATTATTTTGCTAATCCATGGGAATGCTGGTGTCGGAAAGGGCCAGTGCAAAACAAATAGAAAAATCTCATCTTTGCTAGATATGAGAAAAATAAAAGCAACATTAACTGTGAAAAAATCCAAATTTTATCTAGTTGTGTGCTGGTAAAACTTTAATTGTGATCTCTCCGGTGGGGATAAAGAGGCCCTGATTTATAGCTTTTGCCAAATTTCATGGGGTAAACAATCCAACTTTGTCTGATTTCAAACTAGCCACATTGAGACTTGAGAATAGATGTACGCAATCAGCTCTTGGAAGCCAGTGGGGACCAGTTCCGACACACCACTGATTTTATCCCTATATGCCTAATCTATAAAGCATTGGAAACACCAGCTTTGATTTTGTTGGTGAAAGTGGTCCACTTTATTTAATACAGTCACTCTTTTCACATACTGAGAACATAATAACTTACATCCGCATAGTGCGGTCTAGCATATAAAACCCGTTCGTAGTCATTAATTCACTTGATCTTCTTCACAACCCTGTTGCCTAGGCAGAAATTGAGGCTAAGTGGCATTCCAAAGGCCGTATCACTTAGAGAGTGGGAGGTGTGAGCTAAGTTTCAATATAAGAGTTTGCCTCGAGATTCGATTCCTGATTATCCCTGGAAGAGACCAGCCTCTGGGTCAATACATCTCTTTGACTCCCCATTTCTGTTTTGTACTGTGTTACTTTGCTACATTCTGGCCACTGATACCTCACCTCAACTGCAGTATTTGAAGTTGTGTTAGAATGTTCATAGCAGAGCTGCGGCGCAAATTCGGTATTTCTCCTGGCTGGACTGGAACCTCAGAGTGCAGTTCTCACCCTCACCTCCTTTCCTTGTCCAATCCATCAGCTTTGGGGTTCATTGAAAATCATCACTTCCAGAACCTGAATAGCAGGCTGTATCCCAGGAGCTCATTCAGTTACTCGTTACTCCCTATGAGTTACTTATGACTCGTAGGTGATACCAATAAAACAACTTAAAGAGACATTAAAATGAAATCTGAAGTATTGGAAAGTGTCTTGGCCACGTAGGAACCTGGGTAGTATCCCAACACTGCAGGTGTAAGAGACAAACCTAAAGGCTAAAACCCTCACTCAATCATTTAACAGAGCAGCCAATATTATTGAACGGACTCTTATGCTGAGAGCATTTTGCTACATAGAGTGGATGCAGAGATTAATGAAAGAATCTCTGCTCTCAAAGATCTCACCCTAAATATTGTTCTTCCAGAGGAAATAGTTCTGACTGTGACGTCTGCAAATTCTCTAAGCAGTCATACTGCTTAAAGTCACATAGTAAATCAATCAGACCATTGCTTCTCTGGGAAGAGTGCCTTACAGGTTAATTGTTGGAAAGTGCGTGTCTCAAATTCAACATGGAGAAGAGCTGCATAATTTGGAAGGTCTACCTCATGACACAGGCTATTTGGTGAGATGAAGATTCAAGGTTAGAAAGAACCTCATCAAATCCAGGGCTACTGGACAGCTGAAATCAATTATACCATATCTTACCCCATCCCCGTGTATGAGGATAACTCTGACCAATGAGACATGAATTTAAATGATTTTGATGGTTGTACTGATGGCTTTTGTTGACCATTCAAACTTGTTTTCATGTTTATCACTTGAGCTTTTACTGGCAAACATCCCAGCGCTGATCTGGGAGGTGGGGAGTGGCATTCACTTAGTGATTTTCAGGGAATTTCAGGTCTCTGAGCACAACACATAAAATGTAGAGCCCCTGGGGCTATGGTCTACAAAATGGATCCAGACCAGCCTGAAGTTCAGCTATGCCAAATGGGAATTATACTTACAACACTAGCTTAGTGAACACAGTGCTCTGAGTTATCAATCCCTAGTCTACTGCACTATTGAAGTCAAAGGTGATTTCATCCTCTTCCGGGAAGAGTTGGAATTCTGTTTTCTTCTCTCTAGGCCTTTCTCAACACCATAGATGTGAGCCTAAAACTAATCTTGGTGTTAGAATATATACTTCACTTCAACCTGGGACATCAGAATTATTTACTAATTCACCCAAAATTGACATAAGTGCCTATCCATGGCAACTTGTTGTAGACAACTGAACTAGAGAAAACACAAAGCAGACAAACCCTTTACACACATGCACACGTGTGCGTGCACACACACATGTTCCACATCAGATGACGATAAATGTTATGAAGAAAATCAAAGCAGACCTGAAGAGTGCTTGTGTGGTGGGGGTGGGTTGCAGCTATTTTAGACAGAATGGTCAGGATGGGCCTCTCTGATAAGAGATATCTGACCCAAAAACTCTGTGAGATATATTGACAACCAACTACTGAATATCAGGAGGAGGAAGTGTGACCCAGGAGGAAGGATTTAAAATGCTTATGCTTTGGAGTAGTTGCCTGGAGGGACCTGATTCCAGTGGATCACTGGAAAGATAACGAGCCACACCTAAAACTGTCTTTCTCAATATGTAGATGACAGCTGGTAAATTTCTAGTATACTCGGAAACAACTAAACACAGGGAAAATGGAACAAGGGCTCAGAGACATCCCCACAATGCCACCTTAAGAAAACTGACGCTTTTGGGGAGTTTGGTGTCTCACCCCTTGCATCTATAGCCCCTATTCTGTGACCCAGAATCATGAGTCCTTGCAGAGCAGGACTGCTGTCTTCTTTGGGTTTTGCCTCTCCTCCCGTACAGTGCCTGGTGGGCAGAAACCATGTGGTTTCTCTTTAACAAATTATATCTAACTTATGCAGGACTTTCTCTTTATTAAAATTTCTTTCATTACTTTTTATTACAAGAGTAATATGTGTTCATTTTAGAATAATTTCAAAATTTAAATGAAGAAAATAAACCACCTCTTATTAAAAAACTGCTGTTAATATGTTTCAAATATTTGTATTTTATATATTTTAAATATTTCTGTATATTATATTTCAACTACTTGAAATGGATCATACTTTACACACAATTTAGAAATTCGTTTGACTTTTTTCACCAAATATCTTAAAATGTCTTTTTATATGGATAAATTATCTTCTACAATATCACTTTTTATGTCTGTATAGTGTTGTACTATATAGTTGATCAAAATTTATTTAACAAGGCTTTTGTTGCTAAACATTATGGTTGCTTAGAAATTTTTCTTGTTATGACAATGTTGTGTTGAACATAATTTTTGCTAAGTCTAAAGGCCATCCCCATGTTTTTTTTTTTTTTATGATATCTTCCTAAAAGTAGATTTGATAGGTCAAAAGATTTCGACCTGGTAATATCCCCCAAGAAAGGTTGTATTCCTTCTGAAGTTGTTAAGCCAACAAATGCTTATTAGTGGTGTTATATGGTCCTCTGTTCCCACAGTGGACAATGAGGGGATGTATCATCAAGGATTATTTGTATAATTTTTCAGCTTCACCATCACCCATTACCCCACACTTTTCTAATTAACAGTGCTGCACAGCTACTCCACAAGACTTCGGAACGGTGAAACATTATATCAAGTACTTTTTATATCAATTGTACTGATTACTAAAATACTGCAATGATGGAGGCTATCAACAAACCCACTTTCTAATAGTTGAGAGCCATTGTGTTTGGCCCTCTTTCTCTTCATCAACAATGTGAGTATTTTATTGGATGACTTTTAAAAATCCAGTCTTCAAGATCAAGCAATGGAATATATGTAAATGGATGTTGTGCCTCTCCATCCCCCAAGCTGGAAAATTCTCTCTACACCTCCTTGTGATAGAATAGTCTCTTAGGATCCCTGGCATATGCTCCCTCCCAGTGGTGCCTACCTGGGGCCAAAGGATGGACATTGTTTTGATCTGTGATGTGGCTGATGCCCTAGTTGCCTCATATAACTATGTTCCATGATTCTATGAAAATGAGGTCAGTTGTCAAGTGTAGGGCCAGGAATTCTGATGAGGTGTGCAGTTGTGCTGGATGGTGGGCATAAGTCATCTTACATAAAAATTATTTCTTGCTCAGATCACAGCACAGCCTCCCACAATCAAGAAATCCAGAACAGTCCTCAGAAATCTATCCTCCCTAGGCAGTGATAACCCATGAATGACTGTACTTTGGAAAGGGGAGTCCTCAGAACAGTCACATTGAAACCATAGACCACATAACTTGTGGGGAGTAAGAGAAAGCTTCATTGTTTGCTGGTAGTGAGTTAAACACCTCACAGGGATAAATAACGAAATAGATGCCAGCATCCCTGAGAATATAACCAAATTGCATCTTTGGAGGTCAACAGATTATAAAGCCCCAAAGCCTGGCTCCGAATGCTGTAAACATACATCCTCTTCCTGCCCCACCCTTCTGGGGGCTTTAGATAAAGTTGGCAAGGATGGGATATAATGGGGACCCATGGCACAGGCATTTTCAGAAGAGCTGAGAACTGTTCTTAGCACTGGACGGTCCTGAAACAAAATGTGGCAAAATGTCCATTGTTTCCTAGGATTGGATTTCTAGTAGACAACACAAAATTTCACTCCCAATGATGTTTGCTGTGGATTGACAAATAGAGCTTTCTCTACAGCTGGTAGAATGGGCAAACCTGCTTCTCCCTGCCCCCTCTTCTCCCTTCCCCTCTCTCTCTCCCATATCTATTTTTCTGCCAGCAGGTTTCCTTCAGCATTCAATCAAGGGCAATATGTCCTCAATCAACATTTTTCATTTTTTATGCAACACCGTCCTTTAAAGCTTTTTGCAGCTGGTTGGCAACGGAATTGCTGCCAATATCCTCTGAGAGCTTCTCCCGTTGTGTGCACATCGGTCTCCTTCCCCGAGCTCTCCAAGTACCCTGGAGGCAACTTGACTTGGAGTGCATCTGTGTCTGCTTACCAGGCTGTGGCAGCACTCAAGGTTTAGAGCTTTCAGGAGCCTGGCCATCAAGCGGCGAGGAGGAACACAGGAGTCCAGCAGGCACGAGGGATGCAGTTGTGAAATGGGGAGTGTTTTGCACAGAAAAGAGAAATCTAGTGTTTAATTTGGGGAATGGTAAGTACGTCATTACAGTGACAGAAAAGCATTCTGGTGGCAGAAAGAGCTGGGCAGGGACTCAGGAGATCTTTGTGTTCTTGGCACTGCACTTACTCATTCTCAGTTCTTAAACAGTCAGTGGACTTATTGTGCAGTCACTTAAAAAAAGGAATATATTGGACTAGTTCTCTCCAGTAGCACTTTCTATCTCAATATTCCAAAAGTTTCTTTCTCCTGCCAAGGTCTTATGGTAACAGTATGAAGATTCCATGAAGTGGTTGCTATCCAAGGTGTTCTGAGTGGACAGAGCCCTAAGAAATGAGCTGTGTAACTTGTGTGCCTGAGATGCACTTCTTCGGGTACTCTAAATTTGAAGCACTCTTAAAGTCCTCTTTTTCTACTCAAAATTTGAGAAAGAGCTCCTCTGGGAAATCAGTGCAGATATGGACCAGTCCCAACACACCTGTGCGCTTTATCTGTGAAATGATTACTCTCCAGGAGGGCCCATGAATCTTCCACCTATGTGCTTTGTAAGTGACTAATTCCATGTCCAGCAATCACACTGGACTCCAATACTTCAACCTGCACAAGAATCTGTGTGTGTGTCTGCATCACCGTCTGGACATGTGGGGAGGAGGGAGGTACATCAGGGTCAGAGATTCATGGTGCACCACACGGGTCCTCAGACCTGGTGAGACCCTCAGCTATACATTTACCCATTTTGCAATCTCGGAAATTTTACATATTCTCTCTAAGCCTCGCTAAACATTCAGTAAAGGAGAAATTCTTTTTTTTTTTCTATCTCAAAGACTTGCTGCAGAGATTTTGTAAAATACTTTCTATCTTTCCTAGGATGTGTCAGAGGTGTCTCACACTTCATGTGGTTAATAATCTCTGCCCCAAACATAAAACTTGATCCTACCTCTCCCCTAATCCATATCCCTCCCTGTCCCAATGTTTGAAATTCTCCATCTCAGGAAATGACACAAATGTCCAATTGGCTAAGCAAAACTATAAGAGAAACCAATTCTTTTTTTCCCCCCATATCCCATCTACCAGTAAGGCCTATTTATTTAATTTTTTTTTTTTCCTAATCCATCCACTCCTTCCTTTCTTCACTTCCACCACCTTGGTCCAAGTCACCATCATGTCTTTCTCAGATTAGTGGTATATGCTATTAGCTGGTCTTTCTGCTTCCATGTTTGACCCTCTACAATCCATCCTCCGTATGCACACATACTGATATTTTTAAACCCAAAATTATATTTTTCACACTCCTCCCATTCCAAACTTTCCAAAGCCTTCTTATTAGAGTAAAGTTTGAGCTCCTGACCATGGCTGAAAGAGTCTTCATAGAGTCTGTCTGTCTCTCTGTACTCTGTATTATTCACTCCGTAATTTGCTCTGGATTCCAGCCAGTCTGGTGCATGGGTTTCCCTAATACACACCAAGCTCTGGTGATGCCATTGTTGGGTTTCTGCTCTTGCTATTCCCTTAATGTCCTCTCTCTGTCCTCAGACCTTCACGTAGCTGACTCCCTTGTGTCATTCTGGTCACAGCTGATATGTCAAAGCTTCAGTCACTTACTAGATGGCACATTACCATGCTTTATGTAAAGAGCCGTTACTGCTATCTGAAAATCTTATTCACGTATTTATTTATTTATGCTTCTGTCTCTCCTTCACTACAGTATGAGTTGCAGTGGAACAGAAGTCTAAGCAGTACAGTGCTCTGAATTTCCACTGTTGAGATAGAGTGAGATTAAAATTTTTGTTATGAAGGCTGGAATATGGAGGACTATTTTACACTCACACACAGTACAGTCTTTTACATGCATGTGTGAAAACAAAGGCTTAAGAGTAAGCTGGGTTTAGATTGAATCCGCCCCTGCTACTGCTGGCTGCGTAATCTTGGAAAAATTACTTAATCTCTAAAGCTCAGTTTTCTCATTTGTAAAATGAAGATGAAATCAGTACCTTCTCCATAAAGTTCAGTAGGGATTTAATGATAAATATGTGTATAACTTCTAGCAAAGTCCCTGGTACATTTTAAGTAGCTAAATTTCAGCTATTTCTACTTTTTCTTATTCTTCTTGCTCAATCAGTTCATTATTGAGTGTGGCGCTAAAAGAGCAGAATTCGGTGGAAGCTTCTGATATTTTTTGTTATTTATTAACTATTTCTTTAAAAACCTCTGTGGTGCATTATGACACACAAATCTGAGAGAAAAAAAAAAAAAGCATAATCCAAATATGGCGTCAAAGTATTACCTCATTGATCTACCATTTTTGAAAAATCTGACCCTCATCTGTAAAATGAAGATAATGGGAACTATCAGATAGGGCTGGTGGATGAAATTAGTTTAATGCATTCAAAACTCGTGACCACTCATGAATGTTAATGCGATTCCTTCCTTCAGTTTTGCTTTCAATCTACTTTCACAGATTTAAAATTCCTTTTAAGAAAAGGACCAATAACTTGAAGGTGCTGACAACTGATTGCATCCAAAGTCACTGAGAATTTACTAAAACAATAATATTTAGAGAACCTTCTATGTCTTTTGTGCTGGTTGAGTAGGTAGGCCACCAGGTGGTACAAGACATGAAGTCCTCCATTTAAAGGACCATCAGGTCAAGTCTGATTACATCCGGGAATTTAAAGATGTGTTAAACTTGTCAACTGTAAATGTTTCAGAAAACTGTAAGTTTCATGTCAGCTTTTTATTTTCTTCTGACCTTGCACCTTACTTTGTAGCTAGGTTGAAATAATCTAAACTCGTTGTTGATGGAAATAACACTGAATTAAGGGCCCAAAGGTCCTGCTTACTAGCTGTGAGAGCTGGAACATTTAAAAAAATTCTCTGATTAGCAGCTTCTCCATTCATAAATGGGGCAAGTAATATCAATTCTGCTTTCTTCCAGAGTTTTAATGAAGATCAATTGTCCAACACTTTAAAAAGTTTGTAAAAGAGATTTTTAAGTGGTGGAAACTAAGTAATAATGTTAAAAATTAGATTTATCTATTTAAGGTCAGAGAGTAAAATTAAGACATGGAGAGCTGTATGAAGCATAATTTTCATTCATCATAAGGCCAAAATTCATGACAAGGTTAGCTGTTTAACAATAAAATCAGCTACAGTGAGTTCTCTGTCATTGAAGTAGAAAATAGAATTTATATAACTATTTTAAAAACAGTTGGATTGATCTTTCTATGTATCTTTAAACCATGCAAGAGTCTATTAAATAATGTGTGTATTATAATAGCAATGCAAACACATTATAAAGTTTAGAAATTAGATACAAAGATAAGAACTATTAATGGAAAGCTAAATAGAGGTATATACCAAACTTGATCTTGTGAAAATGCCATTATCTCCAAATTGATCGGTAGTTTGAATGCAATTCCAGTCAAGATCTCAACAAGTTTTTATGACACTTGCTAACATGATTCTAAATTTTATATGGAAGAGTGAAGAAGGGTCAAGTGCAGAAGGTATTCCAAGATGGTTTAACAGGTTTTAACTGGATTTACCCTCTCTTTGTAAATAACTGTAACACTGGACAAACTATATAAAGCAAACTAAAAAACTTTGTTTCCAAGCACTAAATAGGAGGGTCAGAATGGTGAGCTCCACATCCATCAAGTTCCCTGACTGGGACCCTTTCCCTGTGAAGTTATGGGCATGCAGAGACTGCAGGGAGAGGTGATCTGGTCAAGCTGAAGAGGAAGAGATTGGAGTTCCAGGATGCTCAAGGAGGGAGCTGCCTATGGTTTTGGAAGTGGGGACAGAATTCTGCATGCAGATCCACCTCAAGAACTGATAAAGTGTGGGCTGGACATGTGAAGGCAAAGCATGACAAGGCCTGCAAGAAATCAGCTGCTCTCAGGCTGATAGCTAATGAGGTATACCAGATGTCATCATGTACAGGAAGTTTTAGAGTTCTTGCCTGTGCAGACTGGATACCACTGCTGGACATCTCAAGCATTCAGTGAATACCCCAATTAAAGCCATTACTTAAGAGGAAGGTCTATATTCTAGGGAAAGAGCCATACCTCAAAAATATAGATCATAACCAAAATAGGCTACCCTAAAAAAGGATAAAACCATACTCATTATAATTCGAGGAAATTTTTGCTGGAAGACAGAAAACAGAGCAAAATTAAACAAAACAAAACAAATTCTCAACTTCCTGGGAAGAAATACACATAATCCAGCTTGCTGACAACATGCCATCTATAAAATTTACAACAAAATAGGTAAAGAGAAATACTAGATGTGCCAAAAAGGAGGAAAATTAAGTCTATATTAAGGAAAAAAAGCAATCAATAGAAACTGACCCAGAGATTAAACTTTAAGATGTCATCATAAGAATCTAGGACAAGAAGAACAATTTAATCCACCCCACAAAAGCAGAAAATAATAGAGAGGAAAGCAGTGAAATAAAAATTGGTCAATGCTTAAAAATCAATAAAACCTAAAGTTGTTTCTTTAAAAAAACAAAACAATAAAATTGATAAACCTCTAACTAGACCTCTAACCAAGAAAAAGATAGGATACACAAATTATCCATATCAGGACTGAAATATGGAATATCACTATAGGTCCTATAATCACTTAAAAATAGATAATGTTATAATTTCTGCCAATAAATTTAAAAAAATGATGAAATGGACAAATTCTTTGAAAGTCCAAAATTATTATGGCTGAAAAAAATAAGATATAGAAACTCTGAATAACTCTATTTTTCTTCAAGAAAATGAATTTACCATTAAACCTCCCCTCCAACAACAACAACTACAACAACAACAACAAAAACTCTAGGTCCCAATAGGTTACTGGTGAAGTCTGTCAAATATTTAAAGAGACTGTAAAAAGCCCACACAGACCTGCAGTAAATAAAGGAGGATGGAACATTTGTCATCTCATTTTATAAGGTCAGATTATTCTAAATACCCAAACAAAACAAAGACTGTAATGGAGTCTTTTGAAGTTTGACTGTTGATGACATCTCACTCTTCCCTTTTCTCCTTGTGCCCTACATCTTGACAAGCTGATAAGAAAAGCTGGGTGTTCTCTACTTTGGCACTAGTGTGAAATTCAAACCACTAATACCCCTTCCCATGCGCCAAATCTCTCACCCCAGCCTCACCCTGTAACTACAATAAAAACTCAAACCAGTCTCCTTTCCACACTCCTTCTCAAGCCATTTCCGACCTGCATTAGAGGTATTCCCAGATCCCCTCAGAGAACTCAATTATGTAAGGAATAAGTCTTTCATGCCTTCTTGGTGTATTTGTAAACGTGTGTCTTTGAGTGTGTATAACCATCAGTCTCAACATGTAAACCAAATTTTGGCTGAGGGGTTCATATGCTTCTGTAGGTGACCATAAAAACTGCATTATAAAACAAAATCTACAGACCAATAACTTTCATAGATATAGATGTGATACCTCAATAAAATATTAGCAAATAAAATCTAGCAAAAAAATATAATGTATAGTGCCTAAGTGAGGTTTATCTCAGGAATGCAAGGTTGGTTTAACATTTAAAAATCAATCAATGCAATTTGTCATATTAACAGAATAAATAGACAAAAACATATATGATTAACTCAATAAATGTTAAAAATGCATTTGACAAAATCCAACATTAATTCATCATAAAAACTCTCAAATGACTAAGAATAAAAGAAAACTTTATAAAATTAATTAGAGCTTCTAAAAATATATTTAAAAAATATAGCTAGCATCATTCTTAATAGTGAAAGACTGGACATTTTTTTCCCTAAGATCAAGAAGATAACAATGTTTTTTACTCTCTCCACTTCTATTTGATATTGTACTGGAAATTAGAAAAGTAAAAGTAAAACATTTTTTATTTGTAGTTAACCTAATCATCTATGTAAAACAAACAAACAGCAACAAACCCCTCTGAGTTAACTTGCCAAATTATGCAAAATCTACAAAAAAAAAAAAAAAACCCTACTAGACCTAGTAAATGAATTAGTGAGATTATACAAGATAAGGACACTATACAAAAATCAATTGTCATTGTATATACTAGCAACATACAATTAGAAATGGAATTTTTAAAAAGCAATACCATTTACAATAGAATAAAAATATGAGACACATAGGGACAAATTTTAAAAATAAGTGCAAGTTATACTTAAAATCTATTAAACATAACTGAAGAAATTAAATATATATTAAATAAATAGATATATTCATGTATTTAAAACCTCAGAACTGCTGATATCAATTCTCCTTACATTTTCAATAAAAATCCCAGAAGAATTTTCTTTTTAGACTTTAAATATTAAATTCTAAAATATTTGTGAAAAATTATATGTCAATGTACTGATGTCAATTTGACCAATGTATCAATCAGAGAGTCCATTAAGAGGCTTATACATTTGTGGAAATTTATATATGAAAGAGGTTGTGTCTGAGACCATTGGGAAAGAAGAATTTGGTCAATACATTAAATTGTAAAAAAGAGATGAAATTGAGTATCTTCACACAATAAAAAAAATTTAATTTCAGAAGTATGAAATGCTATTTTCACTAACAGAGAAAAATTATTTTAATTATTAGTAAAATGTGTAGGTTAGTACTATTTAGACATCCTGGTCTGAAACAAAGCAAAATAGGTTGCCTATTAAACAAAGATTAATTAAGTCAACAATACTAAAATTGGAGTATTGGGTGTGTTTTATCTTATTCAAACAAACTAAACAAACAGAGAAGAGCAATGTATAAACAAATGGTGGTGTCATAAACCAATGATTACAGTTAATGAATTCTGTGCCTTTACTTACAAGAAAAATATTTAAACGAATAAATATTTAAATTAATTAACTAATTAATTAATTTTAAAAAGGGAAAGATCATTTAAGGAAACGGTTCACTCCTCTAACAGGACAATAGAACTATAAGCATATTCTTTTATTTCTTTCCATAATTTTTACCGACATGAAATTTTTTCTTTGCACTAAATTATGCTATATTTGAAAATTTATATACTGTCTTCATTTAATGTCATGTCAGAAAATTATAGTTTGTTTTTATTTTGTTCTATTATTTTCAATGTTTCTGTGGTAGAAAGTAGATTAGAAAGGTTTCAATTCACATGTACCTGCAGGACTCTTGTTGCCAAACGTTGCTCTAAAGTCTTGCAGAGAGCTCTATGAAAGCCCAGATTGATCTGGTAAGTGAATTCTGCCTTGAATCTTGTTGATTCTCTCTTCTTTTTCTTACTTGTAATTAATGTGTTTTGTATATCATCAAAGGGATCAGTCTGTTGGGGATTTGCACCTGCATTTTGTCCTGCAGGAAGAAACTTGTTCCATTCACTTTCTGGCTTTCATATCACCCATTTGGTTCCTATAAAATATCTCTAACAAAGAACCCTGTTAATTGCTTATCCTCTTTGCTCCTCTTGACTGGAAGCCCCAAGAGGGCAGAGCCATATGTACCTCATTCTGTCTAGCATTCGAAGTTTAGCAGAGCTCACTCGTTTGCAGGCTGTAGGTGTTCTGTAATAATTATTGAATTACCGGGAGGGAATACTTCAAAGAGCATGTCAGGTGGTTTGAAAAATTGTCTGACATCAATCTGATAACTGTGGTCATCTGTAGCCTGAATAGAATAACTCTCCTCTGATTCCTGTCAGTGGAAAGACTAAACCTAGATTAACGTGGCTTGCCCTCTTGTCTTTGCTCTCAAAACTTTTTACAAGAGCTAAGAAGTTAAAATTCACAAGAAAAACCATGTTTTGTTTTGTTTTTTCAGTTTGATTGCACAGCAATATTTCTTTGTTAAGTTTTTATTTGTGTAGAGATTTTTAAAACCACATTTAGAATACAATTCATCTGCATATAGCTGGCAGGTTCTGAATTGGGGGTTAATTTTCATTACCAAAGAAAAAAAAGCTTTTAGAAACTACCGAAGTTTTTCTTGCATTTATTTTAATAGGACTGAGATCATATTTTTCCTTGTCTTTGAATAGGTAAAGGGCCATTTTCATTCTTCAGAGGACCTAAGCAAATTAACTACAGTGAGTAATTATGTCTGCTCACCATCTATGTGGCTCTGATCTTTATCACATTTTTCTCTCCTCTTTGACCACACATATTCCTAACCTTGCCTGCATCCTAGCAGTATCCTTTCAGCAGAGATTATATAAATTCCACTGTTTGGATTGCATTATTCTCTCTGATATAAGTGCTTTATTGATTTCTCTCAGAGCCTATCTATTTGCTCAGATCTTAGGTAGAAGTCATCAGGTTCAAATCTAGATTTGCTTCCAAAGGCTATGTTTATTCTACAAAAATCTTCACTGAGGAAATTAGTTTTCTGGTTTACTGCTATATCGCTGATAACTTACACAGTGGGAGATGCTAACAATATCTGATCAAGTGAGGATTAAGAAAATCTTTCCTGCTTATCCTTTAGAGGGGAGAAGGCCATGCTTGAGGGTGGGCTCAACCCCTTGAAGAGGAACTTTGGTGCTTGATCTCACCAGGATCTCCATTAGGTGAAGATTGCAGATTTATGGTTAGGATGCTGTACCCATGAAAGACTGGGACGCCATCTGTGACCTACATTTCAATGTTTTGGTTTTCTTGGCAAATACATCTGACTAGCAATGGTAACTTGCCTGTTTTCTTCCTTGGTAGATGTCTCTGAGAGCTGCCATTTGAGGACTCTTATTGAGTTCTGCACTTAAGATTTCAAATCTAAAAGTCACAAGCTCATTATAGACATATTTATTCCCTACAAGTGTTTTTTGTGGACCTAAGCAGATGGTTTGGACACCACCCAGGCTAGTTTTGTCCAATCTTTTTTATATCGAAACAATATTTTATTATCTTGATGAGACTGCAGAGCACAACAAATAATGTAAATGCTATTTACTGGCACTTAGAAAATTTCCATTTGAAAAAGTCACCAGAATTAATCCCTTCTAAACATGTGACTATCAACCACTTTTTTGTCTCAGTAAATATGTATCACTTGCTGAAATATATCAAAGTTAATGGAATAGACCTTTCTATTCACTGATGACATCATTGATATTATTCATTTAATCACTTAGTCTATAAATAATTATTGAATGCCCATTATATAAAAGGCATTGAATTAGACACACTGGGAGGGACACAAATATAATTTACAAAATAGTTCTTCTATCAAATATTACAAAATGGGGTAGAAAGGAGAAGACATATTCACACATGACAATGGCACGAAGAGGAAAGCACATCTACACCTTCAGAGAGTGTGAAGAAACTTGTGTCCTAGTACAGAGAGAAAGTGATAAAATCACTACCAAGATCTGGACCTCTATCAAGACATAAACAGAAACATCACTTACATGTGGAATCTAAAATACGACACAAATGGACCTATCTACGAAACAGAAGCAGACTTACAGACATAGAGAACAGACTTGTGGTTGCCAAGGGGGATGGAGTGGGGGAGGGATGGATTAGGAGTTTGGGGTTAGCAGATGCAAACTACTACATATAGAATGGATAAACAAGGTCCTACTGTACAGTGCATGGAACTATATTCAATAACCTGAGATAAAACATAATAGAAAAGAATATAAAAAGAATGTATATATATATATATATATATATATATATATATGTATAACTTAATCACTTTGCTGTACAGCAGAAATTAATACAACATTGTAAATCAACTATATTTCAGTAAAAAATTAAATTAAATTAAATTTAAAAATCACAACAGCTGTTAATCCCTACAAGCATTAGAAGAGTTCTTAGATCCCACTTTGAATATATCATATCATCAAAGGTTAATATTAATGAAAAGATGTAAATAAGAGGATGTAGACAATACAAGGCATCTATTCAAACATTTAACATTTTTCTGCCTCCCAAATGTTACAGTTCAACTCAGTTCCAAGTTGTAGCATAACACTATTTCCGAGGTATTCAAAAGCATACAATGTACAACTCAGGATAATAAAAAATGCTGCGAATAGCTTCCTCTCCTTAGTTAGTTTCACTATGAGGTTTTCAGGAGTGTGTTGATTGTTTTTTCAAAGAAAGGAGCCCTGTAGGTAACCAGGATGATGTGGGTCTCCCACCATTGACCAACAGGGGTGTCTTTTGCTACATCAGAAGAACACAACACCCTGAGGAATGAGAGTGAAATCAGAACACGCCCCATTTAAAGTAAACACAATTCTGAAATTTTTCTACTCTTTAAAATGCTAAGAAGCAACTGACTGAATGGTTTTGAGAAAGTTGCATTGGTGAATGTCACACATCACCCTCTCCCTATGTGGATCTTGATAAGGCTGCCATTCCATGGTCCATGTGCCTGGATGCCATCCTGTGGCCCATGTGTCTGATGCCTTCAGTCCTCCACTTGCTTCACACCTCTAACCCCTGCATCAACACAGCCCTCTGCTAGCTATTATCTTAGTTTGTGGAGACAATCTGTTTGAAAATATGCAGTTTCACCTTCCATCCAGTCCATGAATGGAGTCACATTCATTAGATCTCCCCAGACCCTATTATTTTTTTCTGATGTGTCTTTGGACATGTGCATTATGGGACAGATTTTTCTCTTCCCTTTCAAGAAAGACTTCCCTGAAAACAAAACAAAACAAAACAAAAAAACTCAGAAAAGAACAAAGGCTTAATTTCTCTGCAGGCCCATTTCCTTATTTCCTGTCTGCTGTATTTTCATTGAAAGTATCTGTGAACCTGGGGTAACGCTTATCCTTGTGATGAATACAGCTTGTGGGTAAAAATAAAAGGACAGCATTCAAATTCTGTACTAGTTCTTGGACCTACATTCTTTTTTGAGAAATAAAATATAATTGAAAAAGATTTTTTAAAGGTCATCATTAATATTGTTAGTTCAGCCATTTGCTGCCTTCTTATGATATACCTCTCATTTATTTTTGAAGATCGCTGATAGATTGTAAAAATTCATTCCGCAATGTAAACCTTAAAAAGCTAGAATTAAGATGTCATCAACCCATGAAGTGTGCTGCTTTGTGAACAGAGAAAGACATGGATGTTTTCATGACACATTTTCCTTCTTTAAACAAAGTAAAAAGGGAAAAGACTGATTAGCAAGAATGGTTTGATTTTAAGAACTATCTTTTCTAAGAAAAACCTCTTAGTTCTATGAAATTGGCAGATTTTTGTGGCTGTTAAGGAAAAAAAAAACAAAACATTTAATAAGAGTATGTCAGTAGCCCAATTTATCTTTCAAGCATGTGAACATCAATCTACTTCTGAGCAAATGCCCTTGACGAGATTGTATTAGTCCAAGGGCATTAATGGTAAGAGAGACATGACTTGACCACCATATTTCTCAGTATTTTCTTGTAACGCTACAGCAATGGTAGCTACCACCACACAATTAAGCACTTGATTATACACTCGGCATTTTCTTCTAGCTTTTTACAGAATGTCCTTTTTTTCCCTTTCTTTTTTGAGGAGCTTATTTATAAAGTCCTTAGTTGGAGCTGTAGTGGATATTTGACCCTGCTCTTAGCATGGAGGGCAGTAGCAGGCACATGTAAATCCTCAGGCTTTCTCAACATATATGTTTCCAAATAGCAGTATGTATTGGAGATGCCCAAGACTACTCTCAGGTTGGATGATTTGCCAGAAAGACTCACAGAACTCAGAAAGGATGTTACTCTCATGGTTATGGTCTATTACAGTGAAAGAATACAGATTAACATGAGCAAAGGAAAAGGATACATATGGCGGAGTCTAAGAGAACGCAGGCACAAGTTTCCAGTTATACTCTTCCAGTGGAGTCGCATGGATGGCACTTAATTCTTCCAACTACAATGTGTGACAACACAAGTGAGGTGTGGCCAACCAGGGAAGCTTACCCAAGCCTTGCGGTCTAAGGTTTTTATTGGGGTCAGCTGTGTAGGTATTCAGTGCTATATAACTGACTTCAGTTACTCAGACCCCAGCCCCTCAGATGTCAAACTGGCACAGCATGGCCCAAAACCTCAGGCATACAAGCATTGTCATCCAACGCAAATCCCTCTGTTAGCATAAACTACCTGGCATGGCCCCAAATCTCAGGTATACAAAGACACTCTTAGCAGGCAGGATATTCCAAGGGCTGGGAGCTATCTCCCAGGAACTGGTCAAGGGTCAGTCTCGAAATTCTTTAGAATGTGCAGGGTTTGGGAAACCCAGGCCTGCCACATTATTCCTTACTGCACACATCAGATATTTGATTCTTTAAATTCTTTTCTCTAGATGCTAATTCTGACTTTCAAGGGAAGAATACAGACTGAAAAATCAACCCTAAGTCCAGAAAAAACTCATCTCTTTCAAGTCCAAGTCATTGGTTTGGCCATGAAAGTGATAACAAGGCAAATTTAGAAGTGATGTGATAGGTAAAAAATAAATAAACAAACAAAAACAGTTAGGCAGCTTTAAATGTCATATCTACCTTACTAATTGTGTCATTTGGGGCCAGTACTCAAGTTCTCTGATTTTCTCTTTTCTAATCTCTAAAATAAATCCAACAGGGCTTCTTTGAAAATTAAATAAAATAATGTAAAATAGAGAAATCACTATCTTCAGCGCTTGGAAGTCTAGGTTCTCCAAAAAAGCATTAATATTATGAAGGCTGACATTACTGGCAGGAAGAGAAAAACACTGGGAAAGAGAATAAAGATTATTTTCAGCGTATTGCAAAATTTTTTACATCATGGTATATGTAGAAAGTGACCATGTTTTTACAACACAAAGGAAGGAGAGCCTGCTGATAGACAGGGGCTCCTCCCCTGCCACGCCCTGCCTGGACTGCTAGAGAGCTAAGGGAATCAATACCTTGGCTTATCTGTGGACAGTCAGGGCACACGCCGTGAGAAGTTCTGTATGATACTCCTGAGAGATTTGTTGGACCTAAACTGTGATCATAGTCCATTGTAGCAGGTGTGGTTATGACAGTTTTAGAGGTAAAAAGAGGCTCTATCAAAGTATACACAACCCATCAGACTCAGCAACTTGCAACAATCCTATTGTTCATGACAAGCCATTCTTTTCCCACGGATATTCCCTAGTTTGGGGAGAGGGTCAACAAGAGGGAAGTAGGAAGGAGAAATGGAAATATCATCTGCACATGAGGTGAAATGGATGGATAGATGCATAGATCTATTTTAAAAATTATGCCAGAAGAATAGGGATTAGACAGTTTGATTTCTTGATTTTCTTCTCATCTAAAAATGCTGCTAGCAATTTGTAAAAATCTGCCATGAGATAGTTAAACTTCTGTTTAAGTTTGTTTTGTTTGTTGTTGTCATTTTTAATTAGGGGGTTGTGCCATATTAGTATTTCTTAACTCTAGGTACATAGAATCACCTGCAAAGCTTAAAACAAAACAAAACAAGACAAAACAACCAACAAACATGAAAACAACAAAACAATGAAGTCAAGGCCCCAGCTGTATCCCTAGAGATCCTGACTTAATTGACCAGAGATGAGTCTGGGGATAAATACTCCTTCAAGTTTACCAGGAGATTCTAATGGCCAGATACTGAGCTAATAAATCAGAATCCTCTTATTCTGTATCACTAAGGAGATTGCTAGCAAAAATGATAAATGACACAAAGGAAAGAATAAAATAGAATGCAAATACTAACCTTTGAATGAATGATGGGCTTCTGAATGCTTTTCTCCATTCTGAGAACAAATTCATTACAGTTCTGGAATATGGTCAGAGTAGGGAAGTCTTCACAGATGAGGAAGTGTTTGAGCTTTATAGAAGATATAAAGATCCAGTGATAAGAAAAAAACCCACTGATACATCTAAGGAGAATATGCCAGTATAAAGATTTGTACACCACACATGGTGACCATACATTCCTGTTTGCCAGGAACTCTCCTGGTTTTATCATGGAAAGTCTCACATTCCAAGACACCCCTCATTCCTAGGTAAACAGATGTAGCTGGTCGCCCTATACACAAGATTTTGCCCTTTTAAAACTGGATATACTTTTGACTAAACTAATGCATAGACAGACTCTATAAGAAGCACCCTCATAACCAGTGGCTCTTTTGTTGACATCTCTTCATGGTGATCTTAAAACTAACCAGCTGATTCCTTAAACATAAATAAATACATAGATGAATAAATAAGAAGGAAAGAACAAGAGCTCTCTGTGTAGTAGGTATTTAAAGTCTGAGCTGGCTGCAGTCTCTAAGCTGGAGATGAAGTAGTGCCAATCTTCTCTCTCTCTGTTTAAGAAGCTATCACATATCTGTGCATCTCTTAAAGTTGTGGCTATGCCTTTTGTTCACATAAAGGTTAAGAGAAATCTGCTTTCTGGATGAGTGATCACTTTATGCCTTGTGTGTAGACCTAGAAGTCATCTACCATGTGATCTAGCAATGCTTGTATTTTATTTTGTACTTTTTAAAAAAATTTGCTGACAATGTCTGGCTGTAGTTTTGTATAGAATCGCAGGCCAGTCAGAACTTAAAGGGGACTTTGAATAACATCAGTGCAGAAGCAGCCACTGCCTTAAGACGATGAGCAAATATACTAGCTAGCTTTCACTGGGTTTTGTTGCGGTAATAAAAAAAATATGCGTGTGGCTTACGAAAAATTACTTGTTTTGTTTTGTTTTCTTGGCCGCACAGCACAGCTTGTGGGATCTCAGTTCCCCAATCAGGGATCGAACCCAGGCCCCAGCAGTGAAAGCCCGGAATCCTAACCACAAGTTCACCAGGGATCTCCCTTGAATAATTAAATAGTTACTTCACGCTTACGTTGCTGGATGACCTCTATGGCTTGCCTGCATTCCACTCTGCACACCTTGTTTGGGGACCCAGGCTTGAGGAGCAGTCACAAGGGAACAGGCCATCTGTTGGCAGAGAGAATGTATGAGAGAATGGGGGGAAACACAAAATAGGTTTAAGCTGCGGCTTGAAAGAGGCATAGGACATGTTGGCTCACTTTCCACTGGGCAAAAGTGTCACATGGCCATGGGCAACCCCCAGTGGGTCAGGGATGTGTCCTCCCTGCACAGGAGGCAGTGCAAGGCCCATGAGAGTGAACCGGGACCTCAACTCTTCTCATAGGAAGGGCAATGAACAGCCAGACATGGTAGTACAGTCTATGCTAGATAGCTATTTAACCTACCCCAGCTTTGTCTTCTGCTAATTAAAAAATGAGTTATAAAACCCACTTTATGTTGTTGTTGTGAGAATTAAATTGGTATAATTCATGGATGACATCTAAACGCATTCATGTTTCTAGAACAGTGTGCAACATATGTATTCTTTTTCTCTTCTAGCCGATGTTCTGATGCATTTAGGGGCCCAAAAGTTTTTAATGAACGCTGGGAAACACCTAGTTGGAAGGGCAATTCAACATCGATGAGCTAAAAACCAATATGTAAAAGAAGTATGAGTGAATGTGGGGTGCAAGTGAGAGTCGGGGTGCTGTCTAACTCCAGGGTTCAGGACACACCAAATTGATACCATCCTAGGAATTCAACCTGATAGGCTCCTGCAAAGCTACTAAAAGGCCACTGCTCCAGCAGAACCCACAGAATCTGTTGGAATTTACCTCCTCCTTGCTTAGGCATGTTATTGAAGCTGGTGGAGCCTCAGTTTCAATGACTGTAAAAAGGGAATAGTTATGCCCACTTTGAAGAGTGGTAAGGAAGATTAAGATCATGTAATTATACCATGTACCATATTGTAATAATCACAAATAATTTTCAAAACAGGGCCCAGGTCTGAAATCAAGTTAGCACTTTATTCTCTTTGTGTCTGAAGTCTGGGACAAAGATCCACCACCTAGAGTTGTACCAACCGAACTTTTGAGCTGACTTCTGGGAGGTTCTCAGAAATCCAGCTCAGTATACTGGAATCTTAGCTTTCTAACGGATTCCAGAAATCAAGTCTTTTAACCCGTTGATTTTACAGACTAAGAAAATTGAGATCCAAACAAGGGAAACAGTTTTCCAAATTTCATGTGGCTAAAGAGTGAAATTTTTGGAACAACCAGAACACCAATACCGTTGCCTGGTGTTGTTCCACTTTGTGACGGCTCTGCAGAGGACTGGTGATCCTCATGGCCCTGATCTAAAGGGGCTTGGTTGGGGGGGGGGGGCTTCCCTGGTGGCGCAGTGCTTGAGAGTCCGCCTGCCGATGCAGGGGACACGGGTTCGTGCCCCAGTCCGGGAAGATCCCACATGCCGCGGAGCGGCTGGGCCCGTGAGCCATGGCCGCTGAGCCTGCGTGTCCGGAGCCTGTGCTCCGCAATGGGAGAGGCCACAACAGTGAGAGGCCCGCGTACCGCAAATAAAAAATAAATAAAAAATAAAGGGGCTTGGGATCTAGGAAGGGAAGAAGTGGGGAAATCGGTCAGATGACTTTAAAATTGTTAGAGCGTCTGCATTCAGGGTGTTCTCAGCCATCACAGCAAAGCATTTGAAAAAAAAAATTAATTTTTTACTTCTGACTGCTGTACAGTATCTGGGGAAGTAAAACATATCTCTGGGGAGTGTCAATTATGCCTAGGGAGAGGGAGAGGGAGAGGGAGAGGGAGAGGGAGAGGGAGAGGGA